>NC_045960.1:34655426-34989471 GCF_010909765.2 Amblyraja radiata | reverse complement strand
CCTTTTAAATATCACTATCATATCTGGTTCCCCCACTACATCAGGAAGCACATTCCAGACACCTACTATTCTTTGTGTTAAAAAACGTACCCCTCACATTTCCTTCAAATTTTGTCCTTCTGATGTCTAGTCTTTGACATTTCCACCCTGGGAAAAAAGGTTTTGACTGTCCATTCAATCTATGTCTCCAATAATTGTATATAGTTTTATCAGATCTCCCTTCAGTCTCTGATGCTCCAGAGAAAATAATCCAAATTTGTCTAACTATTTCTTATAGCTAATGCCCTCTAGCACACACAGCATTCTGGTAAACCTTTTCTGCACCCTCTCTAAAGACACCACATTCTTCCTGACGACCAATACTCCAAATGTGGCCTCAGCAAAGTTTTATAAAGCTGCACCGCACATGTGTGCAATCTGAATGAACAGCAGATCATAAATGAGGTTTCTGGATTGGGAAAATTACAGCATTCCTACGTATATTCTTTATAAAATAATGCTTGTTGGAAGTTTTAGCAGCAATAAAAAAATCACTGAGTACTGCCCCAAATGATGCAATTACAAAAAAAGAATAGTTTTGTTTCTGTCTTTGCTTACTCTCATAACTCAGCAAACTATAGTTTAAATGGAACACTTCCATAAATGCCAGTGGCCTGTAGCGCCACACTGGTGGTCATTTTTCTTATCTGTGAACTTACATAAGCTTTTCAACAATGAAGTAGGGTCATAGCTGAGGTCAATTCACTTCTCACTTATCACACACATTCCTAACAGAGGTCATTGGATAGTTATCAGAAGCAGAAACAGTGCCTCATTTTTGCCCCATCTCCATCCCTGGGTTAGTGAAACTAATTATGGTATTCCCTCTGCCTTCACAGATAAGATCATCTAGTTCACCATGGATCAAATATCTACGATTAAATATGCAGGGGGGTTATTTGTTCAAATATGTGATTTATTTAGATATCTAAAGACTATCTTATCTGGAAAGGTTCTACCAATTAAATCTAGGTAAATCACAAAAAATGGTTATGATTCTATTCTGTATTTCATCTTTTTAGTTATGTAATCAAAATCAGTCACTCATATCTGTGCATAATATTTTATTAGAATTAACTCAGAATTTATTGATGAAGATCAATTTAATAAATATCATTTATCACTGCTAGGTGCTAACTGCTCTACATCATGCTCTACTAGGTGTCAACTGCTCTACATTGGTGAGACCATGCGCAGGCTTGGCGATCATTTCGCCCAACACCTCCACTCAGTTTGCAATAACCAACCTGATCTCCCGGTGGCTCAGCACATCAACTCCCCCTCCCATTCTGAATCCGACCTTTCTGTCCTGGGCCTCCTCCATGGCCAGAGTGAGTCCCACCGCAAATTGGAGGAACAGCACCTCATATTTTGCTTGGGTAGTGTACACCCCAGCGGTATGAACATTGACTTCTCCAATTTCAGGTAGTCCTTGCTTTCTCTCTCCTTCCCCGCTCTCCCACAGCTTATTGTCTCTGCTTCTTCCTTTCTTTTTTAAGCCCCCCCCCCCCCAACATCAGTCTGAAGAAGGGTCTCGACCCGAAACGTCGCCTATTCCTTCGCTCCATAGATGCTGCCTCATCCGCTGAGTTTCTCCAGCTTTTTTGTCTATCACTGGCCTAGTGGTTTTCCACTTGTCCATATGCACAATAACTAAAAGGCTCAGCTTGAAAGTTTAATTTGGTGTGCTATTATATCCAATGAATTAAAAAAAAGTGTAACACTTATTGGTGGATGGGATGGCTTAAATCATAGAACATTATTAAATTTCATTGGTGAATATTCTAAGCCTGGCATAAAAAGTTGTGATTTTAGGTTTGAATGTATTGAAAATTAATTGTGATAAGTGTCTAAATCTAAGAAGTGAAAATGCTAAAACATGCAAAATCTATCAATATAACAATTCTGAAAAAAAAAGTAAATAGTTGGAACAGGGATACATCCATCTTTGTTCTCTTAGATTTAAACCATGCTGGCGTAACTGAGCAGGTCAGGCAGCATCTCTGGAGAAAATGGGTTGCTGACGTTTCATGTCGGGACCCTTCTTCTGACTGATTGCAGAAGAGAAGTGGGTAAAAAAAAACTGGAAGCGAAAAGAGGCAGGTGAAATCACGGTTTGTAACCACAATTTGTAAATTATGATTTAATAAATCATGATTTGTCCTGAAATGTCATCTTCTATTTTCTCCAGAGATGCTGCCTGACCCGTTGAGTTACTCCAGCATTTTGTGACTGTTGTAGCTTGCTTTATTTTGTAAATTTAAATTACTATGGGTTTTTTAGACCTCAGGTGGTGCGACACTTTCCACATTTGAAAAGTCACAACCAGTTCCTCAATAATAACTTCAGGCAAGTACATCGATAGGAAAGATTGAAAGGGATACATGCCAAATTCAGGCAAATGGCATGTTCAGATAGGCATGTTGTTCAGCATGTTGGGCCAAAGGGCCTTCCATACTGTATGACTCCATTACTCTGCAATTCTAATTGTTTATAGACCCCTATCTAAAAGTAATATTTGTTCAGTCATTAGCTTTACAAAGTGCAGGCCGTTCAAGTCATGTCTAAGCTTTGATGACAATATTTTTAATTTGAGCAATTGAGTTAACAAATAAGAGAAGTGAATGGAAGGTAAGTTCCACCAACAAAACATAATTCTGAAATATTGAGCTTTGGAAACATGTTGAACTCAGTCAGAAGACCAAAGTAGAGAAGTGATTTAAAATATTTTTATACAGTGGTGGTGACAGAAGGGATACATATTTTATCCAATAGGGGTTAAAAGTTCATCCTTCAAATCTTTGTCATCATTTTCTTTGGTGAATGCCTTTCAAATCTCATGTGTTTCAATGAGATGATTGATTGCCAATTATGATACCAATGGAATGGAATTCAAACCATTCAATATTAATACAGCAATGAAAAAATAGAACTATTGACATTGCTAACAATCAAAAATACTTCATCTGATGAAAGATAATCAGTTTGATATGTTAATCCATTTCTCACTTCACAGATGCTGCTTGACCTGCTGGATATTTCCAGCTTTTTCAAATTTTATTTATTCAGATATTGATTTATTTACAATAACTATCAAGGGCCTGCTTTGTATTTTCAGCAGTATGGTATATTGAAACAACAAATAACTAGGATTTGGGAAAGATTATTTTGATAAAAATGTACTTGTACAATTGATTCACATTTTATCTAGTACATGGTAACTTTAATGGTACAGAGTTTCCAGTTAGCAATAGTCTAGTTAGCTAAAGAGGTGTGTGAGTATTAAATAATCCAGGCCCTTTTGTGAAGTCTGATCCTACATGCTTTTTTCTTTGAGACTAATACATTTAGCAATTGCATTAATATTACATTTCAAATCTGTCTATTACTGAGGCAATAACCAAAGACCAATTCACTCAACAACTTCTCACATTAAAGCATTTATTGGTCAATTGGTTCCTGCTCCACTGGGTGACCTATAACTCAATAAGATCAAGAAAATTGCCTATTGCTTCATTATAACCACCTCGTGTAAAATATATCTAAAATGGTTAAAATAATACAGCTGAAAAATTCAATGATAGCAGAGTAAGCTTGATGTCCAGTGGTAGGGAGCGACTTGAATTCAACCTATTGCTTTCATCATTTGGACACGTATTCAGCATGCGACCAGGCGTTATCTCAAGATGGAAGTGAATCGAAAAAGGCAAAGTAGCTGTCACATTTAGAAGCTTGCACATTCTTGACCTTGTACCCATCTCCCACCTAGTGTTGATCTCCAAATCCATTTAAAGTGTTCAGACTCATTCCACAACTCTTTGTTTGCATTCACCTTTTCGCCCTCTGGCTTTAAAGTCATTGCACTAAATTCAAACTATTTAAATTACATACAGTTTACATCATTCCTATTATACTAAATTTATTTCTACGACAGTGCAAAGTGAAAGCAAACAACATTTGGAGTTCTTTTTCATTTATGTGAACGTCACTTATCTATTTTTGACAATCACATGGCCATTTGAGAGGACAGTTAAGAGTCAACAACACTGACAGCACCAGAGTAACAGATGTACGTCCTTGACGTTACTAAGCCTGGTGTTTCTTTTTCAACTATTCAATAGTTTCAAAGTCGCCAATATTGACATTGTATTCCAGATTTATTTCATTGTTTGAACTTATATTTCCAAGCTACCGTGGGGATCTGAATTCAAATATCCTAACTAGTAGGCAAAGTGTCCAGATGTTAATCAGGTAATTCTAACACAATGCTACTCCATCTCATGGCAAGCAGAGATCATAGGAGACACCACTGATAAAATGAATAATGCAAAAGAAACACATTAATTGCCCTCAAACAAACTTAAATTTATTGGAAATAAATCACAATTTTAGACCCAAAGGTCACGATAGGTCATTAGATCAGTTGTTTGCATCTTTGCCTGCAAGCAATACCTGACACTTTATCTGAACTCTCTGTGTAAGGCATCTCATTTATTCTCTGGCACAGCTGGTGGTACACCCTTCCCAGGGAGAGGAAGCAATGAATATCTTGCCATCACAACCAGTCAAGTGTATAGAACAAAAAGAAAATGAACCAAAAGACCAAAAATTAGATTTTTCTCACTTAATAAATGTGTTGAACCATTATTGCATGGAAAGCAAATTTGCTGCACTGTACCATACCCTATACCTGTTTCTCCTCCTTTCATGCAGGCATACAACACAGCAACCTACCATGGTAATAATCAATGCTGCATTCAAGTAAATCTCTGAGCTGATGCTTCAACTCTCACATCCGAAATTCAACTTTACTTGCTAATCCTGTCCTGTGATTCAATTCCTTTAAGCCATAATTTAGCTTATAAGCACATTTTTAAATAACTCAGCTTAGAAAATGGCTTATACTGCACATGTTTTAGAGGTGCATAATCGACGGCAAACTCTGCTGAGGCGAGCATTCGGCACTGGGAGAGCTGCATCCAGCAGCAAGACAGATAAAGACACTTCAGGGGCATGACAGGGCTTCAGGAATATACGATTTAGTCCGTGGACTTTAAAGGAGTTGTTGGAATTCTCCACGATAAAAGGCCAAGTTTGTTTTTAACAAACTTAACTCTCCTGAGATTGCCTGCCCTCTCCCAGGACCTATGCGAGGTCCGCTGATGATGATACGTCAGGGAACAATTCAATGTGCCTGGAGCAACTTGAGGACAGGTGCAGAGCATTAGAGACTGGAAGAAATGATAGCTTCGACAATTTTGATTTCTGGGCTCACATATCCATTCTTTTCAAGACACCTACCTACCTATCAATGATCTGATTTTGAATATGACTTGGGATGACAGACATTGGATAATCTTGATCCCTTTGTTTACTCAGTTGTGAAAATTATTAAAAAAAAATAATTGGCAACTAAAATTACGAGGGAATTTAAAAAAAATGATGAAAAATAGAAATGCAGTCTATTAGCTCATCAAAGGTTGATGTACCATGAAAATGACAGGGTGGTGATTTGTACCCTCACTTCATTAGATGGTGCATCCGTGAGTTCACCTTAGCAATCATGGCAAGGTAGCTAGTTGGGGAGAACTGGCCTCCCAAAAAGAAGAGGAAAATAGATAGAAAGCCACCTTCTGGCACATAACCACTCCATTCTTTCAGCAGGGAATTGTTTATGATGTTAAGAAAATAAAGTGATATGAAGAGGCGGCAAAAGCAACATTTTAAAGAAAACAGGACAAACAAGGCTAAAATGTAAAGAAAAAAGTATGTGCCGAATTATGAGGGTCTTGGACAGAATAAATAGTCCTGAGTAAATTGGAATCATCCTCAATCAGAAGAAAGATTACGAAGAAGAGGGAGAAATAAGGAAAGAAATGGAAGCAGATGTAGAAGAAGTTGAGAAGAGGGAAGAAGGAGAGGATGAAGTTGTGTGGAAGTAAGTCTTCCCCACACCTAAGGGTCTGCTAATGAATATTACTACTAATTGTATTGTATTGTATTGTATTCAAATTTATTGTCATTGTCTCAGTTAGAGACAACGAAATGAATTTCCCTTACAGGCAGTATCATAAAAATAAATAAATAATAATAAATGATAAAACATATTAAAAATAAAATAGAATTTAAAAAAAAAGCACAAACACTGAAAGTCCACGACACAACATAACACAGTGGCACCAAGGTGAGGAAGGCACCATAGTCCAGCCAGCCTCCCCTCCGATCTTCCCAGATGTTCACTCATGGTCGAGGCCTTCCTAGCACCCGCAGTCGCCGCCCCGGGTGGCCCGATGTTCAGGCCCTCACGCCGGGCTGGTGGAACGCCGACGCCGAACCCCGACGGTGAACATCCTCCTCCTCAGCGGCCCGGACCTCCTGATCAGCCGCCTCCCGCAGCCGGAGTCCGCAGCTCCTGAGTCCGCAGCTCCCGAGTCCGCAGCTCCAACTACTACTCCAACTACTACTACTTCTACTATATTTGTATAAGGCAGCGATTTTTAAGGCAGAGATAGATGTAGATTCTTGATTAGTACAGGTGTCAGAGATTATGGGGAGAAGGCAGGAGAATGGGGTTAGGAAGGAGAGATAGATCAGCCATGATTGAATGGCGTAGACTTGATGAGCCGAATGGCATAATTCTGCTCCTATCACTTATGACATGACTAAATAACACTACTATTATTACTACTACTACTACTACTACTACTACTACTACTACTACTACTACTTCTACTACTACTACTACTACTACTACTACTACTACTACTACTACTACTACTAATAATAATAATAATAATAATCATAATAATAATCATAATAATAATAATAGTGACTGAAAGATCATAACAGCTTTGGAAGGTGTAATTACGTTTGGTATCTGCACCTTGACCAGCACAGCCATGATGGACTAACATCCTTCTGTGTTCACACACAAATACAATAGGGATAAGATTACCAGTACTGAAAGGCATGCCACAACTCTTAAACAAGCTGCTGTTTTGTGCATTAGCACAGATGTATGTTTTCTGTGTGAAGTGTTTTTTACAGGGGTTTAAGAGGCTACTGTGTGGATTGCATCTAACAGCGGCATAACGTGGCTCTGCTCCAGAGACAAGTAACAGCCAGTTCCAGCCTCATTTACATCATAGCTTTAAATTTTGATTTATTCCAAATCTGTAACTGTTCCAAATCAAAACATAAATGGCTAAAATTTGCAAATTACTTTACGTTGATGTCGATTTGATTGAAATTTTGCTACTTGCCAGATTAAAGTCAGAGCTGATACAAATGGATTTCACTCTAATGGCATTTAACAGTCTGATCTGAGTTGCTGTTCATCTATTCCCAGAAGCAAGTCATGGCATACATTTCACACTTAACATCTGATATTCTTCACTATATTTTCTTGTTTAAGGCAACAGTAATTTCAACAGTTTAGTAGTATTAGATTCAATTGTGATGGCTGAATTCAAAACTGGAACCAGTTGAAATCATATGTAGCATACGAGAACAATATCTAGTGAGAGAAAATGACAAAATCCAGACCTGCATCAGGCTGCAGCATAATGACATAATTCTGTCTGTTTGCGGAAAGGCACAGGGTATCATTTACCCAAGGTGGAGTGAAACAGCAACTTGAAGATAAATTGGTGTTCAAGATTCAAGATTCAAGAGAGTTTATTGTCATATGTCCCAGATAGGACAATGAAATTCTTGCTTTGCTTCAGCACAACAGAATATAGTAGGCATAAATAAATACAGAACAGATCAATGTGACCAGTGAGAGGCATTCCAGGGAGAGAAGCATGTTCTGAAGAATGGTCTCGACCCTAAACTTCATCTATTCCTTTTCTCCAGAGATGCTGTCTGGCCTGTTGAGTTATTCCAGCTTTTTGTGTCTATCTTCAGAGCAAACCTGCCCTCAATAAATGAATGAAGGACGCCAGCAAGGACTTGATGGGCTGAATGGCTTTCTTTTATATTGTAAGGACATATGGACATAGGAAAAAATTGCATCTGTCTTCGCCAAAGTAGGGTCGATATGGCCATTGACTTAAGTGAGAAAGAATGTTGAAGTTTCAGAAATGATAAACAAAGAAAGTGAGAACATATTGTAGAAATGAACATCCCATTTACCAGCTGACAGTGTGGAAGGAAATTCCAGGCTGAAGTATGTTACAAATGGGCCGGTTACGTGGCCACACGAGTAGCAAGTGAATTCAACAAAAGATGTCAAACTCTGCATTTTAATCAAAGAACAAACATGATACCTGTCATAATGTCATAGGATCATGTTGCACAGAAACACCACAGAAATTATCAATTTAATTCATTTCAACAACATTGCCTTGAAATTCAAGTGGTCATCTAGATATTTCATAACAATTGTGAAGGTACCAGCTTTTACATCCCATTCAGATAATATGTTGCAGATTCTAATCTCCCTTTGGGTAAAAATCCTAAAATCCCTTCTATTTTCGGATCCGGAAGTGGCGGCGCTGGTGAACGGCTGCGGCTAGCCTGCAGTCCATTTGTCTTTACTTTTTTGTGTTGGTTTTTTTCGTTTTGTCTAGTTAAGTTTTTGGTTTTTAGGTTGTGTTTATGTGGGGGGGGGGGGGGGGGGGGTTGAAACGGGGCTTGCTGTCTCTTCCTTCGGGGGAATGCGACTTTTTTGTCGTATCCCCCTTCTCTGCCTCCGTCTGCGCTGAGGCCTAATGGCGGAGCTGGCTACCTCGAGACTCCGGAGGCAGCCAGTCAGGACTCATAGAAACATAGAAACATAGAAACATAGAAATTAGGTGCAGGAGTAGGCCATTCGGCCCTTCGAGCCTGCACCGCCATTCAATATGATCATGGCTGATCATCCAACTCAGTATCCCGTACCTGCCTTCTCTCCATACCCTCTGATCCCCTTAGCCACAAGGGCCACATCTAACTCCCTCTTAAATATAGCCAATGAACTGGCCTCGACTACCCTCTGTGGCAGGGAGTTCCAGAGATTCACCACTCTCTGTGTGAAACCCTAGGTTCGCTCCCGTGAGGGCAGCCCAGCTCGGGGCTGGAACGGCGCTCCCGTGAGGGCGGCCTGGCGAGGGGCTGAGACTCTCCCAGAGGGGCTGTGGCACTCCCGTCGGAGCGGCTCAGCTCGAGGGTGGAATGGCGCTCCCGTCGGAGCGGCTCAGCTCGAGGGTGGAATGGCGCTCCCGTCGGAGCGGCCCAGCCCGAGGTGGAATGGCGCTCCCATCGGAGCGGCCCAGCTCAAGGGAGGAACGGCACTCCCGTCGGAGCGGCCCAGCTCGAGGGAGGAATGGCACTCCCGTCGGAGCGGCCCAGCTCGAGGGAGGAACGGCACTCACGTGAGGGCGATCCGGCTCGGGGCTGGAACGGTACTCGGGTGGCTGGGACGGCGTTTTGACGGCTATGACCTGAGTCCTGGGTTCAGCCGCGGACTAGCGGCTGCGACCGCTGGACTGGAGGGCGGCAGCTTCGACCACCCCGGGCCGCGGTGTTTGAGCCGGCCTGTTTGCGGGGTTCGGTGAGCCGCGGGACTGTTTGTGCCATCGCCCGGTGGGGTATCGCCTCAGCGCAGAGGGAGAAGAGGAGGGAAGAGACTGCAGCCCTAAGATTTTTGCCTCCACCACAGTGAGGAGGTGCTTGGAGGATACACTGTGGTGGATGTTAATTTGTGTTTAGTGTTGTTTATTATTGTATGATTGTATGTATGACTGCAGGCACAACATTTCGTTCAGACCGTAAGGTCTGAATGACAATAAAGGAATTCAATTCAATTCAATCATTCAATTCAATTTCTCTTCCTCTTTACCCTAAACATATGTCCTCCAGTTTTGGGGAAAAATGTTCCTACTCTCAAGCTTTAACGACACATGTGAGACCTGCTTTGCCATCGGTTAAGGAAGACTTGCCTCCTGTCTTGGAGCCAGCGTTGGGAATTCTCTCAAAGTAGATTTTTAAATTATATACATATCTCGAAATGATTCTTCCTTAAATCATGCTCCCTCCCAATGCATAATCTAAGTCTTCTTCCATTCTGGGATTATCTCCTGTCATCAGGACCAATGAACCAGCCCCACAACCTGGGGACACCACAGACTGCAGATACTGTCATCTGTAGCACAAAAAAAAAAAAAAGCTGCTGAGGAGCTCAACGGGTAAGGCAGCATTTGTGGAGGCAAGGAGATGCTCTACATTCCTAGAATTCCTCAACCATCCCTCTGCATCCACAACTACTATTCAACCCATTGAGTTCCTTGGGCAGTTTGCTTTTGGCTCAGGACCTATGACCTTGTTCCCTTTCTGTGCTCTGCAATAGCAGGCCATTTTTAGGCTTGGGTACTGAAGGACTTTGAAGCAGCAACCCTTGATAAAAATATTATCTCTCCATCCATATACCATCAGTTGCATGTACCTTTGCACACACCATTGTGTGCTCGTTTACTGTAATCATTTATAATGCACATTGAGCCAGATTGTACCTACCTGCATCTGGCAGTACTTGTAACAATTTACGTGTGTTCCAGTTGACATCAGTGCTCCATCAGGAGGGCATGCCAAATTACATGCATTGTGTGACTAATGAATGAAGTCTGGAATGAAGCTAAATTTGAAATGCACCCAGGCAATCTGCTTGTGCCTAACAGATTTAATATTAAGTGTTTTTAATGTTATACAGAAGCTGAAATTGTCACCTGCTATCATCTGACATCAATAATAGCAGTCCAGAAGGGGAGCTTTATTTATTCTGGTAATCCATCTTCTGCCAGGCAGCATGTGAATTATAGTATAACTCAGGTCCTGACTGTTCTACTTGTACTCCTAGATCTCTCTGCTCTTCCATACTCCCCAGAACCCTACCATTTACTGTGAAGGTCCTGCCATGGTCTAACTAGCCCAAATGCAATATCTCACACCTATCTGAATTCAATTCCTTTTGACATTCCTCAGCCTACTTTCCCAGCACATAGAATCATAGAGTCCTAGAGTGATACAGAGTGGAAACAGTCGGCCAACATGTTCCAGTTACACTACTCCACCCTGCCTGTGCTTGGTCCATATCCCTCCAAACCTGTCCTATCCATGTACCTGTCTAACTGTTTCTTAAATGATGGGATAGTCCCAGCCTCAACTACCTCCTCTGGCAGCTTTTTTCCATACACCCACCACCCTCTGTGTGGAAAAAGCTACCCCTCGGATTCTTATTAAATCTTTTCCCCTTCACCTTGAACCTTTGTCCTCTGGTCCTAGATTTCCCTATTCTGGACAAGAGACTGTGCATCTACCCAATCTATTCCTCTCATGATTTTGTATACCTCTATAAGATCACCCCTCATCCTCTTGCACTTCAGGAGACCCAGCCTACTCAACCTCTCCCTATAGCTCACACCCTCTAGTCCTGGCAACATCCTCGTAAATCTTTTCTGAACACTTTCAAGCTTGACAATATAATTCCTATAACATGTACCAAGAACTGAACACAATATTCTAAATGCGGTTTCAAAAACGTCTTATACAACTGCAACATGATCTCCCAAATTCTATACTCAACACTCTAACTGATGAAGGCCAATGTGCCAAAAGCTTTTTTGACCACTTAATCTACCTGCGACTCGACCTTCAAAGAACCATGCACCTGCATTCCTAGATCATTAGCTAATCAAGATCCCACTGTATTTCTTGATAAACATATTCTCAGTCTACCATACCACCTATTTTAGTGTAATCTGCAAACGTACAAATCTTGCCTTGTCCATTCTCATCCAAGTCGTCAATATAGATAACAAAGAGCAATGAGCCTAACACAGATCCCTGAGGCTCACAACTACTGCTGTACTTAAACTTCAAGTCATCACTTTCAGAATGTCAATGCAACCTCCAGCCAGCTGTTGGGTCTTTTGAAACAAGGAACCAAATATGCTGGTTTACCAAATAAGACACAGGTTGCTGGAATAGTCCAGGGACCAGGCAGCATCTCAGGAGAACATGGATAGGCACGTTTCGAGTTGGGTCTGACCCAAAACGTCACCCAGTCATGTTCTCCTGAGGTACTGCCTGAACTGCTGAGCTAATCCAGCTGTCAATGTCTCCTAAGATAGAAACAAAAAGCTGGAGTAACTCAGCAGGACAGGCAGCATCTCTGGAGAGAAGGAATGGGTTACATTTTGGGTCGAGACCCTTCTTCAGACTGGTCGCCTATTGACTTAATGCCTTGGTTCCCCACTCTTCACTCTTACCATGGATGATGTTGGGAGTCAGGCAGCAATGTGCAGCAAGGCGTCAGTGATGCGTGGACTTCAGCCAGTGTGTTGCCAAGGTGACCCCTCTGGAATACACTGACCTGATTTGACAGTAGACTTAAGTATGGGACGAGCCTGGCCTCTGCCAAAGCCTCTTTTATAGTTTTCAATGGTCTCTGATTTGTGAATGGTTTTAAAACAATAAAACATTTAAAATAACTACTAATATATATATATATAACAGTTTATAATAGTGATATTAAAATATTTATAAATCATCAAGAACAATAAACTGAAACAAAACTGGTTAAAAGTCATGGAATTTACTTGCATGAGCACTTTCACATCACTTTGGAACCATTAGCCACATCCAATACCACAGGAAAAATCTCATTCAGAAACTGTCTTTAACTTATCAAAAGTGAACTGCGGGATTTCTTACGTTCATTTTCAAACAATGGACTTAAGCAAGGTCGTTGATAAGCTTCCACAAGGCAGGCTGCTCTGGAAGGTTAGATCACATGGCATGAAGGGAGAGCAAGCTTAATAGATACCGGATTGGCTTCATGATTAGAAGCAGATAGTGGTGTGTGGATGATTCAGTCTAGAGACCTGTGACTAGTGGTGTGCCTCAGGCATCAGCACTGGGCTCATTCCAAGCCTATATCAACGACTGGGATGAGAATGTCCAAGGCAAGATTTGTAAGTTTGCGAATGATACTAAAATAGGTGGTATTGCAGACAGTGAAGGTGTTTATCAGGAATTGCAGTAGGATTTTGATTAGCTGGGGCAAGTAGGCCGAGTCATGGCAAATGGAGCTTAATTCAGATATCTGTATTTGTGCAAGTCAAACCACAGCAGGACCTTGATAGTGAATGATAAGTCCTGGGGAGCTTCATATAGCAGAGGAATCTAGGAGTACAAGTATATAGGTTCCTGAAAGTGGCATTGGAGGTGTATTATTCCTTGAAAATGGTGTTGCAGTTGAAGAAGGCTTTTGGCAGACTGGCCTTCATCAGTCAGCATACTGAGTCTAAAAGTTGGGACCTTATGTTATAGTTATACAGGACATAGGCCACAATTGTATTTTGGTGTTCAATTTTGGTCACCCTGCTGCATAATATATCAATTAATATAGAAATAGTGCAGAAAAGTTTTACAAGGATGTTGCCAGGACATGAGGGCCGTTGCTACAGAGAAAAATTGGGTAAGCTAGAACTTTATTCCTTAGAGCACAAAAGGCTGAGGGGTGATCTTATAGATACCAATGAAATCATAAGGGGAATTGATAGGCTGAATGCACAAAATCTTTTTCCCTAGATAGTGGAATCAAGAATTAGAGGGTATAGGTTTAAGGTCGGAAGGGAAATATTTAATGGGAACATGAGAGCAACTTTTTCACTCAGAGGCTGGTGGGTATATAGAACGAGCTGCCAGAGGAAGTAGTTGAGACAAGTACAATAATACCATTTGCAAAACATTTGGACAGGTACATGTATAGGAAATGTTTAAAAGAATATGGGCAAATGCAGGTAAATGGGAATAGTGTGGATGGGGCATCGTGGGCAGCGTGGATGAGCTGGGGCAAAGTGCATGTTTCCATGTTGTATGATTCTGTGTCTGTTTGACCATGACTATTTCTTTATTTCTTGTTCTACATTCTTGTTATATTTCTTGGTGGTGAGCATTGTGAAGATCAAATTGTTCCCAGCACATCAAAGCGGCAGTCATGTGGGCATAGCTATAAGGTAAGAGGGGGACATGTTTTGTGCACATAGAGTGGTGGGGACCTGGAACGCACCAATGGTGGAGGAAGATTAGCATTTAAGAGGCTTTTGGACAGGCACA
The DNA here is from genome assembly GCF_010909765.2 of Amblyraja radiata. NCBI lineage: Eukaryota > Metazoa > Chordata > Chondrichthyes > Rajiformes > Rajidae > Amblyraja > Amblyraja radiata. The sequence continues at coordinate 34,975,332 of NC_045960.1, read as the reverse complement.
TGGAAGTGCATGGAATAGAGGGATATGGATCATGTACAGGCACATGAGATCAGTTTAACGGCATCGTATTCGGCACAAACATTATGGGCTGAATGGCCCGTTCCTGTGCTGTACTGTTCTATGTTCTATAGTCTATATTCCATGAGTATCCACAATGTCTTCTCATACTTCTTGTGTTTGTCAGCTTCTATTATTTATGTTAAGATTAAAAATGTAATGGTTTCTAATTAGATGGATAGATGTCAAAATAAATAAATGCAATATGTAAAGAATGTGGTAATAAATAAAGACTGGATTGTCAACAGTTTAAATGTGTTTTCATCTAAAACTAAATATTGTTAGAAGTACGTTCCATCTACATAATGTATCATCTGTACAATGTATTAAATGCCTGTAGTGATGTAGATACTAGAATAGGTTTTAACTGAGAATCTCTTTTAGGCAACCTGCAGCTTAACTAAAAGATGAGATCGTAAATCAAGTCCTTCGATTGAGGCACTGTCACTCGATCACCTCAACGAAAAATTATCTTCTAGTGATTACACATGAAAATGTGTAACATGCAAAAATTTAAATTTCCCATGACATTTTCCCTAATTGGAGATTATTCTATAGTGCAATCTGAAAGGATTGTCAGATAAATAGGACAGACATGAGGGCATTAGGTATACACTGTAATGGTGTATTGAAAATGATGAATGGGTTTTCTTTCAACCTAGTAGCTACATTGCTGGAACGTTTTACTCTGAAGCTCATGACATTGCATATTCTGACTGATAGCTGTACTTGATTTTGACTGGATGGGTGAACAATTAGCCAGGAGTCGGCCAAATAAGGCGAAGAATAGAGGGAAATCTGGTCAGAAATGATCCGCTTACATTTCAAGTGCACCTCCTTGTGAATGGCCAATGGGTCATTTTCATTATGTGATCAATGGTGATCAAATGCTTGATTTGCCCTCTCCATTGCCGATAATAAAAAACAAGTTTATGCCAAATTATTACATGGAATTGACAGTTAATATTTTTCTTAATAACTACACATCCTAATTATATGATATATATATTTATATATCAATGAACTAGTGTGAGACCTGCTAAATGCATAACATGATATCATTCAATACAGCCAAACTTACAGGTCACTAAATTTTTTGATTTGTTTGTAACTATAAGTGCTGGAGAAAATGAATAGGCAGAAGGCTAACTAAATAGACAAGTAAAAGACTCACCAAAGGGATATTGTCTTCTAATTTATGAAGTAATTTACCCTTCATGGGCCACAGTTTAAGCCACTACTCCGCATTCTGGCATGAAATGAGCTGTAAAATAGTCCTCCAGTGCAGCAGACAGCCAACTGCTCTTTCAATGCAATTCCTGCCTTAGGCTCTTTGCCGGAGGGGAGGCAAGCGTGTGCTAGAACTGATCAACCTGGATCTTTCATTCTTCATTAATTTACCGTTTAACAAATCCCAGTCATTATCAGGGTAAACGGTTGACAGAGCTCAGCAAACGGGAGCAGTTGGTGTCAGGCGTGGAGAATTGAGCTATTTGATATCGGGGCTTGTTTTATTCAACATCACTCACCAATGTACGCAGATCTATGAATAAATAACAATCGCACACGTGTTTGAACTCAGAAACACAACAAAGCCGCTTCAACCATGAAAGCCTTTTGAAAAGAAACAGCCTTGGTTTTCGCTGTGACTGCTTTTCATTTTGGAATATTGTACAACACGGCGTCAATGTCATTTTGTTTATTGCCATCATGAATCGCAGTAAAGTCCTTAGCAAAAATCTAAATGAGTTGCTGATTTTTACGGTTAACTGTACATAGCGTTTGCTTCAGTTAAATTTGATTTGTTCTACGATATGGGTACAAAGTTTTGAAAGTGATATTACATATATTCAAATGTTGATATTAGACAGGTAACAATAGTCGACATGATTAAATAGGCGTAAAGGTTGAGTTTATTTTTCTAAAGCCCCCGTGCACATTTCATTCCCAGAACATGAACTTATTCCTTATTTATATTGAAGAAAGTTAATTTCTCTAACATTCACAACTATGATTCTTTGCAACAGACAACTCGATACAAAACAAAAATTGAGAATTTGAGTGAAAAATCAAACAAACTGAATGGAACTTCGAGGTGTGTGTTATTTTAACCTCACCTTCCCCAGCGAATAGTATTCAGTTCAACAAAACGGTGTCTTATAACATTTTGGATTATTTCCAACATTTAAAATATTAATCTTATTCTCAATATGGCCTTGTCTGTTTTATCATCGGATGTTTCCGAGTGGTTTATCTGCAATTGATTGAAGCTATTGCAATCTTTCACTACCAATAACATTTACAAATATTATTCCCAATTTTAAAAGCAGAATGATTAATTGGAGTCATTTTACCTCACAAATGTTTAACATGAATACATTAAGAATTAAAATGCTGCTTCACCAAAGCATGTATTCTTCGCTGATACAATACTGAATAATATGACTTTGTAAAAAAAAGTTGATTTTTACTCTTGTGGTTTGAGATTAATGCTGGACTATGTAACCTTTTGAAGAACCGAGTAAAAGGTTAATGAAAAGACTGAACTTCAGCAATCCCTGCTGAACACAGAAGCAGGAGATCTGGGAGAACGGTTCACCACAAACTGCTCTCCAGATCTCAGGCAGGCAAGAATTTGAAGGGATAATTTGACTCAGGAATCCCGGGACAGATTCTAACCCAGCGCAAATCCAAATCCTAAGGGGCGTCTGTGCTTTAAAATAAACCTTGCAGTGAGCTCTGAATATTAATTTTAAAATTTTAAACTGCACCAATCGCCCAGGGTCAGCATTTAATGTGATAAAAGGAGGTCAATTATTATTCACTTTCTGAGCTGCAATAGTCTGACGGCATCTTGCAGCAAATGTGGTTTCTACCTGTCAAGTTAATCTGCCACGTGATGGTTATTTTATCCTTGAAATGCTTTTTGAAGAATATCACTTGAAAAAAAATATTCAAAGAAAGAATTTGGACGAGATTGTGCAGATCTTTGGATTTGGTTTTAAAAGCTATTGAATGTATGCATTTGTTTATTTTTAAATCTTTATATGGTCATTGCATAAAAGGTAGACATAGCACAGTACAGCAGAGGACCAGGTCTTTCGGCCCACAATATCCGAGCCAAACATACGCCTAGTTAAACAAGCTCCTCTGCCTACGTTCGATCCAATTCCCACCATTCCCTTCACATCCACGATCCTCTCCATAAACTATTAAATGCCGCTAAGGAATTATACTAAAGGGTGAGGTTGGGGGTAGATGGGCAAAAAAGTTGCAAAGAAATGGGTCAGCACATTGGCACAGCAGCAGAGTTGCTGCCTTACTGCTGCCTTACTGCTGCCTTACAGGGTTTCATCCTGAATACGGGTGCTGTCTGTATGGAGTTTGTATGTTCCCTCATCTTCCTGCACTCCAAGGAATAAAGTCCTAGCCTGCTTAGCCTCCCCCTATAGCTCAGGCAATCGAGCCCTGACCACATACGTGTCAATCTTCATTGCATCTTTTCCAGCTTGACAACATCTTTCGTATCACATGGTGACCAAAACTAAACCTAATACTCTAAATATGGCCTTAACAATGTCTTATACATCTGTAACATGACCTCCCAACTTCTATACTCAATATTCTCACTAATGAGGAGGCCAATGCGCTGAAAATACTCTGATGAAGGGAAATTTGCCAAACATGATGCCAAATTAAGCTTATCTTATCTGTCTGTACGTGATACATATACATCTATTCCCTGCACTTCCATGTGCATATCTAAAAGTCTCTTAAAAGCCACAATTGAATCTGCCTCCACCACCATCCATGGCAATGCATTCTAAGCTTTCACTACTTTGAATCTCATATGCACCCTCTCCAAAGCCTCCACGTCCTTCTTATAATGGGGTTAACAGAACTACACACAATATTCCAGATGCAATCAAACTAAAGTTCTGTAAAGCTGCAACACAACATCCTGAATTTTATACTCATGTATTGATTGATTCCACTCCATATACTTGTGTTGCTACTTTCAGGGAACTGTGGACTTTGACTGCAAGATCCTTTGTATATCAAGTAAACAGTTATTGGCAATGCTCAACACCAACTGTATACTTTCCCTTTACGTTAGATCTTCCAACATTCACAATTTACATTTGCTCAGATTAAACTCCAATTTTGTGGTAAATTGAATCTTTATTCCTTGTTTCTTCTTTATTTTGTTCTTGTGTTATTCCTCAAGGGTCTTCGTGTGATCGTGTCACATAACATTTTCGAACAAGAGGTCAAAGCTGCAATTAAACTTTGTTCAATTGAGCCACTTGTGATTTGCATCACTCTTCCTCTGTCTGCCTTTCCTGTTGCCTTCTGGATCCTAACAAAGACATAATGGAACATTTTCACTCCAGTTTTATTCATCCAGCCCATAGATCTTGCACTCATTGAACCTCATGACATTTGAATTCCTTTATTTTACTATAGCTTTATACATTTGACGATAAAAAGGGAATGGGGACGGAGCAGAGATCTAACTAAATAGCACCAGGTAAAAAGTTAATGCCAAAGTTAATGCCAACATAGGAGATTAGTGGGAAAATCAGAGCACATGGCATTGGGAGTAGGGTGCTGACATTGACAGACAGGAAACAAAGGGTAGGAATTTCAGAATGGCAGGCAGTGACTAGTGGGGTACCGCAAGGCTCGGTGCTGGGACCGCAGCTATTTACAATATATATTAATGATTTGGATGAAGGGATTAAAAGTAACAATAGCAAATTTGCAGATGACACAAAGCTGGGTGGCAGTGTGAACTGTGAGGAGGATGTAATGAGGATGCAGGGTGACTTGGACAGGTTGGGTGAATGGGCAGATGCCTGCCAGATGCAGTTTAATGTGGATAAATGTGAGGTTATCCACTCTGGTGGCAAAAACAGGAAGGCAGATTATTATCTAAATGGTGTAAAGTTGGGGTAAGGGGAAGTACAACGGGATCTGGGGGTCCTTGTTCATCAGTCAGTGAAAGTAAGCATGCATGTACAGCAGCAGTGAAGAAAGCGAATGGCATGTTGGCCTTCATAACAAGAGGAGTTGAGTATAGGAGCAAAGAGGTCCTCCTGCAGTTGTACAGGGCCCTAGTGAGACCACACCTTGAGTATTTTGTGCAGTTTTGGTCTCCAAACTTGAGGAAGGACATTCTTGCTATTGAGGGAGTGCAGCGTAGGTTCACAAGGTTAATTCCCGGGATGGCGGGACTGTCATATGCTGAGAGAATGGAGCGACTGGGCTTGTATACTCTGGAACTTAGAAGGATGAGAAGGGATCTTATTGAAACTTATAAGATTATTAAGGGTTTGGACAAGCTAGAGGCAGGAAACATGTTCCCAATGTTGAGGGAGTCCAGAACCAGGGGCCATAGTTTAAGAATAAGGGGTAAGCCATTTAGAACGGAGATGAGGAAAAACATTTTCACACAGAGAGTTGTGAGTGTGTGGAATTCTCTGCCTCAGAGGGCAGTGGAGGCTGGTTCTCTGGATGCTTTCAAGAGAGAGTTAGATAGAGCTCTTATGGGTAGCGGAGTTAAGGGATATGGAGAGAAGGCAGGAACGGGGTACTGATTGTGGATGATCAGCCATGATCGCATTGAATAGTGGTGTTGGCTCGAAGGGCCGAATGGCCTACTCCTGCACCTATTGTCTATTGTCTATTGTCTAAATGAGTGCAGTTTGCTGAATTCACCTCTGCACTGAAATATCTGATTCAGACTTGCAGATTCTCAGGTAATTATGTATAGATCGAACCATTTCCCCCCACTGTTTTCTGATAGCAATCACATTTTTTTGCAGGTATTATATTGCATTGTTAATCTTTGCTGATTGGAGTTGAGGAAATAGAGTTACCATGATGTATTGTCAAGAATGTCTGTTACTCCATCCATTCTCTTTTCTCCCTTCTACCTTATGAGAGTAGAGAGAACAGCTTGAAATCTGACATTCAGACTTCTCACTTACTTGCAGCACCGATGGGTTTGTAATAATAATAATAATACATTGTATTTATGGGCGCCTTTCAAGAGTCTCAAGGACACCTTACAAAAATTTAGCAAGTAGAGGAAAAACATGTAAGCGGAATGAAATAAATAGTAGAGACATGACTAGTACACAAATTAAAGACAGAATTCAATTCAAAACAAAATATGAGGCAATTCAAGCACAGATGAAAAGGGAGGGGGACGTGGGGCTAATGATAGGCAGAGGTGAAGAGATGGGTCTTGAGGCGGGACTGGAAGATTGTGAGGGACACGGAATTGCGGATCAGTTGGGGGAGGGAGTTCCAGAGCCTGGGAGTTGCCTTGGAGAAGGCTCTGTCCCCAAAACTGCGGAGGTTGGAATTGTGGATGGAGAGGAGACCGGCTGATGTGGATCTGAGGGACCGTGAGGGTTGGTAGGGGGAGAGGAGGTCAGTGAGATATGGAGGGGCCAGATGGTGGAGGGCTTTGTAGGTGAGGACCAGGATTTTGTAGGTGATCCGGTGGGAGATAGGAAGCCAGTGAAGTTTTTTGAGGACTGGAGTGATGTGATGCCAGGATTTGGTGTGGGTGATGAGTCGGGCGGCTGCGTTCTGGACCAGTTGGAGTCGGTTGATGTAGGTGGAGCTGATGCCAAGGAGAAGTGAGTTGCAGTAGCACAACAGCACTGTAAACACAGTACTCAATATATTACACAATAAACAAATAAATACAAGTTAAATAAATAAAAATAACAATATCGTGCAAAGTAATCACAGACTGAAGTATCCAAGGCAATTCATAGTTTGAAATTTAGTTGGAGTTCATAGTGTTCAATTGCCTAATGGTTGTTGGGAAGAAGCTGTTCCTGAACCCGGACGTCACAGTTTTATTCCTGATTCCTGATGGCGGGAGTGAAATGAAAGTGTGGCCAGATAGTGTGGGTCCTTGATGATGCTGGCTGCCTTTTTCAGGCAGTGCCTCCTTTAGGTCGCTTTGATGATGCGGAGTACCCATCAGTGCCTGTGATGAACAGTTTCATGAACATGTGATAATGGCTATCAGCATTCTGAACCAATCTCCTCTTTCACACACCTCTTTCCAGAGTTGCTGCCTCAAACTATGATTTCTACCTCATTCAGTTATTCTGTTATTGCACTTAATTTTATTTTGCACTTCTTCAGATTGCATAAAATCTTTGCACTATTCTGCTTTTTTGTAATGTGTATTGTATATACAATCACCATATATATTGTTTATTCCTTCAGCTTCATGTGAGAAAGGAATTTTCTTGAACTCTGGTGTACATGCCAATAAACAAATGTGAATGTGATGTGAAGCATCATCAGCCAAACTTCACAAGTGAAATTAAACAAATCATGTTGGAATCTTCACCCAGAGAGTTGTGAATCTGTGAAATTCTCTGGCACAGAAGTCAGTGGAGGCCAATTCACTGGAAAACTGGATGTTTTCAAGAGCAAGTTAGATTTAGCACTTAGGGCTAATGGAATCAATGTATATGGGGAAAAAGCAGGAACAAGGTTTTTGGATGATTAGCCATGATCACTTTGAATGACGGTGCTGGCTCAAAGGGCCGAATGGCCTATTCCTGCACATTTTCTATGTTTCTATGTATATCGTATGAATGCTTAATCCGGAATGAATCATGAAAAAATATGGGGAATTAATTATTTGCTACGTTATATTTTGCTGTTTGTGGTTTATATTAATGAATTAGATGAGAATGTACAAGGGGATGATTAAGTTTGCAGATGATGCTAAACTGGGTGGTATCGTAGATAGCGAGAATGGTTATCAAAAATTACAGCAGGATCTTGATCACTTGGGCAAGTGATTTAAGAAATAGTTAATGGAGTTTAATGCAGATTAGTGTGAGGTGTTACATTTTGGTATGTCATGCATGGTCAATTGAAAATAGCAAAAGTGAAATAAAGTGGAGGCTACTGCCCATGTCCAACCCCCTCTGTGCTTTAACACATAGAGAACTCATAATGAACTTCAGCTCCTGATTTTCAAGGTTTCATTAAACATATGGATTACTCAATCTAGTTTGTAAGCAACAAAGTAGTCTCCAAGGTCATACTACGTTACCACAAGTATGCCTTGTAACTTCAAATGAAAGGAACACAAACCTTCTTTTCCACCGTAATACAGCCAATGCACAAGAATGGTGAAATTAATGTAATATAAATATGATTGAAATACATGTTTAATGCAAGACATGCTTATTTAAAAAAATTGCTCACAGCTTGTTGAATATAATTTTAAAAGTAGATTTTTAAATCAATTTTGTATACCTTAAGGGGCTGGGTATGCTGGGAAATGAAATATTCTTCACCTCCGCGCAGCATCAGGTCGAACAGATTGGGTACAGAGTAAATACAGAGTAAAGCTTCCTCAATGCCTGAAGAATACATCTTAACTGCGCTGTCAGAAAAGCATACTGAATTAGTGTAAAATATTGTAATATCCTTTGGGCTTCCTGAAATTAAGGGGGTTATTTTGCTCCCTGTGGGTCAACTGATCAGCTGAACATCACACATTTAGCAAAATTGGGAGAGGTAAATTGTGAAGGATATTTTAAAAAACTTCTCACCCACCAAAGCTGTGCTTAAACCTGAAGCAGTTTCTTAGGGTGACACAGTGGCGTTGCTGGTAGAGTTGCTGGTTATAGCGCCAGAGACCCGTGTTCGATCCTGTCTACGGGTGCTGTCTGGAGGGAGTTTGCACATTCTCCATACAGACCACATGAGTTTTCTCCGGGTGCTCCGATTTCTTCCCACATTTCAAAGGCATTCGGGTTTGTTGGTTAAATGGCTTCTGTAAATTGTCCCTCATGTGTAGGATAGAACTGGTATGAATAGGTGATCGCTGGTTGGCGTTGACTTGGTGGGCTGAATGGCCTGTTTCAACGTTGAATCTCTCGAACTAAAACTAAAACAGAGGAAGCTGAGCAGTGGAGGAAGGGAGGAAGCAGTAGCTGTGCAGGCAAAGCCTGAAAGGTGAGAGATGAATAATGGTTGCAAAAGGATAGAGAATGAACACCACTTACAATCAAACAATACTTTTCAGAAGCTGTTATTTTCCCATTATGTATCAGCATTACATAAATGGCATATATATAAACCTGTTCTCACAAATAGCTTCCTAATTTTGGTTTAGAGTCCATAAAAAGTCAAGATTTTGTGCTGGGTTTCCATTAGTTTCATAAATATCATCAATTCCCCTTGACGTGTAAAGCAGTGATTCCAGCTCTAAATCTATGCACCATTATGCTGTCTGCAAACAATCTTTCCAAAGCTGTCGCATCTTCCTTTCATAAATTATTTCAGGATGAATAAATGCTCTGTACCCATCCATTAAAACTGTTAGCATATATTTCAAACACAAGCAGATTGGAGAGAAATTATTTTTTCATTGGCTGAACATTTGGCATCTGTGCTTTGAGGTCAGCCACTATCCACTTCCTTGGTACAGTGTGTTCTCTTGAATGTTGCATTGAGTGAAGCCTAAATTATATTTTTCCCTTGGTTTATCCATTACTGCTGATTATTCCCTCATTTACTTCCTTTTTATAATCTGATAATGTTCTTATTAAAGGCGTTGACTTCTTGGTGTGGGTGGCAGTCTTGGCCTAACTATTGAGTACTCTTCCTGTGTGAGTGTGCAGTGTTAGTTCAGTTCATTCATTCTCAGGGAGCAGCATAGCGAGTCCAAATACCCACTTAGTTTTGTATTGCTTTAAGATTCAATATCAAAGTAAAAATCAGGGTACAGTGCCAGACACCAAAAAGTTTGAAAAATGTGAAATTACTTGATACAATTGGGAATAATGATTAGATGCCATCAAGCTTGAGTTTCAATAAGTAGATTGTTTAAGGACCAACTGATGCAAATGTTTAAGAAGGAACTGCAGATGCTGGAAAATCAAAGGTAGACAAAAATACTGGAGAAACTCAGCGGGTGAGGCAGCATCTCCTTCGCTCCATAGATAGTGCCTCACCCGCTGAGTTTCTCCAGCATTTTTGTCTACCAACTGATGCAAATATTATTTTTGGTTCAAAGTATTGGTAAAGATTGAGTTTAAGTCAGAAGCAGTCCAATTAGTTTTAATTTAAATGCGGCATGAAGGACTGCCTGAATTGATGTATTTTAAAAGGTGTTGAATGTATGTCCTCTGACATCAGTCTGAAGAAGGGTCTCGACCCGAATAGTCACCCATTCCTTCTCTCCAGAGATGCTGCTTGTCCCGCTGAGTTACTCCAGAATTTTGTGTCTACTTTTGAATGTATGTCCTCTGTTTTGAATGAGGGTTTCCATTAACTAAGTATGACTTCAAAGCAGTTTTTGGTTTTTGAGGTGATCCTATTAACATTTCTTTACAGTTAAATACATCAAATAAATGATGTACTTAGCAGTACAATTCTGCCTTGAGCCACTGGACAGAATGATGTTCCTGAAATTGTTTTTTTACTCTTGAGCTATAATGGATCCAGTTTCACATGATATGACACTTTGCTCTCTATTGACTTTGAAGATTGAAAGTAGCTCCTTTTTTTGCTGCATCAATCCACTTCCTTTTGCAACAAGAGAAGTTACTCTAATTCATCAAATAATTAATGCTTAACTAATATTAGGTTGGTCGCTGCTTTGAGAGGGAGAGTTATAGAGTAATTGAGCCATACAATGTGGAAACAGGCCCTTCGGCCCAACTTGCCCACAACGACCAACATATCCCAACTACACTAGTCCGCCTGCCTACATTCGGCCCACATCCCTCCAAAGCTATCCTATGCGTGTACCTGTCCAAATGCTTCTTAAATGTTGCGACAATACCTGCCTCAAACAATTACAAAGTTCTGGTTAAGCAATTTAAAATCAATATTGTCTTGAATACGTTTGCATTGAATTTCTGAAATTATTCATGCCTCTAAACGCTAATTTATGTTGAAGCAAGATGTGTTGGTGTACAGATAACTACACAAGAAGTAATGGTGTAGTTAAGTGCTTAGTTGGAAATGTGGGGATGGGGCTCCAATAAATGTAAGGGGACTGTGGGAAGCAGGGCCCTCGAGAGTTCGATGCTGAACCATCAGAATTTCTAACGGCCGTACAGTAGATTATGGCAGTCTATATGTATGGAATAAGTAGGTCAAAGCTGGGTCATCACATTACCAGTTGCGGGAGATAGGTCGTTAAAGCAAGGTAGTGGAGGTTAGGTAGGCATAGGTGCCATTCATTATGCATGCAATCACATACATGTATACAAAGACAATCTCACATTCTTGATCATTTCCACATCCTTGTTTCAACCTCATCTTCCCTGGACCTGTCTCACCCTCAATACTTCTCATCCATGAATCACATCTCTTTGAGGACTCTGCTCTTCCTGTCTCCTCACCCCCTCAATGATCTGTATTCATCTGGCTGTGATAATTGACGCTATATAAAAGTTGGGTGCATTTCCTCTACAATTGTGTTAGACAGGAAAGATGTGTTTTGAAATTGGGCAATTTAAGCAAGGACAAGAGTTTAGTTTTTTCCTCAGTTTGGGGGCATTTAGCTGCAGGAAATTGTTTTTTGTAAAGATTAAACTGAATGAATTTAGCTCAATAGTAATAGGACGTGTCATGCTGAAGGTTTGGTTAATCAGATATTGGGAAATCCCCAAGAGAAACAAGAAATTATTGTGTAGCATACATTCACATTATATGCTCTATCAAGTATCACTGAGGTCAAGTCTAATCAAAATCATTGCTAATGTTTGTGATCTGAGTCTGATGTTCTGGTCAGCACAAGTGTCTTTGAATAAGTTATGAGTGTTCCCTTTAATTCCCATGATAATTTAAGAAACCACTGACCAAAAGTATTCATTCATAAAATCTATCTAGTTTTGTGCACGATGTATGGCATATTAGTCTCTCCTGACATATGCCTGGTTATTATTTGAACAGGTGAATTCGTGCCATATGGAGCTGGTTTTTAGCCAAGCAGAGGACACACCTTATAAAGAGTGACCTGCCAACCAAATGAATGGACCAATACCAGAAAACAGCTGTTTTATTTTAATAAAAACAGAAACACATCATTTTATTCTTGGAGATCATTAAATCAGGAAACAAAAAAGTTAAAACAAAGTTAAAATACTAATGGGGGAAAATGAATAAAGGAAAACATAAGAGACAGGAGCAGAAGATGATTTTTCAAAATGTTAAATTAATATAAAATGTTTACTTAATGGTTGTTAAAATTGGAAAGAACAAAGAGATCCCTGCCAGTGGATACTTTGATACTTTGTCAGTGACCTGGAATTCCTTGGAAGCTTTTAACAGTTTAGCAGCATGAGAATTAATTTTGTCCATTTTATGCACAAAGGAAATTCACACTGAAGTGATATGTTGATTTTTATTTCAAATCCAAATTGTAATAGACCTTGGTATTTATTTAATAAAATCTCTATTAAACCCCTCTACTTCTGATTAATATAATGTGTACACCATGCATAAAATAGAATACTTGAGATTTCTGAGATAGTTGTACACATGCTATAAATGTAGACACAAACGTTTGAAAATAGAAAAAAACACATTTCTGGTATTTAAGAAAAAATTCTTAAAAGTTTTATTTCATAACTCCTCACAAACCAATTGTATTTTGATTTTTTAATGAAATTTCTACTTAATGTAATCCAATGAGTCCAAAAGAATGTTATGAGAAAATATGATATTATTTGCAACTTTCTGATTATCCTGGCTGGTTTACATTGACTTCAGCTTATTTTTATGCACCAGTATTTTTGAAACAGATTCTAATGAATTTTTTGTCTTTTATACCAGACAGTGAGAGTGGTATAGGTGTTGGAATACATTTTAGCACCACTTTCTGGTAAACAGACTTCAACATATTTCTGGATCATGGATCATAACTCATTAGTGTATGCTAATAAAAGAGCCTGTGCTTGTGTATAACTAGACAACATTCACACTAATATGCAAAGATCTTAGAGATCTTTGCTAATATGTGCAAAATAACACTCCCAGTGCACAAGTTTCAGGCAATAATCGTTTTCAAAAAGAATTGAGTCGGCTGAGCCAATTCACAAAAACATTACCATTGCCAAGCTCTCTAAACATCTCTAAATCCCTTAGTCCTTATCGTTCACCTTCAACATACCTAGAGGAAACACGTATATACTGTAGCTACAAGAGGAGGTATGTAACTGGGCATAATGTTGTAAAAAAGAATCATCCCCTGACTCAACAATGTCTTTCATAAGTTCATACGTTATAGGAGCAGATTTAGGCCATTTGGTCCATCAAGTCTACTCCACCATTCAATCATGGCTGATCTATCTATCTTTCCATCTCAACTCCATTCTCATGCCTTCTCCTCAAGAATCTATCAATCTCTGCTTTGAAAATATCCAATGACTTGGCCTCGGTAACCTCAGTGGTTTGTAAACCTCAGTAAACCTCCTCTGGACCCTCTCGAACGGCAGCATATCTTCTTCCTCCTCCTCCTTCTTCTTCCTCTTCCTTCCTTGGGTATGATAAAGACTTACTTCCACACTGGTTTCATGGGAATAATTGGGTCTGGTCTTCCGCTTCCTTGGGAATCTCTTCACATTGCAGTCTTGGATATAGAGTGCCTGCTTTGTTGATGGAGCACCAATAAATATCCCTTTCCAATGCATATGATAAATTAGTATCCTAATACTAGGGACGCTGGCCTCAGCGAGGATACCTCAGCGTTGGTTCACTTGTCCCGTGTGGCCAGACCTGAGGATCGGTGACACGATTAGCTGTTTGGTTGTTGGGTGTCATTGAATTGGTTTGGTGTGTGGCTGGAGCTAGGGGTTAGGATGTGGTTAGTTATGTTGTTGCCGATGGTGCTTGGGAATGTGGTTAGATGCATGGTAGCAACCAGGGACTGGGGAAGGGGCATGTGGCTCGGGACCTGGAAACTGGATTGTAATTGGAACTGCAGTGAGAAAATGTGGGGGAGTAGTGAGCACAGAAGCTATGGGAAAGGGCCCCTGTGCCTGGATCCACATGTGTGCACTTGAGTGAGTGGATGTGCTTCTGGCTTGGCGGCACCTTTACATGTGTCCGATGTCTGAGCATTGAAATCCATACAGAAGAGTCTCCAGTGGCCTTGGCCTCTTTTACCACTCAGTGAAGTCCATCGGAGCAAAAGAGTGCATACGTCACCACATACAAAAGGAACGCAGGGAACTTGATCAGTGCAGTTTTGTGACACACATGAAGCTTAATCTCATATTTTCTAAAGCAATCCACTCAACATGTGACAGCCCATCCAACATGTTAATTATTACCTCCCTGTACAGGGTGCCCAGGGTTATGATGAGAAGACTGGAGAATGGGTTAAGATGGAAAGATCGATCAGCCATGATTGAACGGTGGAGTATTGATGAGCAGAATGGCCTAATTCTGCTCCTATCACTTATGTACCACTGGCACACTTTCGCCACAACATGTGCTACCTGCACAATAACTTGTTGGCGGCAGCACAGTGCACAGTGGTAGAGTTGCTGCCTTACAGAGCCAGACACCTGCTTTTGATCCTGACCATGGGTGATGTCTGTATAGAGTTTGTATGTTCTCCCTGAGGCCACGTGGGGTTCCTCTGGGTGTTCTTGTTTCCTTGCACACTTCAAAGACGCACACTTTAAAGACGCACAGGTTTATAGGTCAATTGGCTTTGGTAAAAATTGTATATTGTCCCTAGTGCGTAGGGCAGTGCTAGGTGCATGGGGTGATTCCTGGTCGTCATGGACTTGGTGGGGCGAAGGGTCTGTTTCCACACTGTATTTCTAAAGTCTAAAATCTAACATCTGAAGATTGTGCTTCTTCAGCAGCACCTGAAACACCCACGATCTCTATCACATTATATTTTACCAAACCTTCATTGTTGCTGAGTCCAAAAAGTCTGGAATTCCCTCCTGAGTAACATTAATGGAATAATCTCAACGCACGGACTGCTATGATGCACAGAAGTGGCACAGCACCATGTTCCGAAGAACATTAAAGAGTGTACAATAAATGTTGCACTTGATACAGAAGAACTAAAAAGGTAAATTAAATGAAACAGCTGAAAAATAAATTGAGATTGCAAGTGCATAACCACTCGTAGATGTTTTAGGAGGCAATTAAATCCCATGGCTTTTAAAAATCAAATGGTTCTAAATCTACTAGTATTTTGTCTTTGTCCAAACAAGGTGTAGGGGAACAAAAGCTATAAATGTAGAATTATATGTTTTTATATTTATATGAGAAGTGTTCTCTTGTTTCCACCAGACCTTTATGAAAAGGTTCTAAATTAATATAATGAGGCTCAGCTCATCTCCTGAGGAGACAATTTGTTTTTAAAGGAGGCACGGATAGTTTGAATGCATAATGGCAAACTTTTACCTGGTAGACAAAGCAGGGAAGGGTTTTCAGTTTAAATCAGACGTTGGAACATGCAAGTTAGTTTGCTGAGCCTGTATTACTGATGCTGAGCTAGGTACTGGTCAGAGTCCGTCTACCCTGCTGGGATGGTTTAGAATAAGACCCAGGCTGTCCTTTATTCAAATGGAGACTCACACAGCAGGAGAGCTGAAACTCTGTCTCAGCCTCAGGCACAACATATGCTACTTCCCATCACTTTAATAGAAATTTGTTCCAGAGGAAGAACTGACTAATGTATGTTATGCAAAATCACCTTAATATAAATGCAATGGACTGCAAAAGGACCATCTTATAATGACAGAAACAAATATGTTTATGGAGTGAAAGAAACATTTATCCAATAGTCATCAAATAGAAAATGATTATTAGCATTTATTTCACATTTTTAGATGACATAGGATTTAAAGCAATTTTTCAAGATCTATGAAGGAGGCAGGATTAATCATCAGTATTAGGAAATTTATTTCTTGTAATCCATTAATGTGACTACTTTCAAAAATAAAATACAAAGGAGAGACTTCAACACTGTCTGATGTGTACTAAACTATTCTGAAACAATTCTAGGAAGCGCACGACACTGCAGAAGCTAGAATCTTGAGCAAAATAAAACAAATTGCTTGAGGAAATCAACGGATCGGGCAGCATCTGTGGAGGGAAATGGACAGGCGATGTTTTGGGTCAGGACCCTTCTTCTGACATGGAGTGGAGAGGACAGAGCTGGTGGAAAAAGGTGCGGGGAGGTTGGGTTGGAGGTGGCAAGTGATAGATGGATCCAGATAAGGAAGAGTTCATTGGCAGGTGAGTCAGGTGGGGGAGAGAAGGATGGAGGTAGTATCCAAGGATGGAGATGAAGTGGAGAAGGCATGCAAATGGTGGAATCTCTAAGAAAGGAAGATGGGGAGTGAAATATTGAACCAGATGCCAGGTTGGTGGGATGAAGAAAAATGGGGCACTTGAAGGAGGGTACAATGGGCGATGAGAGGATGGAGGAGGAGAAGGGAACTATATGACGGGGGTGAGGGAAGTGAAAACAAGTAGTTTTGTGTTTGTGTGTGCGTGCATGCTTGTGCTTGTGGGTGTGCACAGAGCCGTATAGATAAGAAGGAGGATTACTTGAAAGCGGAGGACTCAATGTTCATGCCATATGGGCTAGATTATGAAGTGTTGTTCATACAATTTGCATGTGTGGGCCTCACTCTGGCAGAGGAGGATGCCCAGGACAGAAAGATCGTTATGGGAATGGGAAAGGAAATTGAAATGACTATTAACTGGAAGCTTGAGGTTGCCTCAGACAGACCACATGTATTTGGTGAAGTGGTCAACTAGTCTACCCTTGGTCTCACTTATGTGGAGAAGGCCATATCGAGACCACCCAATGCAATAGATGAGTTTAGAGGAGGTCCATGTAAACCTCTGTTTCACCTGGAAAGGCTGTTTAGGACCATGAATGGAAGTGGGGCATGAGGTGTAGGGGCAGGCATTGCGCCTCTTGTGGTTGCAGGGGAATGTCCCTGAGGAGGCAGAGGTGAGTAATCCAAGGCATAACAGAGAGAGTAGTCTCTGCGGAAAGCAGAGAGGGGAAGAACTGTTAGTTGGATTGCATTGATCCTGGCAGAAATGTCAGGGAAAGGTGTGTTTAATGCTGAGGCTGGTGGGGTGAAAGGTGAGGACCTGGGAACTATATCCTTGTTCAATCTAGAGGGAGGGAGGGACGAGACCAGCATTGCAGGAAACATAGGAAACATGGATGTGAGCTATGTTCCGCAACTGCAGGAGGAACCCAATGATCCGTTCCACAGAAGTGAAGACATCCCTGCAAGAAATAGGGTAGGAAGAGATGTGGTCAAGGTAGCTGTAGTCATCAGTGGATTTGTAGTGGAGGTCTGTGGATAATCTATCTTGGCAGATGGAGAGAGATCTAGAAAGGGGAGAAAGGTGTCAGAGATGGCCCAAGAGAATTTGTGGGCAGTGTGGAAGATGGTGGTGAATTTGATGGAATTAGTGACTTCTGCATGTGTGCTGAAGGCAGCCCTAATGCAATTGTCAATGTAGTAAAGAGTGAGTTGGTGAATGGTGCCAGGGAACATTTGGAGCAAAGAGTGTTCAATGTAGCCAATGAAAAAAACTGGCATAGCTGAGGCCCATGTGAGTGTTCGTTGATTTGAAAAAAAAAGGAATCAAATGAAATGTTGTTGAGGGTGAGGACAAGTTCCACCAGATGGAGGAGATAGTTAGTTGTTGGTACATGAGGCATGGGGATGAAATAGCTTTTGGAAACATTATTACTTAGCTTCATCTAATATACATAGTGGAACATATAATGGCCCAGATTTTGTAGCAAAAAATTAATGCTGAGACAAATGGCATTTTGTATTATTAATGAACAAATCTGTTAGCATGTTCTAATGACAATTGTTATGTGAGTTACTGTGTTGTGCATGAAGAATTGTTGTAATAACATCCTAGTGAAAGTTTCTGCATTAAAACATATCAAAATTACATGATGTTTAATAAAGAACTGCAGATGCTGGCAAAATGGAAGGTAGACAAAAATGCTGGAGAAACTCAGCGGGTGAGGCAGCATCTATAGAGAGAAGGATATACATTGACTTCAGATGGCCCTTGATTTCACCCTCCTTCCCCTCCCTCTTCCCAGTTCTCCAACAAGTCCTACTGTCTCCACCCAATTTCTATCTTTTTCTCGCCCCCCACAACATCAGTTGAAGAAGAAGGGTCTCGACCCAAAACGTCACCCATTCCTTCTCTCCATCGATGCTGCCTCACCCACTGAGTTTCTCCAGCTTTTTATGCCTTCCTTCAAAAGTACATGACATTTGCACAGTAACCACTCCTGGAAAGAGCTGAAACTGTCCTTCCAAGTATCAGTGAATTTTTTTTTAATTCCTAAAACCTCTCTGTCACTATCATTTGGACTTTGTTCTGTAGATTTTAGTTATTCCTTGGCAATTTAAAAACAATAATTGCATAATTAAAAATTAAAAATTCCTTTGTCTCTCCTAATCCCATTCAAACGTTCTTTCCATCTCTTCAAAATAATTTGTCCATATTAATTGTAATTTACATTTTCTGTCTTAAACGGTTTGCGTTCCATCATTCCTTGGGAGGGGGAGGGGAGGAGGGTTTGAAGTGCTGGAGTGCCGCTCCCTCCCGGAGTGGCCCGTCCTGCCTTGCGAGTGCATTGTGACATCACTCGGATTTTTGTCCAAAATGGGTGAGTTTGAAGAAATCGGGCTGTTTTTAAAATGTCAACGATTAATAACTTCGGAAATATAGGTGGAAATGCAATGGGAAGATGTTTATCGCCACCATGGGGAAAATGTGAGTAGGATGTGAGAAAATGGGAAGGCTGTGGCCTAGCATTTCGAAGAAGATAGGAATTAACCAGATTGACACACACAGACACATTGTGGGCACAAACAAAATGAAGACTTTTCATTATATAGAGTTATTTATTTATGTTATTTTTTAGGACAGAGCTGATGGTCATAGTGACGCACTTATTTGGGAAATTAAGGAATAAAAATGCACACAGGAGTGCACACGTGATTTCCTTTACAATGATGTCAGCATGGTAGATATCCCCTGCTCTGCCCACAAAAACGATGTGAGAGGTTATTAGCAATGTTTGTGAACAAACAAGAGGAAGCAGCACAGTGGCTTAACGATAGAGCTGCTGCCTTACAGCGGTTGAGACCTGGGTTCGATCCTGACCACGGGTGCTGTTTGCACGGAGTTTGTAAATTCTCCCTGTGACCGGATGCTCTGGTTGCCTCCCACATTCCAAATATGGACAGGTTTCTAGGTTAATTGACTGGTAAAATTGTAAATTATCTGTAGTATGTAAAATACTGTTAGTGTATGGGATAATTGCTAGTCAGTATGGACCCAGTGGGTGAATCCAAGTAGATATCACCTCTTCCCATTGCTGAAACCTTCTAATCCAGGCAGCATTCTGGTAAACCTCCATTGAAATCTCCCAAAAGAGAGAGTGCTGGAAATACTCAGTAGATCTTAAAGACACCTGGATGTTTTAGCTCTTCATGTGCTGATTCCAACTCACTTTTTGCATAAAACTAACTTGATTGCAATAGGTTTACAGAGCTGCTTAATCAACCAGGGCCCTAATAATCACATTGATTCTCTTTTATTGTTAAATTAAATGTTAATGGCGTCAAGTTTCACAAACAGTTTAGTAACCAGAAAAGATAGATTGTGAATTATTACTTACCTGATTTTTAGATTTGCAAAAGATGTGTAGCCTGTCCCATCTGCTTGTTGTCCAAATAAAATACAAACTCAAGCTACTTCCCCTGTATTTCATCATGGTATTTCCTCATTTGTCTTCCATCATATTCTGAAAGCATTTAATCTTTTTGCAGTTTTCATTAATTTATCTTGGCGGTTGGCTGCCATATGTCCCAACTGATTATGTATATGATCAAAAAGGAAAATTGTAATCAAAATATTTGACCATAGAGATGAACAAACTTTGAACCTGTCATTACTAAAATCAGTCGAAATGCACTTTCTGGCAATTGGTACTGCATTGAAACCAGTTTCAGAAGGAAACAGACCGATGCAGCAGCATTCTATCTGCTACACCATTGTACTGCCTTAATCATGAATCATCAAGGAATGAAAGGCCTGGACAGAGTGGACGTTGAAAGGATGTTTCCAGTGGTGGGTGGGTTGAGGACCAGGGGGTACAACCTCAGAGTAAAAGTGCACATCTTTTGAATGGAGATGATGAGGGATTTCTTTTGCCAGAATCTGTGGAATTCTTTGCCGCAGACATCTATGGAGGCCAAATCAGTGGATAGTTTTAAAGGGGAGAATGATAGCTTCTTGATGAGTAAGGGCATCAAAGGTTAGGGTGAGAAGGCAGGAAAATAGGGTTGAGAGAGTAACATAGATCAGCAATGATCGAATGGCAGAGCAGATTCAATGGACTGAATGGCCTAATTCTGCTCCTGTATCTTATGGTCTAACTCCCAATAACTCCCACTGTGGGAACACCTTCACCATGATGACAGCATATGTTCAAGAAGAAGGCCTGGTTTCAGCCCCACAGAGTAGGGATGAACAGAAAATGTGGACCTGCCAACATTGTTTATATTTCAATAGTTAATAGTGGTTGAAACTGATCTTCCTCAGTACCTTTCAGTTAGTTGTGATGAGGAAACACGGAGTCTTGAATCTGCTCGGGTGGGCTTTTTAATTAAAATGATTTCATGTTTCTATCATATCTTACAAATGTGAAAAGCAAACACACTTAACCGTTTCCCAGTAAAAGCTAAAACAAAGTACCTTTGGACAATAAAACAGCATTAACCTCCATAAAAGTTCAGCTTAAAAGGATATGAAAGTGGATGAGGGTCACTAATACAGCAAATTATATTAAGAGGACCATAACATGCTGTCTAAGCATGAATCTGATGACAGACCAGCATTACCTTTTTGTAACGCACTGCTGAAAAAACAAACTCCCACTTGAACCTTGTAGTTTAAAAGGAAATCCCATGCTGGGCAGAGCTCAATCAGAGGAAGTTCTAATAATTTTCTCCTGGATCCCTGCCCACCATCATCAGGCTAATTAAAACCAGAAACCACATTGGCATGGAACAGTGTTTGGCTTCTTAAAAATAACTGACTTGCAAAGTGGAGGTACTTGTAATGAGCGTGGATAAAGTATTTATTCTTGGCCACTTTCTTTGTGTAAATTTATAGGAAGCCAGATTTCAGCCAGCACTCACGCTGAGGAGTTGAAGTAACATTTTAACAGTACGAATTAATCCGCTGCTATCCAAGGGCAGGGAAGGTTCACATAATACAATTCAGCAGCAGATGAGCTTGTTACAGGTTAGAGTTATATCTTAAGTCTACAAATATTTGAATAGAAGTTTGGATTGAATGGGAAGATAAGTTTTTCCCATCTTTTTATTCTACAAAACAGGTTAATTACCCAATATGCAAAATAGTTTAAGCCTGCTGTTAACAACATGCCCTATATTTTGTACAGCATGATTAATGCAATGAAATTTCCAAAGGTGTTTTTGTACGAGGTATATTTTAGCATTACGCATTGTACAACATGTTTTATTGAGCACATTATTTTCCATTGCTGTAAAGTATTTGGAGTAGTCTGGATAGGCATGAAACATCCTGAGACCATTTTTCAATCATTCCATCCTCTTAAAATTATATGCTTCTTTTTCATGTTAAATATGAATGGTTTGTGTCATAGTCATAGAGTCATAGTCTTACAGTGTGCGAAGAGGCCCTTTGGCCCAGATTGCCCACACCGACCAAGATGCCCCATCTATGCTAGTCCCACCTGCCTGCGTTTTGGCCCATAGCGTTCTAAACCTGTCCTTTCCATGTGCCTGTCTAAATGTGTCTTAAACATTGCTATAGTACCTGCCTCAGTTACCTCCTCCGGCAGCTTGTTCCATACACCCACCACCCTTTGTGTGAAAAGGTTACTGCTTACGTTACTAATAAATCTTTCCCCCCTCACATTAAACCTCACCATGATTTGTTTCATAGATACTTTTTCGTGAGAGATGGTCACTTAGGGATGTGCATTCTCTACTGATGGTAATGATATATACTGGAATAGTGATGAACATTTGAAAGCCTGGAAGCAGAATAATTGGCCAGTGAGAAACAACAGTTGCCTTAATATACACATACTCCTAGTACAGAGCAGCTAATTTTGCACCTAGCTCCGAAGTGCCTGCATTATCCATTCATTGTGTTTTACAATATTTAATCAATAGTGCTTCTGCTAATTAGCAATAGTCTGCATTGACACGATAGTGGTTAAATTTCACAGCTAGAACGGTTGAAAGAACTCCATGATATTTAGTATCTTAAATAACACACAGGGGCCTGCTGAATCATTACATGATTGAGAAACAATTTCAAAATCATTTGCGTCAGTAAACAGCTTCTCTCCACATCTTTTTTTTCCCCAATGCATTACTTATACAATCCAGTTAAAAACAAAGAAGTTGGAAGGACTGTGCAGCATGTGCTGAGCACATTTGCATTTAGCATTGGTATGATCCTCTCCACAGACACTCTAATTAATACTGGCAATATTTAAATTAAATGACCAAAACAGAAGCATACTTGATAACTATTAAACAGCAATGACTCAACCGACTCCAGATAAGGTCAAATCTAATCAGAATGTAATTTGAATTCAAGATCCTACTGCTCCATTCTATTTCATTTTGATGCCATTGAATTGTATTCCCAAACCAAGCATGAAATGGTTCACATTTATGCATTTTTAAATGCTCAGTACACTATAATTAACTTCTGGCTAAGTTTCATCTGGAGACAAAAGTAAACTTTAGTGGTCAAATAACTTCTCTTCAAGAAATATTCCTCAGATGTTGGCAATATTCGGTTAGGTTGAAATGTTAAATTATTGGTTTTTCTGTGAACACTTATTAATAATGGAATGAATTCAATGTTCATGACAATGGGCTGTGTAGGAAGCAACTGCAGATGCTGGTTTACATCGCAGATAGACACAAAATGCTGGAGTAACTCAGCGGGACAGGCAGCATTTCGGTTCAAGACCCTTCAACAGCGTTGGCTACCTAAATGGAGTATGAGGTGCTGACATGAGTTGCTGGAATCTTGGCAACTGCAGATGCTGGAATCTTGAGCAAAACAGCGGGTAAGGCAGCATCTGTGTAGGTGATGGACAGATAAAGTTTTGGGTCGGGACCCTTCTTAACCCTTTTTCAGTCTGGAGTATGAAATGCTTCTCTTCTTGTTTGCATTGGGCCTCACCATGGCAGCAGAGAAGGCTGGGAACAGGCAGTTCAATGTGGGAATGGGAAGAGAAGCTGAAATTAAATGCAACCAAAAGCTCAGTATTTCCAGTGCAGACGCAACCCATTTGCTCCGCAAAATGGTTGCTTGAATGAAATAAACCAATTTGGAAAAGGTGTACGTGAATCTTTGCCTTACCTGAAAGGGCTGTTCAGGTCCCATGATAATAGACAATAGATAATAGGTGCAGGAGTGGACCATCGGCCCTTCAAGTCAGCACCACCATTCAATGTGATCATGGCTGATCATCAACAATCAGTACCTCGTTCCTGCCTTCTCCCCATTTCCCCTGACTCTGCTATCTTCAAGAGCCTTATCTAGCTCTCTCTTGAAAGTATCCAGAGAACCGGCCTCCACCACCCTCTGAGGCAGAGAATTCCACAGACTCACAACTCTCTGTGTGAAAATGTGTTTCATCTCCGTTCTAAATGGCTTACCCCTTACTCTTAAACTGTGGCCCCTGGTTCTGGACTCCCCCAACATCGGGAACATGTTTCCTGCCTCTAGCGTGTCCAAACCCTTAATAATCTTATATATTTCAATAAGTTACCCTCTCATCCTTCTAAATTCCAGAGTATACACGCCCAGCAGCTCCTTTCTCTCAGCATATGATGGTCCCGCCATCCCGGGAATTAACCTTGTGAACCTATGCTGCACTCCCCTAATAGCAAGAATGTCCTTCCTCAAATTTGGAGACCAAAACTGCACACAATTCTCCAAGTGTGGCCTCACTAGGGCTTTGTACAACTGCAGAAGGACCTCTTTGCTCCTATACTCAACTCCTTGTGTTATGAAGGCCAACATGCCATTTGCTTTCTTCACCGCCTGCTGTACCTGCATGCTTATTTTCATTGACTGATGAACAAGGACCCCCAGATCCCATTGTACTTCCACTTTCACCAACTTGATACCATTTAGATAATAATCTTCCTTCCTGTTTTGCAACCAAAGTGGATAACCTCACATTTATCCACATTAAACTTCATCTGCCATGCATCTACCTACTCACCCAACCTGTCTAAGTCACCCTGCATTCTCATAGCATCCTCCTCACAGTTTACACTGCCACCCAGCTTTGTGTCATCTCCAAATTTGCTAATGTTGCTTGTAATCATCTTCATCTAAATCATTAATATATATTGTAAATAGCTGCGGTCCCAGCACCATGATATTGGTGAGGGAGAAGGAGCAGGGCCAAGTGATTCTAGGGGGGATGTATCTATCACATACCAGCCTCTGTCTCACTGTTCCATCTTACTTCCAGCTTTCTTGCCTCTAACATTTCCCATCCTGAATCCGATCAAGGCCAAGTCAATGGACATCTGTAAGGTGGGGATTAACAGATTTGTAAGAGTGCCAAGGGTTTTGAGGTGAAGGCAGCAGATTGGGGTTGAGAATGAAAGATAGATCAGCCATGATTGAATGTCGGTGTAGACCTGATGGGCCGAATGGTCTAATTCTGCTCCTAGAACTTATGCAGACCAATTAATAACAATATATTCTGGCTTAGCCGTGATGACCAAATACAATAAATTGTTGAAAAAAAAATATTTTGATCATTTCTCTTGACAGTACTCGATTCCATGCTTTTTTTCTTAAAAAAATTATTTTTTGCCATTTGAAATATATCTTTGTCTGCCTCGGTCGAATTTTGTTTGATGTTGCTCCTGTAAAACATGTTAGTATAGTTTAGTATGCTTATTGGTCTATAAAAACTGCAAGTCATTCCTCTGTGGATGAAATGCCCATTTGGAATATGTATCAGTCCTGACCAAATAGTTGGCATGCTAAGGATGCAAGGTGCAGAGGCCAGCCGCAGCAAAGAAGAAGAAGAAGGAAAGTGAAGCATTTATTGCAGGGGAACTCAGGGAATTTAAGCAGGATTACTTAGGAGAAACACGAGGTAGTAGAGATATGAGAAGGTGGAGAAACTGAAATAACGTTTCCCTCCCGCTGTCCACAGGTTCAATGTTTCAATGCTACTTTATCATCACATATATCTCGTTACAGTGAAATTCCATTTTTGCATAGTTCAGTGAAAATCTTATTATACGTAGGCACAATCATGGAAGGACATGAGTGTAGGAATAGTAGATTATACTGAGATGGTACACAGGGTCACCACTTTTCCAGTGTTATTTTGTGTGTTTCAGTTCCAAAGTTACTAAAAATGTAGAGTCTTACCTTGGCAATAAAGGCCTGTTGTCCCGGCGGCAGTACTGGGTTGTAGTTGCTGTTCTCCAAAGCAACACCATGGAACCAAGGTGCACACTGCAGCTAATTCTTGTTGAAAATGGCAATTGGTCTCTCAGTTTATTTAACATGGTGCAGAAGAAAGCCATTCAGCTCATTACTTCTTTGCCAGCTCCCAGCATTTATCAGTCCTATTTCTTCTATTATTTCCTTGTAGCCCTGAAATTTATACTCTCCTACCCACCCATGAATACCATTTTGTTTTGACACTCATCTACAAGAAGAGTAATATACTGTACAATGACTAATCAACCTAGCATCTCATCTGTTACAAAAAAAAAAATAACTACCGGATGCATCACCTGCAAGGAAAACGGACAGACTACATTTTAGATTGGAACCCTTTAGAAGTTTCTGAAGTTCTTCAGAATTTTATTCGGGTCAGGTCCCTTCTTCAGAGCTTGATGAAGGGTTCTGACATGAAACATTGTCTATGTACATTTCCTGATGGATGCTGCCTGACCTGTTCATGTAATGGGGACACATAATTCCTGCAGAACCTGGAATCTTGAGTAAAAATTAAAATGGTGGCGTAAATCAAGATTCCAGGATTTGCAGGAATCGTATGTCTCCATCACATCTTTGAGAGTAGGGACAAAACCGAACCACTGGAGGGGAAACCTAGGCTCCTTGGATTTGTACATTGAAAATCCTTTAACCAAGCCAGAGGCAAATTGAGGTACCTCATCATATGTAATGTAATGGATCAATTCACGGGCTGCAAATGGCATTAAAGCCACCATCCATATTTTCAGCAGTTATTGCCTCATTAATGCCAGGCGATGACTAATATGAGTTAATTCTGCAGTGTATTGTCTTGTTGATTTTTTTCCAAAGAAGTTGAGCTATTGAGGATGGGTTTGGAACTAACCTAAAACAGTGATAAGGAATTGTAAAGACCAAGGTTTGGGTATCTGTATTATTAATTAATATTGATAGTGTTTCTGCTGTGTGAGGTCCATTATTTTCAATATTTAATCATACACACACATATATACACATGTATTGTCTTTCTGGCTAACATGCAACAAATGCTTTTCACTGTACCTCAGTACATATGTCAATAAACCAAACTTAATATATATTAATAATATATTAATAATGTAATAATATCCATTAATAATAATATATGTTAATATATAAACTAAACTTTATATATATATACTTTACACACACAACATTGCTGTGTTATCCTGTTGCAATCCCATTAATTATTATTTCTGTCCATAAAAGGCAATCAGTGAGGCCTGCAGAAGATTTGTCTGAGCCTGGGAAAACCAGGAGGAATATGTCAAGTGATGGTGAGGTCAGTATTGTGGCTGGGTGGCTGTAATGCACTGCTGAACAAAATAAATAAAGTTGTTACAGCTTCCTTGCATGTACTTTTAACTTTGGAACAAATTTGTGAAAATTTAAGAGCTTTCAACAAAACACATTGGGAGTTTATTTTTGTAATCATAGATTTCAATTCCAAACAGAATTGAAAGTATTTTCATGACAAACTGAATAGTGAATGAACTTCCAAATAAATTGAAGTTCATTCACTATTCAGTTTGTCATGAAAATACTTTCAATTCTGTCCTACATAAGTAAGCTTAAAGTTGTTGGTTATTTAGTGAGCTCTTCCTGAAATAAGGTAATGTATTGTCAGCTGGTTGATTCCACTTTCTTGCAATGGAGTCCAAAATGTTCAGAAATAAATGTTACAGATGTGTATCATGATGACCTCTTTGTAATACTGCAGAAGGGGTTGGAAATTAATTGGTGCAAGTATCTGAAGTTCAGGAACAAAATTATAGTTTAACTGTGGTTGTTCAAAGGAATGGTTCCAGAAATTAATATAATCCATGAAAAAATATTTTCTGTAAAAGTAAGCCTTACATTTTTAAAGTACACTATCAAACTAGTTGAAACCTTATAGAAACTAGTTGGGGCCTTATAGAACCATATACAATTCTTAAGGGATAGGACCGGCTCTATGCAGGAAAAAAATTCCCAATGTTGGGGGACTCCAGAACCAGGGGGTCACAGTTTAGTAATAAGGGGTAGGTCATTTAGGACATGGATGAGAAAAAAACCTCTTCACCCAGTGAGTTGTGAATCTGTGCAATTCTCTGCCACAGAAGGCAATGCAGGCCAATTCACTGGATATTTTAAGAGAGAGTTAGATATAGCTCTTAGGGCTGATGGGATCAAGAGATTTGGGTGAAAAAGCAAGAACAGGGTACTAATTCTAGGTGATCAGCCATGATCATATTGAATGGCGGTGCTGGCTCAAAGCGCCGAATGGCCTACTCCTGCACCTACTTTCTATGTTTCTATGATTCTAAATACTGTTTCATACACTGGGAAATAAATCAGTCTTTGACTGATAGTGCAAAGTTAATTAGTCTGAAGAAGGGTTTCGGCCCGATACGTTGCCTTTTTCCTTCGCTCCATAGATGCTGCCTTACCCTCTGAGCTTCTCCAGCATTTTTGTCTACCTTGGCTAACTCTAAACATGTATTTTGGTATTGTTCTATGACCTATTAGAATAAAAAAATGAGTGAGACCTGACAGCCGCCTGAATTAAAAGCATTTATTGAAAGCATGTTGATTATGTAGCATTGTTCAAGGCAAAGAAAGGAGGTACTTGGCTCCGAAAATTGGTCACTAACCGCCAAGATGAGAATGGTCAGAATATTATATGCGGTCAGATCTCAAGGTGATATTGGTCATAATAACAAGGGAACTTTCTAAACTTCTGTACATTGCTGTAAGATTTTTAACATAACTCTCAATTAGCAGACAAGATCTATGTTTGGAAATTCCTCCATAGAATACCAACCTTAACAATACAACTGTCTCAACAAATTATCAGCTCAAACTCTATGCAAGACAAGAGGTCATAACATTTGACCCAGCAGGGTGTGTAGCATGAGATACACCAAGCAAATGTTCAAATGGAACAATAAAGTCTAATATCAGATCATAGTTTTTCATGTGTTTAATGCTTAGAAAATGTATTACCTGTACTGATATATAGAACTGTCCTGTAAGTGACAGACACATCTTTTCAATTTTGAGAACGACTTGAAATTCAAGAAAAACTTGAATAAAACCTAAATTTCTAACACAATGAATGCCAACGATGCCAGTACAGACACAAATGTGATGCCAAACTTTAAATATTATAGAGCTGCAGTTTCCTGAGCAATTAGTATACGAGGGTTTTAAATCCCAGTAGCATGTGGCAGAGCTATGGCACAGGATGGTATTCATGTTGCTGCCTCACAGAAACAGGAACTAACTTTTGTGTCGCTCAAAGCAGGAGATTCAATTTGATATCTCAGGGGATCCACCCTTGTATTTTGTAAATAGATTTAATGTTTTGCAGTTCAAAAATATGTTTTAAAACTCATTGTTAAAAAGGTGTGAGTGTGTGAACAATAGTGCAGTCACTGGAGTTGCACTTGGTTTTCTGAAACTTTTATTTGGGTTATGCTTTATTCCAACCTTGCTTTGTTCAGTGCTTTATTTAACTGAAGTGTGCTGGCAGTTGTTGCCTGATCTGAAGGGAACAGCCAGTCTGCTGCTATTTCTACACAAATACTGTCTGAATTTGGACATACCCACCATGAGTGCAGGACTTGCGGATTGACAGACGTTATCACATCTGCTACTGTGCGCTTTTGGATTCATGGTGGAGTACTGTCTTGCTGAGATTCTTCCACATGCATGTGGGAAATCCATCTCTTTGTTCCTATGTCATTCAGACCTGGCATAGAATGAAAGATACCTTTCAGTTCAAGGGAATTCTCTTCCTGGAAGATCAGGATAGAGTTTATTTAATAATGAAATAACATATGTTTTATAAATTCCCTTTTTCATTCCCACGTTATTCCCTTTATCATGTATCTGTACACTGTGGATGGCTCAATTGTAATCATGTATTCTCTTTCCGCTGATTGGTTAGCAAGTGACAAAAGTTTTTCACTGTATTTTCACTAGTGACAATAAACTAAACTCAAACTCAAACTCAATAAATTTGCATATATTTTAGTATATGTTTTAATTTGTTTATTTTTAACAAAAATATTTGTGAAGATTGTTTTTCAGGAGTTCAAAGGAAATTTGAAGCTTATCAGATTTGTACTTCCGTTCTGATTTTCTGCATTCTCTTCTTAGGGTTCTGGTGGTGTCATTGAGCCACGGCCAGCCTTTAGGCTTAGGCTTTTTCATTTTAAGAGGAGCAACAGAATCCAGAATGGAAGAGCAAGTAGTATTGAATAGAGAAATTAGGTCGTCGGTGCTGAGATGGAGGGGAGACGCCTCAATAGTGCAGATGTCTGGGGCAGCTATGAGAGCCTCAGAGAACTTACCGTCTGTCGTGGAGTTAACGTAGCGGGAGTAGTGAGCAGGGAGATGGGATTTTGAGGGAGAGGAAGGCAGAGTTTTATCGAATATAATAGCACTATGATCAGACAGACAGGCATCAATAATGTCTGTGTTACAAATTGGGAGACCAGACGAAAGCACTAGGTCTAGTGCATGGCCAAGCTTGTGCGTGGGTCCAGTGGTGAGTAGAGACAGATTGAAGGACTCAACCAGGTTCATAAATTCACTCACAAGAGGCTTTGTGGGACAGCAGACATGAATGTTAAAGTCACCAAGAATCAGGACCCGGTCGAATTTGGGCAACAAGCTAGCGATAAGATCACCAAATTGTGAGATAAAGTCCTTATTCGTTTTTGGTGGGCAATACACAAGAACAATTAAAAGAGGACAGATTTGACCAACTATGATAAGTTGATGTTCAAAACTGGAGACGTGATCAGTGTTCAGAAGGCAGCAGTTGAAATGCTTCATAAACACAGTGGCTAGGCCCCCACCGCGACCCGAGAGCCTAGGCGAGCTGAAAAAGTTACAGGTATCAGGACAGAGTTCCACGAGTGGAGCAAGCTCACCAGGATTAAGCCAGGTTTCTGTAATCAGAATGCATTGGTTTATGGTGAGATGGGAAAGGTTTAATAGAACCTGACAGGCAACTGTTTCACACAGAGGGTGGTGGGTATGTGGGTGTTTCACACAGAGGGTGGGGGCTTTCTGGAGCGCTAGTATGGGTGTTATGCACTGCAGGGACTGGTTTCCAGGGCTAGTATGCACATTGTGGGCCGAATGGATTCTTGGGCTGGCGGCTCAGTCACTCACGTCTGTTGTGCTGGCAGCTCACTCACTGGCAGCTCATTCACTCATGGCTGGTGGGCTCGCAGCTGACTCACGGCTGTTCCTTGAAATTCCATTTCAAGCAGGGTGCAAAGGCACCAAATTCAAGTGCAGTTTCATACCATTTCAAGCAGGGTGCAAGGCCACTAAAGACAGCAAGTCGTGACCTCTCCCCCCCCCATCTTGCAGAGACTGAGCCACGCCCACACGTCCGGGTTTAATAGTCCCACCCCCCCTCCCACCAGAAGGGGCATGGCCTTCATGGCGTGATTGACAGGAGAGAGAATCTCAACATTTTTTAAACACTAATAACTCTTTTATTTTTGATGGGAAAAATCTTTGGCACCTGATGAGTGTAGGTGGACTGAGTAAGATGGCCAAAAATCACAGACGCACGTGGTAGCATTTTTTCTAAAATCAATATAAAGCACAACCAGGAAGTGGTCAAGATTTGACTTTTAATTATATAGAAGGCAAGGCTGCTCTAATTAGGCAAGGCAGCTCTAATTAGGCAAGGCAGCTCTAATTAGGCAATGCAGCTCTAAATAGCACTTTCAAAACCGGTCAAGGCAGCACGCTTTAACACTTTCAAAACCAGTCAAGGCAGCACGCTTTAACACTTTCAAAACCAGTCAAGGCAGCCCGCTTTAGCACTTTCAAAATCAAAGGCAAAGCAGCTTGCTTTAGCACTTTCAAAACCAAAGGCAACACAGCTTGCTTTATCACTTTCAAAACGAAAGGCAACACAGCTTGCTTTAGCACTTTCAAAACCAAAGGCAACACAGCTTGCTTTAGCACTTTCAAACCAAAACACACTTTTGAATTTTCAAACTACATTTTCAAACCACATTAAGGGCACTGACAGGTCACTAAAACCACTCACAGTTTAGTAGACATGCGTTCAGTGTTATTCACAGCTCAGACTGAGAATTGTGACCTCTCGCTACCCATCTTGCAGAGAACTGAGGCACCTCCACATTTCCGGATTTTATAGTCCCTCTGGAAAGGGCATGGCCTTCTGGAGAGTGACTCTCAACATTTTTTAAACACTAATAACTCTTTTATTTTTCATTGATGGGAAAAATCCTCTTGTCCTGCACAGCGGAGGGGGACTCTGAGTAAGATGGCCAAACATTATAGCCATAAGTGGGAACGATTTTTCTAAAATCAATATACAGTACAACAGGAAGTGGTCAAGATCAGACTTTTATACATATAACAGGAGACATTGGGAAAAATCATTTTTCCTTTGCCTTCGTTAATGATCTGAACCCTGTACTGCAAAATAATCTCCATAGTCTTGTTGCATTGTCACTTAAATTGGCATTAGCTCCTGCGGCTCTGAATATCCTCCAGAGCTTCATTTCCTGCCTTTCAAAGACGATTCTGTGCCTGGGAAAAAGTGTTGCATGTCCAATGTACCTCATATGAGTCATAGAGGTTTAGACTTTAGACTTTAGAGATACATTGTAGAAACAGGTCCATCGATCCACCGAGTCCAGCAATCATCCCATACCCTACACACTAGGGACCATTTACAGAAGCCAAGTAACCAAATATGGAGATCTTTGGAGTGTGGGAGGTTACCAGAGCACCTGGAGAAAACCCATGTTGTCACAGGGAGAGCATGCAAACTTTATACAGGCAATAGCCATTTACAAGCTACTCCACTGTGCTGCTCGTGTTGTCATTTCACTGTTGTTTCATATGCTACGGATATAGAAAGACATGAATTAGCAGTTTCAGAAGCTACTGCAGTAACACTTTCCAAATTTACAGAGGGAAACAAAGATAATAAAGTGTGCTAGCTCCAGCATTTTGCATCTGAGATGCTCATTCAATGGGTGTCCAATAGTGTTATCATTATAGCCCTGACTGGTCACTCAAGGTGGGGCCCAGAGACTTTGGGAAACAGGCAAAGGCATGGTCATCCACAAGGAAGCTACTGCCTGCCATAGTCCCCAGAGATACCATATCTTACATGGACCTCTCTGATGAGCAATGTAATTCTATGCTTTGATTGTCTAAGGATTTTGATATGGAGAGATGTAAGATTCTATTGGAATTTCTTAGACATGGATACATAGCTAAACTGCCCTCTCCTAGGAGACTGAGATCATGTTGTCTCTATTTCCCACCATAGTATCATTACAAGCATATGCACACTATCTCTATGTGTGTCTCAACTGTTCACCATTGCACAAGAGAGTCCAGCTGGTCCTTTTATTTGTGAAGAAACAATTTCAATTATTTTGATTTTAGTGAGTAACAGATGGCATCTCAAGCACGGATTTGTTAGTATAGCTGGCTTCCCATGAGTACAGACAGCTATTGACTCTACTCCTGTACCTACAAGGACTCCCATTAATAATTCATTCGTAACCTGGGCCCGCACGTAGTTATGAATCACAAGGAAATATATATATTTCTGAATTTCTGAATGTTATATTTCTAGGAAACACACAACTTTGACATCCTGTGGGAGTCTGCACTGCTGATAATTTTTAGTTACCAGAATTTATGCCAACGCACAATTCAAAACCTCATTAACAACTATGCAAAACGGAAAATACCATTGGACACAGGAAGGTGAGATTTCACTACCTTCATCAGTCTAGGGCCACTCTTAAAATACTCACCAAATGTATGCAGATACCGTTAACAGGTTGCACGTTGCACTATCTAGCCAACCAGAGGCAGTATAAGAAGTTTGTGAATGGTACAAAAATTGCATTGCTTTACAACTGTTCAACTAAAAAGCTAACAAACGTGAAACTACCTGCTACTACCATCTCCTCATGCAGTCCATTGCAGTTATCGACCCTTCATGTCCGCCATCAGTCTCTTACCCCTTTCTTCTTTGAATGCTGCACACAGGGGATGTGCCAAATTGTGTAAGGTCCCATCAAAATTCAGGCAACTTCTGTTTTATTGCTTGGTTCTGGGTGAGAAAATCACTCTAATGCAGCTTCAGGCTGAATTTTGCAATGTTTTGAGGCAGACGTCATTGGACATGATCGTTGAAAGCAATCAAGTTTCAGTGGAACCAAAACAATTTCTGGGCAGATGTTACATTATATTTAAGAGGGAGTTAGATGTGGCCCTTGTGGCTAAAGGAATCAGGGGGTATGGAGAGAAGGCAGGTACAGGGTATTGAGTTGGATGATCAGCCATGATCATATTGAATGGCGGTGCAGGCTCGAAGGGCCGAATGGCCTACTCCTGTACCTATTTTCTATGTTTCTATGTTTCTATATTTGTAACGTGTCCAAATTTTATGTTTATCTATTTGTCAATGGTGCTTAAAACAGAATGAATTGCATTACAACTTTGCTAAATATTATAATATCATGTCGTTGCTTTGGCTAGATTAAGGACTTTACTGGTATTTATATAGCTCTGAAAGGTGGCACTGAATGGTATCTTTGTTTTGTGGTTTATTAAGACACTGTTTTGGACAAATATCTAACCATCCAAATCTGTGTATTCAATCAGCACTGTTAAGTCATTGGGCAATAGTTACCACGCACCAGTATAGATCCTTCAGTGATGTGGCACTTTGAGGATGACGACAGTGAGAGTTGTGTTGCTGTAGTCACATTAGAATGAAGAATTTAAGTTATCAAATCAGATTGAGTAAGACCCATGCACTTGGGCTTGAACATTTACCTGGTTAATTGCATTTCTTGTCGAGACTCTTCATCAGACGGAAGGGTCTCAACCCGAAACGTCACCTATTCGTTTTCTCCAGGGATGCTGCCTGACCTGTTGAGTTATTCCAGCATTTTGTGATAATCTTCCGTGTAAACCAACATCTGTAGTTCTTTCCTACTCTAATTATATTTCTTGCTATGCTGCCTGGAAATGAGTTGTGTATTTTTAACATCTTGCGTATTTAAAACCAAAGTAACAAGAAAAAGTGATTAGTGAATATTTCTGCCTGGATGATGCAGTGGCAGCATGGTGATGGAGCGATAGAGTTGCTGCCTTACAGCACCAGAGACCCGTGTTCAATCCTGACTACGGGTGCTGTCTGTACAGAGTTTGTATGTTTTCCTGGTGACCACGTGGGATTTCTCCGGGTGCTCTGGTTTCCCCCCACATCCTAAAGATGTATAAGTTTGTAGGTTAATTGGCTTCTGTAAATTGTAAATTGTCCATAGTGTATAAGATTGGGCTTGTGTACGCAACGATCACTGGTCATCATGGGGTCAGTGGGCCGAAGGGCCTGTTTCCACATTGTGTCTCTAGAGTCTCTAAAGACAGGAGGATTATTAGGTTTTAAGTTTATATTTATTATTGTCATGTGTACCTAGGTGCAATGAAAAGTGTTGTTTTGCTAACAAACCAAATCAGATAACATAGAAACATAGAAACATAGAAAACAGGACTAGGCCATTCGGTCCTTTGAGCCATCATCCAAAATCAGTACCCCGTTCCTGCTTTCTCCCCATATCCCTTGATTCCGTTAGCCCTAAGAGCTATATCTCTCAGTATACACAATAACAGTACACATAAATACAATCATGAAAGGATGTTTCTCTCATGATACGTTGCTGAGATACAAAATGATCTTGTTTAGGAAGGAAAGGGTGGAAGGACTGAAAGGGAGCATTGAAAAACTCTCCATGCATCATATAATTTATTCACATACAGGACAAATCTATGGTTAATTTGTTCTGCCAACACGTCTGGCGGAGCAGGATTGAACGTCTCTTGTGAAGATTGCTGGTACCATTCTGGAAGTTGGTCAGGATAAGCATCTCATGCCTGTAAGGGAATGCTCCCAACAAAGACCAGAATGTTCACCTTCCTTGATGTAACAGATGTGGGCAGGAAGACTATAGCAATACATGTTAATCCCAATAGATCAGCTCCCCAAAAAGACATTGGCTCATGTCCCCAATTCTCCTCCTATTCAAATGTTTGGGGCTGCCTTCAGGACTGCTAATCTGCTTCCTCTGGCAGGTTTCTTTCTCCAAGTCCTTGCAACAGGCTTTGCAAATTTAGTTTATAAAACTGTCTTTCCCTAATCCACTACCAAATTACTTTGCAATTCTACTGAGTAAACATCTGTCTTTGCCTTCCCCACGCGATTTCAGGATCTAACTGACTCCTAATTGCAGTTTACAAGCAATTAAGAGGATCAGTATCTTCCCTTTCATCATATGGTACACTGTGCAGGAGAGAACTCCCATAGTTTTGCTCACACACTATAAACAGACAGTACTGTGAGCTTTTAGTATCCCAACTTAAACCACAAATAGTCTGGAAATAAACTTTTTGGAGTATCATGATTGTATTAAGGCAAATTATTTATCAAATGCATGCACAGAGTATTAACTGTTTAGACATTAGGTCCATTTATTAAATGAAGACCATGTGTGGTAATGCACAGAAATTATGTTTACACATCTTTAATTTAAGAATGATAGTAGCAAAGATTTATGCAAGAATTTGACGAAAAAACTCTGAAACAAACACCAATTACACTCGCACAATTTTAATGGAGGTGTAGCAATCCACTCTCAGGAAACAGGTTGGCCATTTAAATATTATATGAAGACTGCCTGCCTTCATTCTATTAGTTATTCTATTCACAAACATGAGCGGTTGTGTTTCTAAGCTGGAGATGATCATTACTGACGGCACGGTGGCGCAGCGGTAGAGTTGCTGCCTTAAAGCGAATGCAGCATCGGAGACCCGGGTTCGATCCTGACTACGGGTGCTGTTTGTACGGAGTTTGTACGTTCTCCCCGTGACCTGCGTGGGTTTTCTTTGAGATCTTCGGTTTCCTCCACACTACAAAGACATACAGGTTTATAGGTTAATTGACTTGGTAAATGGAACAATTGTCCTGAGTGGGCGTAGGTTAGTGTTAATATGCAGGAATCGCTGGTCACCGCGGACCTGATGGCGCGAAGGGCCTGTTTCCATGCTGTATCTCCAAACTAAAATTATTTACCAAGGAGGAGATGAAGTGTTTCTTTCAGGTGCAGCGAGCTACCTATGGACACCGTGTCCCACACCATCATTCATACTTACTCTTCATAAATCAACGGCAATAGCAAAACACTCTCCAATCCAACGTCCAGAGCAAACTTCACCTGCCAGTCAAGGATAGGTCTAGTGAGCCATAGCAGGAAATGTAACCACAGATTATCTATTCCCCTCTCCTAACAGGACAAAGTCAAATCCATGCCACCATCTCTCACAGATGCATGGATACCAACCCAACTCTCCACCCAAATATCATCTGGCTTTCCTACCCCATCTTTGATTAGAGATTAGAGAAAGAGATTAGTTAAAACAAATGTAGGTCCCTTGCAGTCAGAAACAGGTGAGTTGATCATGGGGAACAAGGATATGGCGGACCAATTGAATAACTACTTTGGTTCCGTCTTCACTAAGGAAGACATAAATAATCTGCCGGAAATAGCAGGGGACCGTGGGTCAAAGGAGTTGGAGGAATTGAGTGAAATCCAGGTTAGCCGGGAAGTGGTGTTGGGTAAATTGAATGGATTAAAGGCCGATAAATCCCCAGGGCCAGATAGGCTGCATCCCAGAGTACTTAAGGAAGTAGCTCCAGAAATAGTGGATGCATTAGTAATAATCTTTCAAAACTCTTTAGATTCTGGAGTAGTTCCTGAGGATTGGCGGGTAGCAAACGTAACCCCACTTTTTAAGAAGGGAGGGAGAGAGAAAACGGGGAATTACAGACCAGTTAGTCTAACATCGGTAGTGGGGTAACTGCTAGAGTCAGTTATTAAAGATGGGATAGCAGCACATTTGGAAAGTGGTGAAATCATTGGACAAAGTCAGCATGGATTTACAAAAGGGAAATCATGTCTGACGAATCTTATAGAATTCTTCGAGGATGAAACTAGTAGCGTGGATAGGGGAGAACCAGTGGATGTGGTGTATCTGGACTTCCAGAAGGCTTTTGACAAGGTCCCACATAAGAGATTAGTATACAAACTTAAAGCACACGGCATTGGGGGTTCAGTATTGATGTGGATAGAGAACTGTCTGGCAAACAGGAAGCAAAGAGTAGGAGTAAACGGGTCATTTTCACAATGGCAGGCAGTGACTAGTGGGGTACCGCAAGGCTCAGTGCTGGGACCCCAGCTATTTACAATATATATTAATGATCTGGATGAGGGAATTGAAGGCAATATCTCCAAGTTTGCGGATGACACTAAGCTGGGTGGCAGTGTTAGCTGTGAGGAGGATGCCAGGAGACTGCAAGGTGACTTGGATAGGCTGGGTGAGTGGGCAAATGTTTGGCTGATGCAGTATAATGTGTATAAATGTGAGGTTATCCATTTTGGTGGCAAAAACAGGAAAGCAGACTATTATCTAAATGGTGGCCGACTAGGAAAAGGGGAGATGCAGCGAGACCTGGGTGTCATGGTACACCAGTCATTGAAAGTAGGCATGCAGGTGCAGCAGGCAGTGAAGAAAGCGAATGGTATGTTAGCTTTCATAGCAAAAGGATCTGAGTATAGGAGCAGGGAGGTTCTACTGCAGTTGTACAGGGTCTTGGTGAGACCACACCTGGAGTATTGCGTACAGTTTTGGTCTCCAAATCTGAGGAAGGACATTATTGCCATAGAGGGAGTGCAGAGAAGGTTCACCAGACTGATTCCTGGGATGTCAGGACTGTCTTATGAAGAAAGACTGGATAGACTTGGTTTATACTCTCTAGAATTTAGGAGATTGAGAGGGGATCTTATAGAAACTTACAAAATTCTTAAGGGGTTGGACAGGCTAGATGCAGGAAGATTGCTCCCGATGTTGGGGAAGTCCAGGACAAGGGGTCACAGCTTAAGGATAAGGGGGAAATCCTTTAAAACCGAGATGAGAAGAACCTTTTTCACACAGAGAGTGGTGAATTTCTGGAACTCTCTGCCACAGAGGGTAGTCGAGGCCAGTTCATTGGCTATATTTAAGAGGGAGTTAGATGTGGCCCTTGGGGCTAAGGGGATCAGAGGGTATGGAGAGAAGGCAGGTACAGGATACTGAGTTGGATGATCAGCCATGATCATATTGAATGGCGGTGCAGGCTTGAAGGGCCGAATGGCCTACTCCTGCACCTAATTTCTATGTTTCTATGTTTCTATGTTTACGTCAGATGATCCAAAGTCACACATGAAGTCCATGTGTCACAACCTCAGGTAGATCCTCAATATAGCAAGGAGATACTTCTTGACTACACCTGAGATTCAGGCAGATGCTCCACAACCGCGCAGGGCTTGCACACCATCTCATCCTACAAGATTAAAATAAGTAGCTCAAGTGACAGCGACGCCTCACTCCCGGGCAGGGCAGTGGTATGAATATTCATTTCTCTCACATCAGGTAGCCTCAGCATTCCCTCTCTCTCTATCCCTCCCCCATCCAAGTTGCACTAGCTTCTCAGTTTCTACCTACAATCAGCTTACAATGGCCTGTTCCTTTACCATTGTTACTTTTTTGCATATCTTTCATTCATTGTTCTCTATTTCTCCACATCATCGTCTATATCTCTTGTTTCCCTTATACCTAACCAGTCTGCAGAAGGGTTTCGACCCGAATCGTCACCCATTCCTTCTCTCCAGAGATGCTGCCTGTCCCACTGAGTTTATCAAGCTTTTTGTTACTCTATCTTCAACGCTTTCCAAGCTCTCTTCAAAAAGGAGATCAATTATGTACTTTCACAATCCTCCACATCCCTTGATGACTCGGTGATCTCAGTTTCCAAAGCCAATGTCCAAAGATCCTTCTCGAGGGTGAACCCTCAAGAAGCATTGGGTTCTGATGGTGTACCTGGCCGTATTCTCAAAACTTCACATACCAACTGACGAGTTTCCCTGGATATCCTCAAACTCTGAGGTCCTCACCAGATTTAAAAGGGTATCCATCCATAAGAAGAGCCAGATGACACCCTCATCAATGACTTGCAGAAGGCACTCACTCTATTGTGATGAAGAGATTAGAGAAGTTATTTATGACTCCTATCAACTCCTGCCTCTGTAATGACTCACTTTAATTTGCCTAGCACCACAAGAGTGATGTTGGTGCTCCACTCTGCAGTGGACCAGTTAGACAACAGGAGCAGGTAGGTCAGGTTTAGTTTATTGCCACATGTGAAAAGTATTTTGTTGCACGCTATCCAGTCAGCAGAAAGACTATACATGATTATAATTGAGCCGTCTACTGTGTACTAAACAATTAGAACATAATTTGTCAGAAGGAACTGTAGATGCTGGAGTAGCTCAGTGGATCAGGCAGCTGAGTTGGAGAAAAGGAATAGGTGACGTTTCTGGTCGGGACGCTTCTTCAACAATTAGTACAAAATTGTTTGCTGAAACCAGGCTTTCAAATAGGCTTGAATTATTTGTGTGGTACCCATGCAGGATCTAGAACAGTGCACGTCCTTCTCACAAAAGTTCTGACAAAGGACCTTGGACCTGACATTTTTATTTTTATTTGAAGAAGGGACTCGACCCGAAACATCACTCATTACTTCTATCCAGAGATGCTGCCTGTCCTGTTGAATTACTCCAGCATTTAGTGTCTATCTTCGGTATAAACCAGCATCTGTAATTCCTTCCTACACTTTAATCATGCTTCCCTTTCCAGAGATACTTCCTGATTTGCTGAGTTTTTCTGTATTTTCATTTTTTATTTCAACTATCCAGCATTCACTCTCATGTTTTTATTTTTAGCATATACTTATTTTCCTTTCCAGCCCATGTGCTCATTGCCTAAGGTTGGCAGTGCCACCATCTTACCCTCTTTAGATTGAAAAAGGATCATCTGAATTCCTTACTCAATATATTATTTACAATTAAATAATTGTAGCAGTTAGTTTCTTGTCTCATCCCCAGCTGGTGTGCTAGTTTTTACATTTAATCTATCGAACCCACATAGCAGCAACAATCTAATATGGCATATTTACAAGGACTAGGAAATTGTATCATTGCATAATAACGCTGCATCGCTGAATAGTATACAGTACACTGCCACAGTAAAGTATACAGTATGAAATATGTGAGTATGTGAAAGGAATGTCATGTGTTAAATGCCACACATGTCCCTGAGAAACCTGCTTTTGAAAGGTTATTTGATAGTCATGTTGACTGATTACAGATTTATTTTGCAATTTATGGATGAAGTTTATGTTATGCTTCACATTAAAGACTCCTATTCCGACTAAAATTATTCACAGCTTAATTTGGAATAGCTTTTTTTTCAATTGATAGCAAAATTTGTGGAATTGCTCAGTACATCTGAAGCTTTGGGGAATGTTGTCACTATGCACTGTAAAATAAATAATGCTAAACAGTAGTACATGCTTCATTATATTCCTTCTGATCTCAAGTCCTTCAAGGAGGCAATGGGTTGTACTGATGTGCCTACAGCCATCCTCCTAGCCATTAGAATGTTTTCAAGTAATTTTGATTGTGATCCCTTGCAAAATGAATTAATCATGTACAGTAACTACCATGATAGCGGTCATTAATTCAACAACAGCTAAATGCCCAAGGTACTCCACCGGACCAATATCAAACAAACTTTGACATTAATCTAAAGAACCAGGAATAAGGGTAGATCACCAAAGGATAAGCAAACAGGCAGTGCCGGATTGAGATGAAGAGAGGTCATAGGCTATTCCACTTGTGAGGACCCTACCAGTCCACCAGCCCCACGACTAGAGGAAGATGGAAGAGTGTTTTACAAACAAAGCAATATATCTGGTCTTTTGAGGGAGAATACACAAGCCACTCTCGGCTATATGTTTCTCCATTGACTTTTGTTGAATAAAAAAGAGCCTTTGTGCAAAACCTAGACTATTTTTTATACACTCACTGGAATTTAAAAATGGTCCACAACTATGCTGAACTTGAGAGGGGCCCCTTTCTACCCAATAGGATACGTCCTCATGTGATTGTCCACAAACCTATGTCTGTTACAGTAGATCTATGTTTGGCATCATCTATATCTGAGTCTGGAATACCTTGGACTTGGCCTATCTTACCAGGTGTGAACTGAAAATTCTGACTATCCACATTATTTTCTTGTCGCACTTTAGCCTCTCCCTGTCCATTAAGTGACTCCTGAATTAGTTCTTAATTTTCATTTTGAGCCGGCATCATGGCTGCTTTCTCATATTCAGCTTGCTGTTCCACGTCCTGGAATTTATATTCTGCCATATATATAAGGAAATTTTAGAGTCAATAATATCAAAGAAAGATTTAGGAATAAAAATTGGTATCGTCTGAAATAAATAGAAACATTTAGGTAAGATAAACATTTTAATAGCATTGATTCGGTCTATTAGAGATAAGGACACTGGTGACCATTTAGGGAACTGTTGTTTGATATGGTCAATTAAAGGCGTAAAATTGGCTTCAAATAAATCTGTGTTTCTTGGTAATCTTAATGCCTAAATAAGTAAAACATTCGGTAGTCAATCTAAATGGAAACTGTCCATAATTCGAAACTAGATTGTTTAATGGAATTCTCACTCTTACTAAGAATTAGTTTATAACCAGAAAAATT
The DNA here is from genome assembly GCF_010909765.2 of Amblyraja radiata. Lineage (NCBI taxonomy): Eukaryota > Metazoa > Chordata > Chondrichthyes > Rajiformes > Rajidae > Amblyraja > Amblyraja radiata. Next base: position 34,932,918 of record NC_045960.1, on the reverse strand, counting down.
ACTAAATTGATTAAGTAGAGCTACTATTGCCAGAATACATTTCTCAGTGTTCGAGATGAATAATAACAAATCATCTGCATAAAGAGATAGCTTATGTGTCTAATTCCCACGGACAATGCCAGAAACATTAGGGGATTCCCTAATAGCGGTGGCCAAAGGTTCCAAAGTGATATCACACAGTAAAGGACTTAAAGGACAGCCCTGTCTGGAAGCCTGAAAAAAGGGGATCTCTGATTATTGGTAAGTACAGAAGGCTGAGGTATATAATCTATCAGCTTGATCCAAGAAATTAGGACCAATCTTAAAATTAAAGTGTATTGAATAAATATTCCCATGCTACTCTATCAAACGCCTTCTCAGCATCAAGTGAAATGACACATTCTGAAGTTTTATTTGACGCTGTATATACGATATTCATTAATCTCCTAGCGTTAAAGTATGAGTAACGATTTTTAATAAAATCTGTCTGCTCTTCAGAAATAATTTGCTGTAAAATATTTTCCAATCTCTTAGCTAATATTTTGGAAATAATTTTGGAATCTACATTTAACAGTGATATAGGTCTATATGATGTCACTTCTATAGGATCTTTGACTTTTTTAAGAATTAAAGAACTAGATGCTCCATAAAAGGATTGTGGTATATTCATTAAAAAGGCTTCTTTAAAAACCTTGCATAGCCAGGGAGACAGTAAACTTGAGAAATACTTTAAAAATTCTAATGTAAATCCATCTAAACCAGGAGCTTTACCAGAATTCATCGAAAGGATTGCTTTCTGTATTTCTTCCTCCGTGATGTGTTCGTCTAACAACAGAGACTCATTATGTGGTAAATTTGGCAAGTTCAGTTTCTTTAAAAACTCATGCATTATATTGGAATCAGTAGGAAATTCTGATTGGTATAGGGAGGTATAAAATTCCTGAAAGGATTTATTAATTTCATCATGATCTACAGTCAATGTATCATCCCGTTTACTCACTTTAGTAATCTGACGTTTGGCTGACACAGTTTTCAAGTGATTGGCGAGTAATTTACCAGATTTATCGCCATGTATATAAAATTGAGTTTTGGTTTTAAGTAACTGATTCTCAATCGGTGATACTAATAACAAATCATGTCTCAATTGAAGTTCAACTCTATTCTTATAGAGCTCTAGACTAGAAGCTTTTGAATATTTTTTATCAATTTCTTTAATCTCATCAGCCAATATACGTATTTCATTTTGAGTTTGTTTTTTTAATCCCGCGGAGTATGAAATAATTTATCCACGAATATATGCCTTAAAAGCATCCCAGACTACACCATTGGATATTTCTTCAGTAGAATTTGTTAGGAAGAAAAAAGCAATCTGATCTTTAATAAAATTAACAAATTTTAGATCTTGAAGCAAAGTAGCATTAAATCGCCATTGTTTAGCACTAAGCTTGGAATCAGGTAGTTTAATTGATAGTTTCAATGGTGCATGATCAGAAATAGCAATTGCATCATACTCACATGCATTAACCGATGAAACTAGCCGAGAATCTATTATAAAATAGTCAATCCTAGAGTAACTATGATATACATGAGAGAAAAAATAAAATTCTTTGTCATTTGGGTGTAGGAATATCCAGACTTCTAACATTCCAGAGTCAAGTAAAAAATAATTGATAAAACTAGCTGATTTATTTGGAAGCACATGATCAGATATAGATCTGTCCATCAAGGGGTTCAAACAGCAGTTAAAATCTCCACCCATTATTAAAAGATGTTCATTTAAATTAGGAAAGGATGCGATTAACTGTTTAAAAAAACTCAGGGTGATCAATATTAGGTGCGTAAACATTCACCATAGCAACTTTTTGATTATAAAGAACACCAGTAATCACCAAAAATCTACCATATGGATCAGAAATTGTTTCATAATGAACAAACGGAATTGAGGAGTCAATAAAAATAGAGACTCCTTTCATCTTAGCCTGTGGGATGCAAGCAGAAGCCTCCACATGGTGCATCCTGGGCAATGCTGATGACAGAAACTGTACCACAGTGACTGACTGAAGTAGCCAATTCTGCAACCACCAACCATCAACCATCACTGACTGACTGGAAAGACGAGATATAGAAGATGGCCGGACACGAGGAAGAAGACCTTAGCCTGTGAATTTGAATGAAACTGCTGTCCTCTCCAAAACTTAAAAATTCGTTGATTGTCGTCTTGCCTTACATGGCAACCTTTTGGGGTCAGAGCTGTTCTTCAGAATGATTGAAGAGGGGCATGGGCGAAGCTACAAGAGAAATGGGGCATTACAAAGCCAGGCAAACAATAGGTAAATGCAGGTGAGAGGGGTTTGAATAGCAGATGGGTGGACAAAGGCCAGAGATGAAAAGGGGATAAAAGGCTGTGTGAAAAGTTATGAAATGTGAAGCCAGAAGAAAGGTCAACAGGAAGAACACCACCTCGTATTCTGCTAGGTTAGTTTACATTCCAATGGTATGAACAATGAATTTTCCAATTTTGGGTAACTAACCAAACCCACCCATTTTTTCCACTCTGTTCCCAGTGCCCCATTTGGATGCATACCCACTTCTCCCAATATCTTATGTCGCCTTTGTCCTGCCCTTGTCCTTTTCCACATATAGCCTTTCCTCCAGCTTCACATGTCATGTAGTTTCTCTACTTATCTCACCGCGTTTGTTTTCTTTTCATCTCTGTCATTTGTCTGCCCATCTCCAAATAATTCCCCCTCACCTGTGTCCATCTATCACTTGTTTAGCTTTGTCCTAACCCTACCTCCCCTCCAGCTTTCACCTCCCTAGGACAATCAGTCTGAAGAAGGATCTAGACCCCAAAAACGTCACCTATTGATGATATTCAAAGATGCTGCCTGACCTACTGAGTTGCTCCAACACTTTGTGTCTTCTTTTGGCAGAAAATAATATCTTCTCCACTTCCATATATTCCCCGGGTAATTTGAAACTCTTCAGTTCATGTTACAACAGGGGAGAGAATCTGTACGGAAATTCACCGCAAAAGTCCATTCCTGTTCGGACAATGAAAAATCAGTTGTGATGTGCGTAGGATGGAATAATCCTTAAAATAATGCTGCGCCGATGCTCTGGAAATTATGTGATTAAAGTTTCAGAAGGAAATGCCACCCCTTGTTCCACTACTGCATGTGAATATCGGGAAGTGTGACAATTCAGACCTGCGACCCACAGAATCAATTTCTGAAATATTATTCTGAATACCTTTGCACTCATCTTCAAATACATTATTTGTCCATGATTTGAAATAAATATGTTTTATAAGTACAAAATGATATGAGCATGACACTCACTCAGCAGTGAATACCGATACATTGCTAAAGCTCCTGTTTTGCGTAACAAATTGTTTTATTCCAACTGGAATATCTCAGGTTAGGAATCAGAAGATCACATCAGAAGAGTGTTTAAACTCTGTAACTTTGGTATTGTAACCTTTGGTGCTGACATTACTAAAGGTCAAATGCTTTAGTCAATTCCAATATATTGTGATCAAACTCAAATGGATATGGAAATTATCAAATAATGTTTCCCAGACACGCAGAACAGCTTTCCATTATGAAGAAATAGGATACATCGCAGAGCGTTATATGTATATGAAGGAAAGTTTTTTTTATTTCACTGGTGAACTTCATTGAAAAATCTTCAAAAGAAACACTGACTGTGGAGATGCATATCCCCATTTGACTCTCAATGCAACCAGTCCAGTAGGTCAATAAAATAAAAAGAGATATCTGAAATTGGCTTTTGCTCCAGCTCATGCATAGATTGGCTGGCACAGAGCGCAGCGGTAGAGTTGCTGCTTTACAGCGCCAGAGGCTGGGGATCAATCCTAACTCGGGTGCTGTCTGTATGGAGTTTGTAGGTTTTCCCTGGGACCGCGTGGGTTTTCTCAGGGTGCTCCGGTTTCCTCCCACAAACTAAAACTAAATTAACTAATGCAGTTAACTAATGATAACATCACAGTGAAATAATTGTATTTAATAAGAACACCTAAGATCATTTAAACAAAATTTAATGTGCTAAAAAGACATACCTGCAGACCATATATATATATAATTACAAATGGTATTGAACTGTGTTGAGTGAGGCCGGTAGTGTGAGAGAGAAGGGAACAGCAAAGGGGTTCGGCAAGTAGATGTCAGTCTAGTACACTCTTTCTGTATGTCTTAAACATACGGACAGAGAGGGCAACTCTGTCGCTGGATTCTACACAGTTAAATGTTGGAACTTGGTTTTTGCTGGGGAGAAAGGTGATTTGTCATTTATTTTTTTATATATTTTGCTAATGTTTTGTTTTGCACTGTGGGTGGTGAGTGCCTGAACAGACTGCCGGAGGGTGGGGGGGGTGGGGGTATGGTTGTGGCAGATATGACAGCGCATTTAAGCGAGGTTCAGGATATACATATGGATATATGGGAATGGAGAGATATGGATTACTTGCAGGCAGATATTAATTGTTCTTGGCATCATGTTCAGCACAGACATCGTGGGCCGAAGGAAATGTTCTTGTGTTGTATGTTCTATTTTCTAAGCGTCTAATTTGACTAATGGTCTTGGATCTGAAACATTAACAATGTTGGACTCAGCGTGTCAGGAGCAACTGTGGAGGGAAATGGACAGTCGATGTTTGGAGTGAGGTCCTTTCATCTGGACAGTATTCTGTCCCGATTCCAGCATTAGTAGTCTCTTGTGTCTCCATTATTTGTATTTCTCTTTCTACAGAAGAATATTCCTTTTTATGTGTTCAAGAAACTTTAAAAAAATTACTTTTACATATTCTTTTTAGTTCAGGTGAGTTTGGTTTGGTAATACAGCATGGAAACAGGTCCTTCAGCCCATCAAGTCCATACTGACCATCGATCACGATAGGTCACGATCAAACCTGGATCTCCGGTGCTGTGATGCAGCAGCTTTACTTGCTTCGATACTGTGCCACCCCATCTTATGGGAGTCTTTAAATGCCTCTGAGTTTCAAGGACATAAAAACATTTTACAAGACCACCTCCAGTTTAAATTCCATTTGGAATATTTTGGAGGACCAAGAAACCAAGAGCCAAGGCAACATCAAATGTTTTATCTGGAGACAGGAACTGCCAACGGCTGGTGGGGATTTGCAGATTTTGGCCTCAGGTTTATTCACCATCGGATCTCACTTCATCTCACCAGATATATCCTCAGTGCACGAGGTGTGGCTCAATCGTCAATTTGCCTCAATATGGTGTTTATTCTGCCGTGGGCCTTCTTTAATTCTTGCAAGTCCAACAGAGAGCAGCCCGGTGTTAATAGTACAAGATGCAACCAGCGAACAGTAAAGGATTGTGCTTTTAATGTTTTGGATCCAAAAGGATTGCTGAGAAAATAGATACATCTAAACCACAATGTTGGCGGTGAGCATTCAAGCTCACTCACTCCACTGCCTCAGGGTCCAACTAAAGAGAATTTGCATGAGTTAGTATGGGTAGTCCATATAAAAGTGGACGAGATGGATTATACGATTTAATAATAATAAGCACTTACATCTCTCTATCTTCTTCGTTGCTTCCTCCTTGAAATTTGGCTCAATATGGTGTTGCTTCTCCTGTGGGCCTTTGATTATTCCCGTCTGATCCCTTCCTCAATATCACCGAAAAGATGATCTGATTATCAATAATAAATGTTCACTACATTGCTTTACTACTTTTAAATACATGGACTTACAAGGGTGCATGGTTTCATATCCACCAAATGTCTCAAATATCCATTATACAATGTAACCATGCTGGAGTGAGGTCTTAGATCAGTAAATCACAAAATCACAGAAATTTTACAGCAGGCAGGGAGGACAGTCATCTTCATGACCCAGAGCGGTACAGTACCGCAGTGGTAGAGTTGCTGCCATACAGCGCCAGAGACCCGGGTTCGATCCTGACTACGGGTATCGTCTGCGTGGAGTTTGCACATTCTCCCTGTGACCGCGTGGGTTTTCTCCGGGTGCTCCTGTTTCCTCACACATTCCAAATACTTGCGGTTTTTTAGGTTAATTGGCCTTTGTAAATTGTCCCCAGTAGGTTAGAACGAGTGTGTGAGTGATCATTGGTCAGCGCGGTCTCAGTGGGCCAAAGGGCCTGTTTCCACACTGTATCTATAACGCTCAAAATAAACTTCTTGAGAAAAGTGTAAAGGAAGTTAATACTCTGGACTGTACATGAATGAAATCCATTACTTCAGCACAGCTTTCATTTAGGTGACGCTACTAAAATATTTCGCCTTCAGTTTCTGTGTCCCTGTCCAATGTGAAGCTACTTAAAGCGAAAAGTTATCTCACAGCATTTAATAAAGATTAATGTATTTCCATGTTATTGACCATCTTTCATGTGTAAAGATGGAACTACTAACGAAGGCATATTTTGAGAGCACCTATTAGTTCAGCTCTTCAATAATCAACCAGAACCATCAGCAAAACCTGCTGACAAATACATTTTAAAGGGACCTGACCATTCGAAGCCATTAACATTTCCTCAAAGCCACTGTTACACATTTCCTGTTCATTAATCGCATATGCTGATAGAAGGGTAGTTGCACATGGTACTTAAAGATCATGAATACGAGCCATGAAATGATGCTTCTAAATTCTGGTTTACAGCTGACATTTATAGGACACTCTTTATTCAAGACCCCAGGGAGTTCTATATGTATAGGTGAAGTAGTCAAACATCTAATTGGATCAAATTATCACTGATGCAGTGGACCTTTTAATCTGCAGCTTCCCAGCAACTAATTCCTGTTATGGTCTTGCACTAAGCAATTTGCTGGCATTATAGCAATTTCTTAACATTCAGTGTAGAAAGTGAACTTTATTTACTTCCAGTTCTTACTATCCTTAATTGGAACTACATTTGGTTCTGTATTAATTTTCTTTCTTCCTTCATTGAAGGTAGTTTAGTTTAGTTTGGTTTATGTACCGAGGTACAGTGAAAAGCTTTTGTTGTGTGCTAATCAGTCAGCGGTAAGACAATACATGATTACAATCGAGCCATTCACATTTTTGCAGATACATGATAAGGGAATCATATTTGGTGCAAGATAAAGCCAGTAAAATCCGATCAAAAATATGACTGTATGAGAATATATGCATGATTGTATGATCTATAAGATAATGTATGATTGATGTAAGAGAGTACCGAGCACTCCCCAGGTATTGTAGCTGAGTAAGTGATTATTAGTGATGTCATTAGCTGAGGTCATTAAATAGATTATAGATTGAATAGATTTTTGTACATTAAATAGATTATAAAAGCAAACCTTCATCATTTTAAATGATGGCAAACTATTTGACTATGAAAGATTTCATTGATTTATGGTTTCCAGATAAAACTTTGGGCAACTCGTCTATGTCATCCAGGATGCCCCGAGGCTAAAACATTTGCCCATAGCTGGTGCACATTCATCCAACCATTTGCATGTCGAAATGTTGTTATTGTACCAGCCTCAACTGCTTTTTCTGGCAGTCCATGCCACCCTCTGAGTGAAAGATAGATTAAGGGAATCAAGAGATATGGGGGTAATATAGCAGAGGGGCACTGAGGGAAAGGATCTGCTATGAGTGTATTGCTTGGTGCAGCAAGCACACAGATCCATGGACCTCTCCTGCTGCTATTTCTTATATTTTAACATAATAGAACACGAAAAGAAACAAAAGACTGCTCCAGAGAAGATGTACATCTTTGTGTATAATAATGTACAGGTAATGCATGGCATGCAATGTACGTCCAATAGAGAGCAGCCTGGTATGAAAAGTACAAAATGCAACCAGTGAAGTAAGTTAATAAGTAAGTTTATTGGCCAAGTATTCACATACAAGGAATTTGCCTTGGTGCTCCACCCACTAGTAACAACATGACATACAGTGACAGTTACGAATGACTCAGAAAACACTAAACATTAATAATAATAAAACATTAATGATAAAACACCATTGATCAAGCATGTGAACCAACAAATACCAGATCAAAGGGAGGCTACAGAATTTTGGCTGTTGAGTAGAGCAACTACTCGTGGATAAAAACTGTTTTTATGTCTGACTGTGGCAGCTTTGACAGTCCGGAGTCGCCTTCCAGAGGGAAGTGATTCGAAGAGTTTGTGGCCAGGGTGAAAGGGGTCAGAGATGATCTTGCCCACTCGCTTCCTGGTCCTTGCAGTGTACAGTTCATCAATGGAGGAAAGGTTGCAGCCAATAATCTTCTCTGCTGATCGGACGATTCGCTGCAGCCTCCAGGTGTCGTGCTTGGTGGCTGAGCCATACCAGACCATGATGGAGAAGGTGAGAACAGACTCTACGATGGCCGTGTAGAATTGGACCATCATTGCCTGTGGCAGATTGTGCTTCCTCAGCTGCCGCAGGAAGTACATCCTCTGTTGTGCCTTTTTGACTGTGGAGTCGATGGTAGCTCCCCACTTAAGGTCCCTGGAGATGATGGTTCCCAGGAACTTAAAAAACCCCACAGATGTGACTGTATTGATGGTGAGTGGGGTGAGGGGAGGGGGGGCTCTCCTAAAGTCTACAATCAGTTCACTGTCTTAAGAGCATTGAGCTCTAGGTTGTTGCGATGGCACCTGGACGCCAGCTGTGACACTTCATCTCTGTAGGCAGATTCCTCCCCATCCTGGATCAGTCCAATCAGGGTTGTGTCGTCCGCAAACTTGAGAAGCTTGACAGAGGTGTCTGTGGAGGTGCAGTCGTTGGTGTAGAGGGAGGAGAGGAGAGAGTACGCAGCCTTGCGGTGCTCCGATGCTGAGTGTTTGCGGGTCCGAGATGTGCTTTCCCAGCCTCACATGCTGCTTCCTGTCTGTCAGGAAGCTGGTGATCCACTGACAGAGGGGTTCAGGCACAGTCAACTCGGAAAGTTTGGAGTATAGTAGCTCTGGCACAATGGTGTTGAATGCAGATCTAAAATCAACAAACAGGATCCTCGCATAGGTCCCCTGGCAGTCTAGGTGCTGTAGGATGAAGTGCAGGCCCAGGTTGACCGCATCATCCACAGATTGTGCTTTTAATGTTTTGGATCCAAGAAGATTGAGGAATTGTTTCACCCGACGCCAGTGTTCCAGCTTCACGGCAAGAGGGCCCTGAAAACATCGGACTGGCTGCAAGGCCACAAATGGGCCCCGACCTCGGGTGTTTCAGAGGAAGAGGACTTAACTTTCTGCTGCCTTTCCCCACAGTGGATATTTTTGATTCTGTTGTGGGGGGATGTTTGTGTTGAACTCTATAATGTGTTGTGTCCATTTTCTATCTTTATTTATTTTTAACCTTTTTCTATGGTTTGTATGTAAATTTATTATTTAATTTATGTAAAGCACTTTGGTGTCAATGCAAGTTGACTTAAAATGTGCTATATAAATAAAGCAATAATAATAATAATAATAATTGCTGAGAAAAGTGTTTCTTGTAAGCTCCTCATGATTCAGGAGTGGCTGTCCACAGTGCTGTCAGTGAGTATTCTGGCTCACTCACTCCAATGCCTCAGGGTCCAACAAACTAGATTTTGCATGAGTTAGTATAGGTAGTCCATATAAAAGTGGACGAGGTGGATTATATGATTTATAATAATAAACACTTACATCTCTATCTGATTTGTTGTTTCCTCCTTGAAATATGGATCACATTATAGGAGATTACATTATTCTCCTTATAGGAGAATGGGGTTAGGAGGGAGAGATAGATCAGCCTTGATTGAATGGCAGAGTAGACTTGATGGGCCGAATGGCCCAATTCTGCTCCTATTACATGATCTTATTAGTACCCAATAAAAATTACACTTGGTTGCAATTGGAAGAATAAGAACATGCATTCATGTATAGCTTTTGTAATCTTATAAGTGTGTTTACTGTTCTAATGACTCTTTAGCATACCAGAGAAGTATTTACTCATCTGGGTTTCATGAGGTGTTACATATGAGGCTGTGAATATATTCATCTTTGTTTGACTATTACTTGGTTACAAAAAGATAACAGTATATAGAGGTAATTTCAACAATCCAAATCACATACTTTTGTGTATTGTTCCTATCACTCAAAATGAATCGACATGGTCCAATATTCTGAACTTAAATTAGCTACAAACAATATATGCCTAAATAATAGAACCACTAGACCAAGTGCAGACCCGTTGGGTCTGTTCCCCCAATGTGCGGTTGCAGGGGGGGGGCGGCATGCGGTGTCACACACACTAACTACCACCCCCCCCCCCCCACGCACACACGCTAACTTCCCCCTTGATATTATATTAATATTATTTATTTGCTCATTTTACCCCATAATGGCCCAATCTACTGACGCATAGCCCCCAACTCGCAGGCACTTATAGAGAGGGAGTGGGGTAGAGAGTGAGGACAGAGAGAGAAGGGGCAGAGACAGAGAGAGAGGGGCAGAGACAGAGAGAGGGGCAAGAGACAGAGGAAGAGGGGGGTGGAGGGAAGGAGGAGAGGGAGGGTGGGAAGGGAGGGGGAGAGGTGGGGGGAAGGGAGGAGGAGGGGGTGAGAGGGTGGAGGGGAGGGTGTGGATAGGAAATGGGAAGGGGTGAGGGGGAAAGAGAGGGAGGTAGGGGTGAGGGGGGGAGAGAGGGGGGAGGGGGGAGAGAGGGGGAGACAGGGGGGAGAGAGGGGGTAGAGAGAGAGAGGGGGAGAGAGGAAGGGGAAGAGGAGGTGGAGAGAGGAGAGATGTGGGGAGAGAGCGGGAGGGGTAAGGGGGGAGAGAGGGAGGGAGGGGTGAAGGGGGGAGAGAGGTGGCTGAGGGGGGGAGAGAGGGGGAGAAAGGGGGGTGAGGGGGAGAGAGGGGGAGGGGTGAGGGGATGGGTGCGGGGAGGGGTGAGGGGGAGAGAGGGGGAGGGATGAGGGGGGAGAGAGGGGTATGGGTGGGGGGATGGGGAGGGGGAGGGGGAGAGAGGGGGAGCGAGGGGGAGAGGGGAGGGGAGAGGGGAGGGGGAGAGGGATGAGGGTGAGGTATGAGGGGGTGAGGGGGAGGGGAGCAGCGGTGAGGGGGGAGAGAGGGGGAGGGATGAGTGGGAGAGGGGATGAGAGAGGGGGAGAGAGGTGAGGGGGAGAGAGGGGGGAGAGGGGGGAAGGAGGGGAGAGGGGGAGAGAGGGGGGAGAGAGGGGGGAGAGAGGGGGGAGAGAGAGAGGGGAGAGAGAGGGGGGAGAGGGCGGGAGAGGGGGGAGAGGGCGGGAGAGGGGGGAGAGGGCAGGAGAGGAGGGGGAAGGGGTGGGGGGGAGAGAGAGCGAAGAGGGGGGAGGGGGGGAGAGAGGGGGGGTGAGAGGGAGGTGAGAGAGGAGGAGAGAGGGGGTAGAGGGGAAGGAAGGGGAGGGGTAGGGAGATGGATAGTGGGAGGGAGAGGAGAGAGGGGGAAGTGTGGGGAGGGGTAGATGCGTTTTTACGTCTGGTTTTGGAGGAGATACGTATCAAATGCAAAATTATGTACACACACACACACACAGAGTTTTAATAGATATATGATATGATATATGATATGATATGATAGATAGCACCATAAAAAAATATTTTGTAGCCTTATGTTCTTGTTAGGTAGAGCTGTCCAATTAATTCCACTTCACAGGGTTCCACTTACTCCTATATAATTTACGATACGATACGATACGAAATAACTTTATTTATCACAGGAGGGAAAATTGTCTGTCAACAGTCATAAAACACAACAAGATACATGAAATATGAAATTGAAGTAATGAGTTGTAAGTTCAGGATTGTCAATGTGCAAAGATTGGGGAGGGAGACGGGGAGGGTAGTCAGTCTACCCCACAACAGAAGGGGGAGGAGTTGTACAGTTTGATAGCCACCGGGAAAGCGGATCTCCTGTGGTGTTCTGTGCTGCAATTTTTCTTCAGTACCAATCCAGTTCTCTTGTAAATGTTAAGATTGAATATCCCTTCACCACACCGTGTAAGAAGCAAATAAAGAACTAGGAGATTCTGGAATCTCGAGCAAAACACAATGTGCTGGAGGAACTCAGCAGGTCAGGCAGCATCTCTGGAGGCAATGGACAGGCTGTGTAAGAAAATGTTTCCTCACATAACTCATGTTTCTTTCATCAATCACCTTAAATTTGGTACACTGTAACCCACATCATCTGCCATCAGAAAAAACTCATTTGCTCAAAACAAAACTCTTCATTATTTTGAATAATCTCTCATTTAAGTTCTTGCACCCTACTTTAAGAAAGCAATCACAACTAATGTGGTTCTTTATCTTCCTATTCTTGTAAATCTCAACCATACCCTTACTAAGTTTCCTAAGTGTAACATCCACATTGGGTGCATTATTCTAGGTGAAACTTAACCAATCTTAGATGAAGTCTGCACATAACATTTTATTATTTTTATGCTCTGTTCATCCACTGATAAAACCAGAGATCCCCAAATGCATTTTAACAGCCTTCCCAAGTCTCCTGCCATCTTCAGTGATTTATGCATCTACTGTACATTTCAGATTTCCCTATTCCCACATCTCATTTAAAATTATACTAGCTAGAGTATTTTCCCTCTATAATGTATATTTTCACAGTTCCTTTTGAATTAGGCATTACAATATGATCCCTTCTCCTCTGTCAGAATGAACGTAAAACATCACAACGCACTATTTTTAAGAAGAGTAGGAGATTATCCCTGGTATCCTAACCTGATTCCAGAATTAGTATCAGGAAAACAGATCAACTTGTCATCATTGTATTGTTGTTGGGGGAGTTTGCCGAGTACAAATTGGTAAGCGCAAGCCCGTGACTAGTGGTGTGCTTCAGCGATCCGTGCTGGGTGCATTGTTGTCTGACATCTCTGTCAACGAATTGGATGGGAATGTACAAGGCATGAATAGTACGTTTACAGATGACTCTAAAATAGGTGATATTGCAGATGGTGAAGATGGCAATCAAGAATTGCAGCGGGTAAGTGGACCGAGGAATGGTAAATGGAGTTTAATTCAGACGAGGGGTTGCATTTTGGGTCAAACCAACCTAGGACCTTCACAAAGAACGTCAGAGTCTGGGTGGGTGGATGGTCTCGGGGTGGGGGGGGGGGGGAGGGGAGAGGTGTAAAGTAGAGAGAGTAAGAATACAGGTACATAGTTCCCTGCAATTGGTGTCACTGGTACGTCAGTAGTCAGAGAATTGAGTATGGTAGTCAGGACGTTACAGTATCCTTCAGTTGTTGAGAAATTGGTAAAGGGCCTGTCCCACGAGCTTGCGACTCCATGCGGCAAGCGCGACCTAACATGGTCGCTTGAGCCGTACGGCCTTGCGGGGCCGGTCACAACAAAGACTTTTGTTCTAAGAACATTTGTATTTTTAAACTGATATCAATATCATACTATGAAAGAATTCAAGATTATAATACAAAATAATTAATGGTTATTGTCTGAAATAAGGTGTTTATGAGGGGCGAGCACATGGATAGGCAATGTTTTGGGTGGAGACCTTTCTTCAGGCTCATGTTGATATGTTCTCCAGCGATACAGACTGACCCGTTGAGTTACTCAAGCACTTTGTGTTTTGCTCAAAATTCCAGCAAGATCCTTGTTTCCTCAGTAATTAAACACAATTCACTTCTAAAACTGAAAGATTGAGGCATATGTTTAACCAGAAGATAAAATAATATTATGAGTAAATGAAATCTTAAAGTGAAGTGTTCAGACAGTAGCATTGCCAGTCATATTTTCCAAGTTTAATATTTAACACCAACAAACCATCTCTGCAGTTGGCACCAATTGCACTTCTCATGTATAATCAAAACAGATACATTTCATTCTTAAAACATTCCTACCAATACGTCGCCTGACTAGAATACTAAAAGCAAAGTGGTGGCAGTGGTTACTTCTCCATCTACGCGATTATTTGCCAAGTGCATTTATATCATAATTAATGCAGCCTGATCATCCTCGGTTCTCCTGCAAAGGAAAAGAATGACAGGGGTAGATGACCAGCTGTTCTTGCTGATATGGGCAATGAGCCCAAGAATCTTTAATTGTGCACCTTCTGTTCTGTAGTTAAAATTATTGTGGGAAACAATGATTATTAGGCAATTATAAGCCAATTATTTTTTTAACAGTTAAATATTTGGGTTCTTCTGCCACGTTCCGAGCTGCTTCGAGTAGGGAAAAAAATCTCCTTTTCACAATCTGCAGTTCTGTTTCCATTCACTCTCCTATAGGTATCAATGTTTCACTGCCAAAAGTTTAAACATATATCAGTTGTATCATAGTGGTGTCAAGAGAAAAATAATTAAATGCTAAAAAGATGATTATTTCTTCATTATGATATATTTTACCTGGAAATGGGTTCTGCATGATGATATAAGATGATTAATGGGGAAGCAGGAGGTGAGGATTTGATGAAAGGCGGATAGGGTGAGGCAGTGGGAAATACAATGTAACATTTGTCCTGAAAGGATTGCAGATCCTGTCCTCGGACAAAACGATTGACTAGCTAGTGAATTTTCAGGCTGAAAACAGGCGGCGATCACATGAGAGAGCAGCTATGGATGGGTGAGTGTGATTGGAGTTAGGAGTATTGGTAACGATTATCAGAATTGATAACAAAATGGGAATGGTCCTCTTTCCAGAAGGAGGATCTCGATTTCAAGACCAGTTGAAATAGTTGGCCAATTATAATATTTCCCAATTGTATTTTGGTATATCAAACAGCAAACATAGAAACATAGAAACATAGAAATTAGGTGCAGGAGTAGGCCATTCGGCCCTTCAAGCCTGCACCGCCATTCAATATGATCATGGCTGATCATCCAACTCAGTATCCTGTACCTGCCTTCTCTCCATACCCTCTGATCCCCTTAGCCACAAGGGCCACATCTAACTCCCTCTTAAATATAGCCAATGAACTGGCCTCGACTACCCTCTGTGGCAGAGAGTTCCAGAGATTCACCACTCTCTGTGTGAAAAAAGTTCTTCTCATCTCGGTTTTAAAGGATTTCCTCCCTTATCCTTAAGCTGTGACCCCTTGTCCTGGACTTCCCCAACATCGGGAGCAATCTTCCTGCATCTAGCCTGTCCAACCCCTTAAGAATTTTGTAAGTTTCTATAAGATCCCCTCTCAATCTCCTAAATTCTAGAGAGTATAAACCAAGTCTATCCAGTCTTTCTTCATAAGACAGTCCTGACATCCCAGGAATCAGTCTGGTGAACCTTCTCTGCACTCCCTCTATGGCAATAATGTCCTTCCTCAGATTTGGAGACCAAAACTGTACGCAATACTCCAGGTGTGGTCTCACCAAGACCCTGTACAACTGCAGTAGAACCTCCCTGCTCCTATACTCAAATCCTTTTGCTATGAAAGCTAACATACCATTCGCTTTCTTCACTGCCTGCTGCACCTGCATGCCTACTTTCAATGACTGGTGTACCATGACACCCAGGTCTCGCTGCATCTCCCCTTTTCCTAGTCGGCCACCATTATACTGCATCTGCCAAACATTTGCCCACTCACCCAGCCTATCCAAGTAACCTTGCAGTCTCCTAGCATCCTCCTCACAGCTAACACTGCCCCCCAGCTTAGTGTCATCCGCAAACTTGGAGATATTGCCTTCAATTCCCTCATCCAGATCATTAATATATATTGTAAATAGCTGGGGTCCCAGCACTGAGCCTTGCGGTACCCCACTAGTCACTGCCTGCCATTGTGAAAAGGACCCGTTTACTCCTACTCTTTGCTTCCTGTTTGCCAGACAGTTCTCTATCCACATCAATACTGAACCCCCAATGCCGTGTGCTTTAAGTTTGTATACTAATCTCTTATGTGGGACCTTGTCGAAAGCCTTCTGGAAGTCCAGATACACCACATCCACTGGTTCTCCCCTATCCACGCTACTAGTTACATCCTCGAAAAATTCTATAAGATTCGTCAGACATGATTTACCTTTTGTAAATCCATGCTGACTTTGTCCAATGATTTCACCACTTTCCAAATGTGCTGCTATCCCATCTTTAATAACTGACTCTAGTAGTTTCCCCACTACCGATGTTAGACTAACTGGTCTGTAATTCCCCGTTTTCTCTCTCCCTCCCTTCTTAAAAAGCGAGGTTACGTTTGCTATCCGCCAATCCTCAGGAACTACTCCAGAATCTAAAGAGTTTTGAAAGATTATTACTAATGCATCCACTATTTCTGGAGCTACTTCCTTAAGTACTCTGGGATGCAGCCTATCTGGCCCTGGGGATTTATCGGCCTTTAATCCATTCAATTTACCCAACACCACTTCCCGGCTAACCTGGATTTCACTCAATTCCTCCAACTCCTTTGACCCGCGGTCCCCTGCTATTTCCGGCAGATTATTTATGTCTTCCTTAGTGAAGACGGAACCAAAGTAGTTATTCAATTGGTCCGCCATATCCTTGTTCCCCATGATCAACTCACCTGTTTCTGACTGCAAGGGACCTACATTTGTTTTAACTAATCTCTTTCTTTTCACATATCTATAAAAACTTTTGCAGTCAGTTTTTATGTTCCCTGCCAGTTTTCTTTCATAATCTATTTTTCCTTTCCTAATTAAGCCCTTTGTCCTCCTCTGCTGGTCTCTGAATTTCTCCCAGTCCTCCGGTATGCTGCTTTTTCTGGCTAATTTGTACGCATCATCCTTCGCTTTGATACTATCCCTGATTTCCCTTGTTATCCACGGATGTACTACCTTCCCTGATTTATTCTTTTGCCAAACTGTGATGAACAATTTTTGTAGTTCATCCAAGCAGTCTTTAAACGTCGCAGAATTGGTCCTTAGTAGGTTGCAGATATCTTGGTTCATCCAAGGGAACATTCGATTGGTTTTGGTAGGAGCATATTTCCTTATGAATTTATTATAAATGTACAAATTATAACAATTCATAACTATGTTTATAATTATTTTTAATAATTTAAATCAAATTCAAAACAATTGTTGCCCGATCGTTTCACGATCTACCTATCTGAGACCTGGTATTGTGGAGGGCTGCAGAATGAAGGTCTCTGTACAATGAATTCCATGGTACTGCTCCAAATGAGTGAAGCCATGGGATTAACCTTGGAGACTGAGTAAGAGTAGCAGATTGTATTGAGCATGATGTGGCTCATAATAAATGCAGTAAATGTATCAGCTGCCATACACGGCTTGAAGTTTGATAAAGGCTTGCGCCTCAAAGCAGTTGCATTTGAAATCGCTATTTTGATAGTCAAAGCCTTTGCTGTTGACATTTTTTAATCATTCGGCTGTGCACGTTGGCATGGTACTTTGTGCCAGGGCAAAATGCATAAGCTGTGGTGCAATGAGATTGATGTCACTCCCCAGGTATCATTTTTATTAAGAAATAAAAATTAATCCAGCAGTGTATGGGGATTTTTCAAAATTATCAAACCTGTCAAGGACAAAAATATGAGGGAAGGTAATCTGCAAATCATCATGAAATCTGTAGGAGTCATGAGAATTAAATCCACATACTTAAATGATTTTTTAGAAAAAATTACATTTTCTTTCATTTCCTAATTTTATACTTAGCCCTTTGGGGACAAAAGAGCATTTCAAAATCAAAATTATTTCTTTTTGGAAATTAAATAAAAAAATCTCTCCAAATGCCATGAAATAAAAATTGTTTTATGGCATTTAAGTAGCTTAATTTATTTTACAATATTAAAATTAGAAATGTATAGAAAAAATGTGAGGTATATTGGGTTTATAATGTTCCGATCTGACTCATGCTGCAAACATGTTGGAATTCAAACAATCTATGATAGTCTTTCCAAAACCAATTTATGCTGATGTTTTCTAAAAATATCATTAACATATGACAGAACCTCTAACAGCTATTATAAACCATCTAAAAATCTATGTGTTAGCAAGGGGAAATAAGTCTCCGTGACCCTATGACTAGAGATTGTATTTTATTGTGATCCTTGCTATCTTAATGATACTGTGAAAAAGTTTGAAATTTTCAGACTGCTTCTCATTTAAGATGATATTCTGAAAGATGTTTCTTTTCTTCCTAATGTGACATATTGTGACGCCACTATGGGAAAATCAGGTCTCAGCTGGGAGAATTTTAAACAAATTTGTTGTAATATCCGCAGACACATTAGCATCCATATCTACAATTCATTGTGCTCATACAGAATGGATGAAAAGGAAGGAAATTCCTCTTCACTGTTTTTTGCATGGTGAAAATATGACCTCCTCAATGGGCTAGACACAAGGAATTACAGATGCTAGTTTACACAAAAAAGGCACAGTCTACCAGAGTAACACAGCAGATCAAGCAGCATTCCTGGAGAACATAGGTAGGCAATGTTTCGGGTTTGACCCTTCTTCAGACTGATTGTGGCCATAGAGTGATACAGCTTGGAAACGGGCCCTTCGACCCAACTTGCCAAAACCGGCCAACATGTCCCAGCTACACTAGTCCCACCTGCCCACCTTGGGCCCATATCCCTCCAAACATGTCCCTCCAAACACCTCCCTGACAAACTGCTTCATAAATGTTGGGATAGCCCCTGCCTCAACTACTTCCCCAGTCAGCATGTTCCATACCCCCACCAGCCTTTGTGTGAAAAAAGTACCCCTCAGATTCCTATTAAACCTTTTCCCCTTCACCTTAAACCTGTGTCATCTTGTCCTCGATTGGCCTACTCTGGACAAGAGACTGTACATCTACCAAATCTATTACTCTCATGATTTTGTACAAAGTAAGTATTATTTGAGAAAGCTTTACCAGTTGTAAAGCGTTGGCATTGCTGCATTGAACATGATAAGAAAATCCATGTTGGGGAAAGACCCATCAAAAGATAAAGAATTACATTTCTTCCTTTGAATTGAAAGGATTGCTGACTCGGGAGGCAGAACTTTCCATTTGCTTACACTGTATCAACAGTTTCTCTTAATAGTTCTGCTGATGTGGTCACATCACATTATCAAGGTGTATTTTCCTTGATTTTACATAGAATGCTGGTAGTTCTGCATTAGAACTAATGGCATTTTCTCACTTAAGTGCCACCAAGTTTTGGTTTCCTGCATATGTGCATATGTGAATATACTGTATATGTCTTGAGCTTGAAGTTTACTCCTTGCAAGTGCCTTCTTGACTAGGCTCTGCAGTTAAACTGACAGATGAAACCATTAATTTAAAATAGTGGAGAGTTTTTAATTAGCGTCATGGAATCATAGACAAAAAGAGTCATATAACACATTAACATGTCTTCTGGGCCAGCTTGTCCATGCTGACCAACATGCTGGTCTCATTTATCTGTCCGGCACAGATCCCTCTAAACCTTTCATATCCATGAATCTGTCCAAGTGTCTTTCAAACATTGTTATTGTACTTGCTTCAAATACTTCCTCTGGAAGTCATTTCCCTGAGAGTAGATCAAGATTTGCTTTCTCCTGAATAGGGTCCACTATATATTGCCTGAATTCAGATTCAGATTCAGATTCAATTTTAATTGTCATTGTCAGTGTACAGTACAGAGACAACGAAATGCATTTAGCATCTCCCTGGAAGAGCGACATAGCAAATGATTTGAATAAATAATAATAAGTGATAATAAGTGTCCGGGGGGTGGGGGGGTGATTGGCAGTCACCGAGGTACGTTGTTGAGTAGAGTGACAGCCGCCGGGAAGAAGCTGTTCCTGGACCTGCTGGTTCAGCAACGGAGAGACCTGTAGCGCCTCCCGGATGGTAGGAGGGTAAACAGTCCATGGTTGGGGTGAGAGAAGTCCTTGGCGATGCTGAGCGCCCTCCGCAGACAACGCTTGCTTTGGACAGACTCAATGGAGGGGAGCGAGGAACCGGTGATGCGTTGGGCAATTTTCACCACCCTCTGCAATGCCTTCCGGTCGGAGACAGAGCAGTTGCCATACCATACTGTGATACAGTTGGTAAGGATGCTCTCGATGGTGCAGCGGTAGAAGTTCACCAGGATCTGAGGAGACAGATGGACCTTCTTCAGTCTCCTCAGGAAGAAGAGACGCTGGTGAGCCTTCTTGATCAGAGTTGAGGTATTGTGGGTCCAAGAGCACAATGTAGTCACAATGCACTTGACTAATTCCACACCATCTGAGGCCTTGAAACCATGACAATCCCAGTGTACATTGGGAAAGTTAAAATCCCCAAATTTGGCAACCTTATTAAGGGGCTGTCCCACTGAGGTGACCTAATTGGCGAGTTTTGAAGAGTTTAGGAGAGTTTGAAAAAATGTCATGTTGAAGACCTCCTTCGACTATGTTGAAGACTAGCTTCGACTAGCTTTGACTAGCTTTGGGAAAATTGGACACCGAATAGTGGAGAGTGAAATCGACCTCTTTCGATCTGCTTCGACCTCCCTTCGACTATGTTGAAGACTATCTACGACTAGCTTCGATTACCTTTGACTACCCTCGATTACCTAAGAATAACATGCCGACCTAC
The DNA here is from genome assembly GCF_010909765.2 of Amblyraja radiata. Classification (NCBI taxonomy): domain Eukaryota; kingdom Metazoa; phylum Chordata; class Chondrichthyes; order Rajiformes; family Rajidae; genus Amblyraja; species Amblyraja radiata. The sequence continues at coordinate 34,912,470 of NC_045960.1, read as the reverse complement.
TGCGACCTACTTCGACTAAACCTACGAGTAAAAAAAGTATCGATATTTTCCATGGTGACGTTTTTTTACTCGCGGGGATATTTCAACATGTTGAAAAATATTAGCCGCGACCTAGCTGAGGCCTCACGTATGCAGGGACTACTCTCGAGCATGAAGGAGAGTTACAAGGACCTCCTAGGAGCTTGTGTTGACCATGCTGCGAGTATGTCGAGGGCAAACTCACGGATTAGGTCGCTGCAGCCCCATTTAGGGTTGCCGCTGCCTGCAATCTCCTGACATATTTGTACCTCAAAATCCTTTTTGGCGGCCTATAGTACAATCTCTACATTCTGATCATTCCCCTTTTGTTTCTCAACTCCACTCATATAGCTTCAATGAAGTGCCATACAGTAATGTTGTCTTGCACTATGGCCAAGATGTTCTCCTTAATCAATAAATCAAATCCCCTTCTTCTTTGAAACACACCTCCATCTCACCTATTATGCTTGTACTCTGGAACATTAGCTGCCAGTTCCGTCTCGCCCTTAGCCAGGTTTCCGTAATACCTATAACAGTCATATATACATATCCACGTCCTGAGTTCATCTGCTCTTCCCGCAAGGAATTTGGCAATGAAATATACACAATCTAATCCAAGACTCACATTTTTCCACATTCGCTGCCATTCTTTTGCATATCCTGTCTACTGAACTTGCCTTCTGTATAACTATATAACCATATAACATATAACAATTACAGCACGGAAACAGGCCAGCTCGGCCCTTCTAGTCCGTGCCGAACACTTATTCTCCCCTAGTCCCATCTACCTGTACTCAGACTATAACCCTCCATTCCTTTCCCGTCCATATACCTATCCAATTTATTTTTAAATGATAAAATCGAACCTGCCTCCACCACTTCCACTGGAAGCTCATTCCACACAACTACCACTCTCTGAGTAAAGAAGTTCCCCCTCATGTTACCCCTAAACTTCTGTCCCTTAATTCTCAAGTCATGTCCTCTTGTTTGAATCATCCCTACTCTCAATGGGAAAAGCTTATCCACGTCAACTCTGTCTATCCCTCTCATCATTTTAAAGACCTCTATCAAGTCCCCCCTTAACCTTCTGCGCTCCAAAGAATAAAGACCGAACTTGTTCAACCTTTCCCTCTAACTTAGTTGCTGAAACCCAGGCAACATTCTAGTAAATCTCCTCTGTACTCTCTCTATTTTGTTGACATCCTTCCTATAATTAGGCGACCAAAATTGTACACCATACTCCAGAATTGGCCTCATCAATGCCTTGTACAATTTTAACATTACATCCCAACTTCTATACTCGTATAAACTTCCATCATCTCACTTGCCTCATTTTTGCATTAGTTCCTGTCTCCCTGCCAATCTAGTTTAAATCCTTCTGAGTAGCACTAGCAAATCTACCTGCCTGGATGTTGCCTCCCATACCCCCTCCCTGCCCCCCCACCCCCCCCCCAAATTACCTCCATCATCCAAATTGAGTATCCTAAATGGAGAATTGCCCTCTTCGTGATATCTGTGACTCCACTACTCTGAATTCAATTGTATGACATGAAATAGACAATGAAAATCTCACCTCATGCTCATGTTTATGGGAGATTTTATGGTCAGGAGGTTAAATACATATTTCATTCCAGCAGAACCAAATTAAACTTATTTTCTATGTCTCTGTTTATTGATGGGATCAGATGTTAAATCCATTTAAAAACAGGGCACAAAAATATATGAAATTATACCAAGTTGTCTTTAATTGAAATTGGTGTATTTTAGCACTTATTATGGTTGTAATTCTACCCATAAAGATAGCCGCAAAGCCATCCCATCCACAGATACCCATAAAGATACACAAACAATATAAATGTTACACATACATGTCACTGTGTTAATCCCAAAATATTGTATAATGACTAGTTGATTTGAGAAGGAATTTACCAGTGATAGATTGTTGATTTGGTGCCTTAAAAGATTGAGTCAAATTAAATATTTGCCCTCGAGACTTTTAGTTTCAAGTTTACTTAATGTTTTGAAATATTTTTGCACAGGTGAATAAACAAAGTTTCACATACTTGGCTAAAATTTCATGGGAATTAATCTGATATGTGCTGTGAATGAAATTTGTTTTATACAAAACACACAGATACTTAACTCCAAGAAAGTAGCAACAAGAAGAACCAGTTTTAAGCAGCCACATAGCTTTTATAATCATTGTAGGCTTGCTGAATATAAATCTGTTCATTTTATAGCAAAGTGTTGGATGCCTGTATAAAATGGTAGCTGTGTTCTTCCTACACTGCCGAGGATCGACTATGAAGAGCTCCGACCGCGGGGCCTGTGGACTTAAAACCGTGAAGCCCGCGGGCTTCGGTAAGAAGACGCCGACTCGGGAGCTCCATGCTGTGGAGTGTTCCCAATCCGTCCCGACACCGGAGTTTCAATTATCCCGACGCGAAGGCTTCAGACATCGAACCATCGGCAGTGGCGACTGCGGAGGGTTCAACAGCCCCGACCATGGGTGAACAAAGAGGAAGATGATTGAACTTTATTACCTTCCATCACAGTGAGGAATGTGAATTCCGCTGTGGTGGATGTTTATGTTAAATTTTATTTTATGTGGATGTGTGTATTGTTGCTTTTCACTTAGTATGGCTGTACGGTAACTCAAATATCACTGTACCTTAATTAGTACATGTAACAATAGATTCAAACTTGAACATTTCTGAAATGTTCTTATTTGCTGCTCATTTTAATAACAACTTTAATTTAGTGTAGTTTAAAGATACTGCCCTTCAGTATCTTTCAAGCAAAGATGCCCTTCAAGGAAACAGGCCCTTCGTCGCACTGAGTCCTTGCTGACCATTGATCATTCGATCACACTAGTTCTATGCTATCCCACATTCTTATTAAAATCAAAATATTTTTAATTTAGTTTTCAGGACATAACAAAGTGCAAAGTTGTCTATTTGTTACAGACAGAGTGTACAAAAAGAAAAAGCTATCCCACATTCTTATCCACTCCTTATACATTAGGGGCAATTTTCGGAGGCCAATTATCCTACAATCCCGCACGTCTTTGGAATGTGGTGGGATACTGGAGCACTCTGAGGAAATTCACGTGGTCACAGGGAGAGCGTGCAAACTCTACACTGAGAGCACCCGAGAATTAAATCTGGGGATCCGGTACTGTGAGGCAGCAGCTCTATCAGCTGCATCACTGTGCCGCCCACTTATTGGGAATCCTGGGATTGTTCATTACATCTTCAATGTAATGCATGGGTTTCATCAATATTTAAATTATCCATTCATTTTTTTTGGATCTTGATGTTGCTAGCAAATCTAGCATTTATTTTTTATCCCAAATTGCCCTTGGTAAGGTGATGGTGATTCACTTTCTTGAGTCCATCCGGTAAACTTTGCTCATGAGTGATAACTTTCCAAATTCAGAATTAGTGCGTTTGAAAGGACAGTGACACACATACGTCAATGTAATGGGCATATTGAAGAGGAACCTGGATGTGCTAGTATTCACAGATGCCTGATGACCTTGTTTGTTAGGGTGAGAGAGGACGTGGGTTTGTGAGGTTCCTTTGGAGCAGCCTCAGTGGGTAATTGCAAAGCATCTTGTAGCTTGTACTGTCCACAGAATGACTCTGGGCTCTCAGTATCCCATTAGTCTCAAACTTCATCGTACTCTCTCTCTGATCTCTCTTTCTTTAGCCTCCAATACTTTTCCAATGAAGCCCAAGGTAAGCTGAAGAAACAGCTCCTGATCATTCTTTACTTTGGTCTTTAGAGATACAGTGCAAATAAATTGCCTTCAACCCATGGAAACATAGAGACATAGAAAATAGGTGCAGGAGGAGGCCATTCGGCCCTTCAAGCCAGCACCGCCAATCATTGTGATCATGGCTGATCGTCCCCTATCAATAACCCGTGCCTGCCTTCTCCCCACATTCCTTGATTCCACTAGCCCTAGAGATCTATCTAACTCTCTCTTAAATCCATCCAATGATTTGGCCTCCACTGCCCTCTGTGGCAGGGAATTCCACAAATTCACAACTCTCTGGGTGAAAATGTTTGTTCTCACCTCAGTCTTAAATGGCCTTTATTCTAAGATTGTGGCCCCTGGTTCTGGACTCGCCCAACATTGGGAACATTTTTCCTGCATCTAGATTGGCCAGTCCTTTTATAATTTTATATGTTTCTATAAGATACCCCCTCATCCTTCTAAACTCCAGTGAATACAAGCCTAGTCTTTTCAATCTTTCCATCATATGACAGTCCCGTCATCCCAGGGATCAATCTCGTGAACCTACGCTGCACTGCCTCGATCACAAGGATGCCCTTCCTCAAATTAGGAGACTAAAACTGTACACAATACTCCAGATGTGGTCTCACCAGAGCCCTATACAACTGCAAAGGAACATCTTTACTCCTATACTGAAATCCTCTTGTTATTGATTGATTGATTGATTGATTGATTACTTTATTAATCCCCTTATTCAGGGGAAATTCTGATGTCCTTGCAGCACACTAATAAAAATACAACACAGTATTCATAAAGAAATTCAACACCAAAACATCCCCCCACAGTGATTCCCACTGTGGGGGAAGGCACAAAGTCCAGTCCCCATCCTCTTGTCCACCCATAGTTGGGCCTATTGAGGCCTCCACAGTCGCCGCTACGGCGCCCGATGTTCTCGCCGGGTGATGGTACTCCGGCGTCGGGAGAACCCCCAGCGGCTTGGGGTGCCAGGAACGGCCGCCTTCCTTATGAAGGCCAACATTCCATTACTTTTCTTCACGGCCTGCTGTACCTGTAAGCCAACTTTCAGTGACCGGTGTACAAGGACACCCAGGTCTCGCTGTACCTCCCCCTTACCTAACCTAACCCCATTGAGATAATAATCTGCCCCCTTGTTTTTGCCGCCAAAGTGGATAACCTCATATTTATTTGAGTCCACGCCACCCTTCGATCACCCCGTACACTAACTACACATGCTGGGGACACTTTTATAACTTTCCAGAGCCAATTAACTCACAAACCTATGCATATTTGTAGTGTGGGAGGAAACCGGAGCCCCGTGAGAAAACTCATGTGGTCATGGAGAGAATTCGACACCCATAGTCAGGATCGAACCTGGGTCTCTGGTGTTGTAAGGCAGCAACACTACGCGGCCCTAAACTTGGTATATTTTAGCCGTCTGGAATTAACAATTAATCAGCCATTTCTGTTTTGTGTCACCCATTTCCAGCATTCAGTGATTGCTTTTCTAAAGATTTAATTTTTCTCCTCCTGCTTTCTCTTCCACCGGACCAACCTGCACCAGCCTCTTTTGGCTGGCGGCACCACCTTTCACGCTATTTAATCACTCCTGGTCGCCAATCTATTACAAGCATTTCTTTTTTTTTGTCTCTACACATTTCTCTTTTCGGTAATTTAACACTTGTTTAAATTCTAACCTTTTCTTGTTTCAGTGAAAGGTCATCAACCTGAAATGTTAATTCTGTTTCTCTCTCCACAGGCAAACCTACTGACTTGCTATGCATTTTAAGTATTCTCTTTCCTTATTCCATGCCTAACATTTCTATTATTTTGTATATATGACAAATGATAACAAGTAGCAATGTGCTCAGTTTATATTTTAAGTTTCATTTTTTGATGCATTAACTAGAGTTTTGATTCCTCTTGGAGTTTGTACGTTCTACCTGTGACCGCGTGCGTTTTCTTCGGGTGCTCCAGTTTCTTCCCACATTCCAAAGACGTACAGATTTGTAAGTTAATTGACTTCAATAAGTTGTAAACTTGTCACTAGTGTGTATATGTTAGTGTACAGGGTATCACTGGTCTGTGCAGAGTTGGTGGCCTGTATCTGCGCTGTATCTCTGGGATAAATTTGTTCCCACTTATTGGTGATAATAGTACTGGGAAGCTACTGTAGATAGCTAGTGAAAGCAGACTGGGAAGCAGTGGGTCATTTCAAGAGAGATCTACCAGTTGTCCTGATGGTCATTCCACAATAGAGGCCAAAATCTATGTTTTTAATGAATCTTTCAAAGGAGAAAGTGCCAACTTTATTTCTGGGCAGCATCCTTCCTAATATAGACACAAAAAGCTGGAGTAACTCAGCGGGTCAGGCAGCATCTCGGGAGAAAAGAAAAAGGTGACCCGAAGAAGGGTCTCGACCCAAAATGAGACCTATTCCTTTTCTCCAGAGATGCTGCCTGACCCGCTGAGTTACTCCTGCTTTTTGTGTCGATTTTCAGTGTAAACCAGCATCTGCAGATCCTTCTTACATCCTTCCTAAAAAAACATGATAGGATGTCCCTTTTACAGGACCACCCTTTAGGCTGAGCTCTGCTGTTTATTTCCAGTGGTTTGGCCAATCAAGGAGAATTAAGTCATGAGTCACTACAGCAAGAAAATAAAATGAAAATCAAAATAACCACGAATGCTGGAAATCCGAAATAAAAATGGAAAATTCTGGAAACACTCTGCAGGTCAATCTCTAGCTATGGAAGGAGAAACAGAGTTTATATTGCAGGTCAAAGACTCTTTGCCAAAAAAATTAAATGGTGGCAATGACTAGACAGAAAAACATTACTTATTGTGGCATTTCTATCCACTAACAATCAAATACAAATTCTGTCCTCATCCAGCATAGGCCACACATCTTCCATTCTGGTTCATGAATTTGACCAGAAGCAGGAATGCTAAACAATATTAACCTGGTCAGCATATCAAGTCCACTTGTCACCCTTGAACTGCTCCTTCTCCATTTGTGAGTAGTTTTGGGCCTCATATCTGAGGAGTGAGTAATCTGGTGGCATTGAAGAGGGTCCAGAAGAGGTTTACCTATGATAAGTGTTTGATGGCACCGGGCCAATACTCGCTGGAGTGTAGAAGGTTGAGGGGGGATCTCATTGAAACTTACTGAATAGTGAAAGGCCTGGATAGATGTATGCAGAGAGAATGGCTCCACTAGTGGCAAAGCTTAGGACAAGAGGATACGGCCCCTGGGTTAAAAGGATGTATCTTTAGAAAGGAGACGAGAAGGAATTTCTTTAGTCAGAGGGTGGTGACTCTGTGGAAGTCATTGTCACAGACTGCTGTGGAGGCCAACTCATTAGATATTTTAAAATATTGACAGATTCTTGATTAGTAAGGGTGTCAACTGTTATGGGGAGAAGGCCAGATAATGAAGTTGTGAGGGAAAGAAAGATCACCATGATTGAATGGCGGAGTAGACTCAATGGGCAGAATGGCCTAATTCTGCTCCCATGACTCATGAACTTCTGTACTTATTTGATAAAATCAGCAGATGGTCATGTTCAAATTGGGGATCTTTCTCGTCAGCATGACTCCGTAATCTGCCAAGTAATTCACGTCTCTCCCGAGCCATTAGTAGTTTGCGCTGATTAATTTGCATCAGCGTTGGAATTTTATGTGATTTCTCCAGTAGCTTTTGTGAGAGATAAGGGTGTAAATGGCAATTTTCTAGTCAGTTGTTAACCCCCTGCCCATGATATTTCAGGTCCAATGCAAGGTAGTTACTGGTAAAGCCCATACATTAAAAGGTAAATTAATAGCTCATAAAAACTGTTTATTCTACTGTACAGACACATGGATAATCTTCTTAATTGAAACAGAAGTTTAATTGCAAAAGTATTTCCCTTCATTTCATGTTCACCACATTGAGGTTGATAAAGCTCATCTCGTTTTTAATGTTTACTAGACCAAGTGCAGAAACCGGCAGCTGAGTGAGCGGGTGGGCGGGCGGGGGATGGGAGGGGCGGGGCTTCACAAGCTGCGCCGACAGTGAGGAGAAGCTTTTTCAGTGCGTGAGCGATCAGCAGAACAAAGAACCTATAGCGGAGCGGAACTGTAGGATCTTTGCTCTTTGGTGCAGAACTTGCTCGTGGGAGGGGGGCTAAAGTACCTCATGGGGTGGAGGGGTATACGAGGAAAGGCATTGTGAGGTCAGCAGCTGGGCATCCTTAATATTTAAAATAAATGTCAGTTTGGTTATAAATTTTAGCAAATATCTCAGGAAATAATTGATCAAATGTATAAAGGATTGGATTTTTGAAATCATAAGGAAATATGCTACCAGAAGATGTAAACAAATTACTGTTATTGTAACGTCAGCAGCTGGGCAGCAGGCAGATTAAAAAAAAAGGTCAGATTGGTCTAATTTTAATAAAAATGTCGGGAAAATAATGTACCAAATGTACAGAGGAATGGAATTCTAAAATCACAAGGAAAATCGCTACTGAAATATGTAAACATTTCCCCGTTTTGGTGTCTCATTTTGGAGGATATACGTTTCAAATGCAAAATGACACCCACACCCACACCCACACACACCCACGCACACACACACACACACACACACACACACACACACACACACACACACACACACACACACACACACACACACACACACACACACACACACACGCGCGCACGCACACACACACACACACACACACACACAGTTTTAAAAGTATATGGATTACTCAGGTTAAAATACCATGTTACATCCTACATTTTATGAACATTGAAGCTTTCTTGCTGACTTTGATCCAAATAATGCTTGATTTAAAATGCAATTGTATTGTAAAATAGTTCAACACACAATAGAAGGTGTGCCCAAAAGCTGTCTCTCAGTGCCTAACATAACTGAAGAATGTTCCCAAAAAATAAATACAAATACAATGTTTTATTACTCTATTCATTAAAGATATTGATTTGTTCTGCAATACTCCAGTGGCCAAGGTTTGTGAAATTCAAGCTATTGTATATTGAATTGCAAATAATTTACACCTCATAAATAGGCCATTTCCTTAACCATTCTATTACATGGCTCATATTTCCAACACAAATTCTGTCTATTTGTTTAACTGAGCAGCATAGCCTTTTGATGCTTTCTTCCTTATCCCACTTCCCCTTATTCGCATCAACACTTCACCATGGGAAATTTATGACACTTCAGCCCATTGTGTCCAAGTCATGAAAATGTACCTTCAAACCTAATTCAACCTTCCAGCATGTGCAGGTAGGAATTGCAGGTGCTGGATAATACTGAAGATAGATGCAAAAAGCTGGAATAGCTCAGCGGGTCAGGCTGCATCTCTAGAGAAAAGGAATAGGTAACGTTTTGTGTCATAACCCTTCATCAGGCGTCTAGACTTCATTTGGCCTGAATAAATGTATCCTAGACTTAGAAGGAGCAAGGTAGGAAACAGCACAGGTTATAACTAATACTTTCCATCTCTATACATTTGTTGCTCGAAGCCTTGAGGACACCTCATGCTGTTGAATAAGAAGAAAGGAATAAACGGAGAAGTCAACTTAACATTTACATTGATGAAATTATTGGAAATATTCCGAGCGGCAGCATGAATCCATGTTTATTTAGAGTTAATCAATGCTCTTCATCATCTACATCCTCCCCCTTGGTCAGATACTCCGCCACTTCAACCTGGACTTCCACTGTTACGCCGATGACACCCAGATCTACCTCGGCACCAAATCCCCCCACAACCCCCCCCCCCTCTCCCATATCAACTCCTGTTTGTCAGCTATAAAAACCTGGATGCAACATAACTTCCTCAAACTCAACAGCGATAAGACAGAATTCCTCCTCATAAGCTCCAAAGCCACACTCAGCAAAATCAATAACCCCACTCTCACCATCGACGGCACCACTGTTTCCCCATCTCCCAAGGCCCGCAACCTTGGCGTGATCTTTGATTCCACCCTCTCCCTTGAGCCTCACATCCGCCATGTCATTAAAACCTCCTTCTTTCATCTCCGCAACATCGCCAAACTCAGACCCTCTCTCACACCTCCCGCTGCTGAAAGACTCATCCATGCCTTCATCTCCTCCCGACTGGACTATTGCAACTCACTTCTCCTTGGCATCAGCTTCACCTACATCAACCGACTCCAACTGGTCCAGAACGCAGCCGCCCGACTAATCACCCACACCAAATCCTGGCATCACATCACTCCAGTACTCAAACAACTTCACTGGCTTCCCATCTCCCACCGGATCACCTACAAAATCCTGATCCTCACCTACAAAGCCCTCCACCATCTGGCCCCCCCATATCTCACTGACCTCCTCTCCCCCTACCAACCCTCACGGTCCCTCAGATCCACATCAGCCGGTCTCCTCTCCATCCACAAGTCCAACCTCCGCAGTTTTGGGGACAGAGCCTTCTCCAGGGCAGCTCCCAGGCTCTGGAACTCCCTCCCCCAACTGATCCACAATTCCGTGTCCCTCACCATCTTCCAGTCCCGCCTCAAGACCCATCTCTTCACCTCTGCCTATCCTTAGCCCCACGTCCCCCTCCCTTTTCATCTGTGCATTAATTGCCTCATATTGTGTTTTGAATTGTATTCTGTCTTTACTTTGTGTACTAGTCATGTCTCTACTATTTATTTCATTCCCCTTACATGTTTTTCCTCTACCTGCTAAATTTTTGTAAGGTGTCCTTGAGACTCTTGAAAGGCGCCCATAAATAAAATTTATTATTATTATTATTATTATAATTATTATTATATTCAGCAAGTATTTGGCTTTGGTTAAAATCGTAAATTGTGTCAAGTGTGTAGAGTGTGCTAGTGTAACAGGGATTGCTGGTCTGCGCTGACTTGGTGGGCCGAAGGACCATTGTGTTGTATCTTTAAACTCCAAACGGTCTGGCTTGGTGAATTATTTCATGTGAGCGGGAACTGACGATGCTGGGATTGATATTTGTGAAACAAAGCAGACTAAAATGGTGACCTATTTCTTTAGGAGACATGTGCTCCGCTTGGAGTATATTTTTGAGTTAACCAGTGGAAGGATTAAAGAGGTTTGAATAATGAATTTGCTTAACCTAAGTGATTGTGGTATTCTGAAATGTACTGCCCCTCTGAAGTTGGAACAATGGTTTGTGCAGTGTCAGAAGTTGACTGCTTCTGTGAACCAAACCACAGATAGCAATTCAGCCTTACACAGCAGGTTTAAAAAAAATATTTAAAATATACCCTTTTTTGTTCAAATTGATGATTGGTTTTCCAATGTTTTAGGGAGAGAGAGGTTGAGACAGGGTCTCGTTGAAGTGTCTCGACGCGAAACGTCATCCATTCCTTCTCTCCAGAGATGCTGCCTGTTCCGCTTTGTTACTCCAGCATTTTGTGTCTATCTTCGAGGTTGAGACAGGTTGATCTCCCGGTTGCTCAGCACTTTAACTCCCCCTTCCATTCCCAATCTGACCTTTTTGTCCTGGGCCTCCTCTATTGTCAGAGTCAGGCCCAGCACAAATTGGAGGAACAGCACTTCATATTTTGCTTGGGTAGTTTATACCCCAGCAATATGAACATTGGCTTCTCTAAATAGCCCTTGCTTACCCTCTCGCTCCATCCCCTCCCCCTTCCCAGTTCTTCCACCAGTCTTATTGTGTCCGGTTACATTTTATCTCTCTCCCACCCACTCCTCTTTCTTTTTAAATCTTTTTATTATTATTACTTTTTTTTCCCCAAAACAAAAGCAAAACAACAACAAAAAAGAATAATGATAAACATAACAATGATATTGATACATAGGGATCAGGATTACATTAATAACAGGCATAACCTAAATATGAGTCCAGTGTCAAAATACACATTGAATATAGACCTCCCGGTCTCTATGTAAATATAGTTAAATGTTTAAAAGAAAACATATATAAAAAAAACAAAAAGATAAAAAGAAAAATAAGAAAAGAAAGAAAAAAAAGAAAAAAAAGAGAAAAAGCTAAAAAACAGAATCTCCTGGTTGCTCAGCACTCAGAATACATAAACTAGAAAAAAAAAGCAAAACAGAATCTGGGCTGCAAAGAATTTCAACAAGTCCCTGTTTGTCATCAAGTCCGTTCCACCGTATAAAGGTAAAATAATTATTATAACGGTTGTAGAGGGGACAATTTATGTCGTGTGAAAATGTTGAATAAATCTTCCCCAGGTCCTATCAAATTTAACCAAGGGTTCAACAATGTCATTCCTGATTTTTTCTAAATTTAAACATGATATTGTTTCAGAGTACCAATGGAGTGTGGTCAGAGGGTTAGAGTCTTTCCATTTAAATAAAATAGATCTTCTTGCAATTAATGTGGTAAAATGGGCGGAACGGGACAAATGAATAGAATCTAACATTGGTAGCCCAAAAATTGCAGTAATAGGATGAGGTTGTAAATCAATACCTAAAACTACGGAAATAGTATCGAAGATTTCTTTCCAATATTTTTCCAAAAGTGGGCAGGATCAAAACATATTGAGTCAATGAGGCCACTTCAGAGTTACATCTGTCACAGGTAGGATTTATATGCTAGCTAACATAAAACTAGCTAACTTATCTTTTGACATATGAGCTCTGTAAACCACTTTGAATTGTATCAAAATGTGTCTTGCACACATTGAGGAAGTATTAACTGATTGAAGAATCCTCTCCCATTTCTCTATAGATAGAGAAATTTGAAGTTCTCTTACCCAGTCATTCTTAATTTTATCAAATGTATCTATTTGTAATTTCAAAATCAACTCATAAATAGTCGTTATTAAGCCTTTCTGATAAGGGTTCAAATGTAAACATTTTTCCAAGATTTCGGTTTGATGTGGTAACGGTAAAAAGGGTAGAGTAGCCTTCAAAAAATGTCTAATTTGTAAATATCTAAAAAAATGTGAGTTGACCCATTCTGGAGTTTTATTTGACGCTGTATATACGATATTCATGAATCTCCTTACGTTAAAGTATGAGTAACGATTTTTAATAAAACCTGTATGATCTTCAGAGATAATTTGCGGTAAAATATTTGCCAATCTCATAGCTAATATTTTGGAAAGAATTTTGGAATCTACATTTAACAGTGATATAGGTCTATATGATGTCACTTCTGTAGGATATTTATCTTTTTTAAGAATTAAAGAAATAGATGCTTCATAAAAGGATTGTGGTAATCTATTCATTAAAAAGGCTTCTTTAAAAACCTTGCATAGCCAGGGAGACAGTAAACTTGAGAAATACTCAAAAAATACAACTGTAAAGCCATCTAAACCGGGAGTTGTACCAGAATTCATCGAAAGGATTGCTTTCTGTATTTCTTCCTCCGTGATGGGTTCGTCAAACAACAGAGACTCATTATGTGGTAAATTTGGCAAGTTCAGTTTCTTTAAAAACTCATGCATTATATTGCAATCAGTAAGAAATTCTGATTGGTATAGGGAGGTATAAAATTCATGAAAGGATTTATTAATTTTGTCATGGTCTACAGTCAGTGTACCATCCCATTTACTCACTTTAGTAATCTGACGTTTGGCCGACACCGCTTTCAACTGATTAGCTTTCAACAGATTTTTCGGCATGTATATAAAATTGACTTTTGGTTTTATGTAGCTGATTCTCAATCGGTGATATTAATAACAAACCATGTCTGAATTGAAGTTCAATTCTATTCTTAGAAAGCTCTAAACTAGGAGCATATAAATATTTTTTATCAATTTCTTTAATCTCATCAGCCAATTTTCATTTTGAGTTTTTTTTTTTTAATCCCGTGGAATATGAAATAATTTGTCCACGAATATATGCCTTAATAGCATCCCAGACTACACCATTGGATATTTCTTCAGTAGAATTAGTTCAGAAGAAAAATAACAATCTGATCTTTAATAAAATTAACAAAATTTAGAACTTGAAGCAAAGTAGCATTAAATCGCCATTGTTTAGCACTAAACTTGGAATCAGGTAGTTTGATTGATAGTTTCAATGGTGCATGATCAGAAATAGCAATTGCATCATACTCACATGCAGTGACCGATGAAACTAGCTGAGAATCTATTATAAAGTAGTCAATCCTAGAGTAACTATGATATACATGAGAGAAAAAAGAAAATTCTTTGTCATTTGGGTGTAAGAATCTCCAGACTTCTAACATTCCAGAGTCAAGTAAAAAAGAATTGATAAAACTAGCTGATTTATTTGGAAGCACATGATCAGATGCAGATCTGTCCATCGAGTTAAAATCTCCACCCATTATTAAAAGATGTTCATTTAAATTAGGAAAGGATGCAATTAACTGTTTAAAAAACTCAGGGTGATCAATATTTGGTGCATAAACATTCACCATAGCAATGTTTTGGTTATGAAGAACACCAGTAATCACCAAAAATCTACCATATGGATCAGAAATGGTTTCATAATGAACAAATGGAATTGAGGAGTCAATAAAAATAGAGACTCCTTTCACCTTTGCCTGTGAATTTGAATGAAACTGCTGTCCTCTCCAAAACTCGAAATATCGTTGATTGTCGTCTTGCCTTACATGAGTTTCCTGAACAAAGATGATCTGAGCATTTAGTCTACGAAGAACTTTTTAAAAAAATGTCCTCTTAATGGGATGGTTCAAACCATTCACATTCCATGAAAGGAAGTTAATAACTTTATCCATACTATTTGTAAAAATCATGTGGAATGTAAAGGGTTAATTTCTTAAAGCATAATAGTTCATGATACTGGAAGAAGAAATGATGACATTTCAGATATTTTTGTAGTTCAGATTCTGCACAGATGAAAAAAGCTAAGCTAAAAGCAAAAGACCCCCCCCCCCCAATTTGTTCCTTCTGTTCACGAGATTCATGTTGTAACATAATCAGCTTGTCTTGAACTTCCTTCAATTTGCTCAAAATTCCTTTCACCATTTTTTCCAAACTGCAAAATCTTGTTTTCTTTTCATTTTTCAGTTCATCGTTCATTTTCAATATTGCTTCTAAGATACTAGAGTCAGAAGCTGTGCCTTTCCCACGCTCTTTCCTTGGAGAGCCTTCTTTCCCTCTTGTCTCCATCCTTTACATGATTAAGGTGTATAAAAGTGTTATCAACACTTTAAGAAAAGTTAGACCGTGCCTTGATGTCAAGTAATAACAAGTAACATTGAAAGAGTGGTAAGTAAAAGTTAAAAGTTAAGGGAGCAAACAAATTTGCAACCTTACAGCATGCTGCCGCTAGGAGAGTCCACTCCCCTGACATCAGTCTGAAGAATGGTCTCAATTGGAAAGGTCACCCAGTCCTTCTCTCCATAGATGTTGCCTGTCCTGCTGAGTCACTCCAGCAATTTGTGTATACCTTCGATTTAAACCAGCAACTGCAGTTCTTTCCATCACTTAGTTCCAGATATCAATCACCAAATTTGTCAGCTGTAATCATGGATACCATCTCATGCTGCACAGAGTAGGAAAAATCACTTAATTCCAGAGATTAAAATAATAGATTATGTATCTGACCTATTGGTGTATCACTGGTAGAATGAAATCATATCCGGCCTGTTTGGTGCCACATTAAACACCTTAAAAGATGCATTGTAATCCAATACTGTTGTTGGGTATGAGGCAGTAAACTCCTGGCCTGTGCACATTGGTTGGCACACTGCTTGCTAAACAAGTCCATACAGATTCCATTCATCCATGGGAAGCAAGTTAATTCATCATATTGTGCTGCTACCAAAGCACCTTTCCCTGGATGATTAATGTAAATGGTAACTGAAGAGTTTTCTTGAGGCTAAACATTACTGGGGAGCTTTAACATTGGTAAATACTGTCAGGGTGCACACACGGCACCAGAAATAGAACAATCTAACAGGTCCATTGTACTTCCGTTTCTGTGAGACAGTTTTATGCCACTGCATCATTGTGCAAAGGACAATGTATCATCATATTGGAAGACAATCAATTTAAGGAATTACTTGAATTTCAGCAAGGGGCGTAGGATCATTTCACTAAAGTTGGCTTGAGCAATTTATGCTATTTGGTTGCTGTAGTTTAATTGAAACCATTCAAACTGTAGCAACCAAGCCCCTTGGCTGAATAACAGACTGCATTCAAATTTTCAAAAACAAAATACTGCAGACTCTTGGAAACTGAAATAAAATGTTAATGTTCATGAAAAAAGCTAATACATGGGGTAGGTGGATGGAGTCGTACATGCATGTTTTAGAGGTCATGTCAATACAGATCTGCCAATGTGACTCAGGCCTTCAAGCATATACATGTTTAAAACAATTATCAGTATCAACTGCCACCGATAAAAAACACACACACGGGATGATCAGAACTAGTTTGACATGCATTATTAATAGAAAAAAAAGCTGCTACTAATGCAGTCGCAAAAATGCTTCTGAACCTTAGCACGGATAACACGATGCAAATGCAAATTATACAAGATGATAAATGCATTTTGTTCCACTACCCCTTACTACCCCTCATTTTGTTCCACTAACCCCCCCCCCCCCCCCACACAGACACACGCACACAAACCTCAACCTCATCCTCTCCACAACCAGCTTCAAAAGCACATGTTTTGGTTTTGTGGATGCACTTTGTCAACGGCTTTGAAATGAGTAATAGATTAATCAATTACTTTGGATTAAATGTGGTGATGAAAGATAAAGACACCACAAGTAGATTTTGTTTTCATTTTTGTGAGAAACATTATAATTATTGTGTGAAAGTCAAGCATCCTCATCATCCACAAAGTGTATGAATCATCAAGTCACTTCAAATCCTATCTAATCTGAATGGCAGGGCGTGAAATATAATATTTCTGTTGTCAATAGAGCTTTTTGATGTGGTAAAACAACAACGCCCTATGCAAATAGCTTCCTTAACACCAAGGCCTTCATTTCTCAAGCATAAAAGATAGATTTCCACAGTCGCAAACATATTTGCTTGGTACAGGCGCAGTTACTTGGCATGCAAATGAGTGGGTTCCAGAAATAACGTGAGAGGGATTAGTCAAAAATTGTACTTGAAGAATCATTAAACATGAGCAACAGGTACTTGTGCAAAGATATTATTCACCCATTCAACCTCAATGCCTGGCACGTTTAGCATTCACAGTATGGCCAGACATTCCGATCTTACTAGATTTTGGCTTTGCATCACTGAAAACCGCAGATGATGGATTCACAGAGCACTGATTCTTCCTTATGATAGTCTAAATTCAAAATGGTACTGTTACCAGTGTGCACTATGGATGGCTTGATTGTAATCATGCTTGACCACCAGGGGCGCCGGGGGGATGGCAGCCCTGCCGGCAGTCTGTTAGTTTTTTCTTTCTTTTTGTTATTTTTAGATTGTTAAAGGTTTTGTTTTAATGTTCTTCGGTTTGTTTTATGTGGGGGGAGGGGGGAGGGGATCGGGGGAAAGTTTTTGTCAAGTTCTTACCTTCCCGGAGATGTGATCAATTTTCGGATCACATTCTCTGGGCTCTGCGGCCTAACATCGATGGAGCTGGAAGCCTTCTCGGACTGTCGTGAGCTACACCGTGGGGCGTGGACTTAACATCGGAGCGGATCCCTTGCCTGGGATCGCTCCCACCACGACAAACGTGGACTTACCATCAAGAGCTCGCGGTCTCGGGTGAGGCTGAGTCGGAAGCTCCAATATCGCAAAATGTTTGACCAGCCCCAACGAGAGGTTCGATCGCCCGGCGCGGGGCAGCTGACAATCCCCCCGATGCGAGAGCGGATCGCCTCAACACGGAGGGCCCAAACGCCGCTGGCTACGGGAGTCAAGATCGTCCCGTCAACAGAGGGCTCGAGGCCCCCGACCGGGGAAGTGGTGGATGTTCATGTTAAAATGTGTTTTTGAGTGATCTGTTGCTTTTAATTGTATGACTGACCTGGCCAATGAAATTCCTAGTTTGTTGCAAAACATACTTGGCGAATAAAGTGTGATTCTGATTCTGATTCTGATTCTGAATCTGATGCTTTGCCTTTCCGCTGACTGGTTGGCACGCAACAAAAGCTCTTCACTGTACCTCAGTGCATGTAACAATAAACTAAACTAAACTAAAATATCCACCAGCAATGACTTTCTACATAATTATTGTTGTGAGGCAAATGAAACTTTTATGCTACTCGTAATTTACTTAAACTTTATTTTAGCTTTAAGCAACTAATTTCTGTAATACATAACTTCAAAGCATCTGGAAAATATAGCTGATTCCGCAGGCCTCGCCGGCCCGAGACCCCGCACATTTTCACACTCTGGAAAGGCCCCGCGCATGCGCACACTTCATTCTCCCCTCCTATTTATGTTGAGATGGTCAGGAGGTTAAAGGTGCTGCGGCAACTTAATCTGCGAGTTTTTACGAGTTTCCCCTCGACTCAAACTCACAGCATGGTTGATACGTGGTGCTAGGAGGTCCTATGAGGTCACTGGAACTCTCCTTCATGCTTGAGGGAAGTTCCCGAATACTCACAGCCTCAGCTAGGTTGCGGAAATTTTTTCAGCATGTTGAAATATTTTCTGCGAGTAAAATTTGGTCGGCATGGTTCTATTTGACTCGTAGACCAGTGTAACGGGGTCTCTATTTAGTTACAGGCAGTCGATGGCAGTCGTAGGCAATCTCCTACGCGGACCGGGCATTTTGATTGGCTCATTGGAGTTTTCAGGACCAGGGAAAATCGATCGGTAGGTAAAATGCCTGCATTCACAACAAGAGGATTTCAGTATAGGAGTAGAGAGGTTCTTCGGCAGTTGTATAGGGCTCTGGTAAGACCACATCAGGAGTATTGTGTACAGTTTTGGTCTCCTAATTTGAGGAAGGACATCCTTGTGATCGAGGCAGTGCAGCGTAGGTTCACGAGATTGATCCCTGGGATGGCGGGACTGTCATATGAGGAAAGATTGAAAAGACTAGGCTTGTATTCACTGGAGTTTAGAAGGATGAGGGGGCATCTTATAGAAACAAAATTATAAAAGGACTGGACAAGCTAGATGCAGGAAAAATGTTTCCAATGTTGGGCGAGTCCAGAACCAGGGGCCACACACAGTCTTGGAATAAAGGGGAGGCCATTTAAGACGGAGATGAGGAGAAACTTTTCCACCCAGAGAGTTGTGTGAATCTGTGGAATTCCCTGCCACAGAGGACAGTGGAAGCCAAATCACAGCCATGATCACAAGGGCCGAATGGCCTCCTCCTGCACCTATTTTCTATGTTTCTATGTTTCTAAACTTTATTATACTTCTTAAAAGTGTCTCCCCCCCCTTCTCCACCCCTTCTCCCCCCCCCCTTCTCCACCCCCCCCTCTCCCCCCCCCCCCTTCTCCCCCCGCCCTTCTCCCCCCCTTCTCCCCCCTTGCCCCCCCCTTCTCCACCCCCCCCTCTCCCCCCCCCCCCTTCTCCCCCCGCCCTTCTCCCCCCCTTCTCCCCCCTTGCCCCCCCCCTTCTCACCCCCCCCTTCTTCCCCTCCCTTCTTCCCCTCCCTTCTTCCCCCCCCCCCCTTCTGGACTCATGACCATTCATGACCATCACCCGGCCCTTCTCGCCGGGTGATGGTGCTCCAGAGTGTCAGGAGAACCCTCTCAGCGGCTTGGGATGCCTGGAACGGCTGCTACCTTACCGGAGACCACGGCTTCTGAAACCACCAGGCCATGCTGGTCATGGTAATCACGTAGAATTAACGTAACGGGAACGTCGGAACTCGTGGACGTAACTTAGCGACTCGTAACGCTAACAGCAGGTACTCGGGAAACTTGTTAACTCATGAAAATCTTTCAACACGATGAAAGATTTCCATGAGTCAAATTTACTCTTGAAGTAAACATTTTAAACTTTTAAACTCATTGTAAGAACGTTGTAGCCCGCGAGTTTACCGTAATGAATTGTGAGTCTACCGTGGGCACTCTTTAACTCAGTGGGACAGGCAGCATCTCTGGAGAGAAGAAATGGGTGACGTGTTACTCCAGCACTGTGTGTTCACTTTCTGTCTACCAGCATCTGCCCTTTCTTGTCTATGACATTATTTGTATCCATGGCAGTTGATTGTCGCTCCCTTCAGTTTCCCAGGGGTTTGGGACGGGACTGGAGTTGGGAGGGAAAGGTTCAGTGTCGAGGACTTCATAATGCAGAGAGCATTATAAACAGTTGCCGCAAAAAAAGATTTTGTGTGGATCCGGTACATCAGGGTATGGGAAGGCGCTTCTGGTCTGCAGTGTGCCATAGTCACCAAAATACACTGCATCTTTAGAAAGGAAAAATATAAAACATGTCAATCCCACTGCATAGGCCTTAGTCATGGTGCTGTACAACACGGATACAGGTCCTTCGGCCCAGCTTGGCAGTGCCGTCCAAGTTGGCGTCTTGGGGTAGTCCTATTTGCCTTATTTGTCGTTAATAACCTCAAGAAAATATTAAGTGTACGTGAGCCTGCTTCAGTTTCCTGGGTCCAACTCAGAGAGAAGTCTCCCCCCTTTCCAGGGTTAATCGCTCCAGTGTTTATAATGCTCTCTGCATTATGAAGTCCTCGACAGTGAACCCTATGGGCAATCACTACCAAAGTATCTGCCCACACAGTCAGTACACCTCTCCTACACTTGTCTCCCATACCCCCCCCTCCCCCCATTCCCCTCCTTCCCTCCCCCCCAGTCCCGTCCCGACCCCCTGTGAAACTCAAGGGAGCGACAATCAACTGCCACGGATACAAATAATGTCATACACAAGAAAGGGCAGATGCTGGTTGACAAAAATTGAACACACAGTGCTGGAGTAACACAAAGATGCAGCAGAATTTTGGAAACGTCATCCCTTCACCCATTCCTTTCTCCAGAGATGCTGCCTGTCCCACTGAGTTAAAGAGTTCCCACGGTAGACTCACGAGTTACTACGGTTAACTCACGGGCTACTACGTTCTTACAACGAGTCTAAAAGTTTAAAATTTTTACTTCACGAGTTAACAAGTTTCCCGAGTACCTGCCGTTAGCGTTACGAGTCGCTCAGTTACGTCCACGAGTTCCGACGTTCCCGCTACGTTAATTCTATGTGATTAGGACAAGTTTGATTTGTTTTAAACTGGGGATCACCCGTGTGTGGACTCGCACCGTGCGACAACGGTTTAACTAAAATGTCTTGATTTTGTAGCAATTGGTTTGCACTTAGAGGATACATTAGTGAATAATGAAGGGCATTCAACAGATGCAGCAGGAAAAACACACAATACTGGTGGCTTTGACAATACAAGATCAGGCGTAGTTCCTTCATACATTATTTGAAGTGATCTGTGCTGTTTCTGAAAATCCTGACCTAGAATTATATCGATACACAAATTTTTCAAAATACCAAGACATACAGATTTATGACTAGTTTTATTCAGAATAAAGTCTACAATACAAGATCCAATAATTATAGCATTGAGAGTTGTCAGAGCCATCGAGATTTCTCTATTTGAAGGAATTATAGTTAGATTTAGTCAAGACACAACTTGTTCACTTATAAAACTTTCTGAACTGCCAGAATCAAGTAGTACATTAAGTGTATAGCCATTGATGGATACCGTTGTAGCTGCATGAGACAAGCTCTGAGGAAATGCAGCTGTAATTGCACCTAAAGAGGAAGGCATATACATGGGAGCAGTCAAACTTTCAGTAGTTGCTTTGGATTGCATACTCTAGAATAATGTCCCTTCTTGCCACAACTATTACAAGTTGCCTCTCGAGCCAGACATATCTCTCTTATATACATGGCAGCAGTCACACTTTTAGTAGTTGCTTTGGACTTGCATCCTCTAGAATAATGTCCCTTCTTGCTACAACTATTACAAGTTGCCTCTCGAGCAGGGCATCTCTCTCTCTTATGAATATTAGCCCCGCAAAAGTAACACTTCCTTTTTGAATAATTATATGCTGTAACAAGGGCACCTTTATCAGTAGAAATAGTTTCAGCTTGCTCCATATTAGTACTTGGGTGAGATTCTTTTGTAGTAGTTGCAGCAGAATACACATTAGATGAGCCATAAGCATCTGAATTTACTGAGCCAAGTCTAATGAGTAAGCTTGATTGTAAGCTGACTGTAAATCCAAGGTTTTGTTTTCTAATAGTGTCTGTCGTATATTAAAGGCGATGCCAAACCATTTATAAAAGAGTCTTAAATAAGTTCCTGTCGATATTGATCAGATGTAACTGCTTTGAAGGCACAGTCTTTACTAAGTCTTTGAAGTTATAAAAATTAATCAAGTGACTCACCAGGTTTTTGTTTACGAGTAGCAAGGTGTCAAGCAAATATTACGTTGGGTGTCTTAATGAAGAGTCTGCATAGTACATCAATAGCAGAATCATAAGTTATACATTCCTCTATGTAATCATATACATCATAAGAGACAGAGCTTATTAATGTCCTGAATTTGCTGGTGCATTGTCGCCACACTCATCAAATATGTTATTTAGTGTACAAAGCCAGTGCTTCCATTCCTTTGCAGCAGTAGGAGAGTTGGGATCCAGATGCAAGCGTTGTGGTTTCAATAGTTTCTCCATCTCGATGCCACACTTCTTAACTTCTGAGATTGAGTTGCTTAAATTGTTGTGAGGCAAATTAAACTTTTACGCTACTTTACTTAATTTTTATTTTATTTTAAATTTACGTAATTTACTTAAACTTTATTTAAGCTTTAAACAACTAATTTCTGTAATTCATAACTTCAAAGCGTCTGGAAAATATCGCTGATTCCGCAGGCCTCGCCGGCCAGAGACCCCACAAATGCGCACACTCTGGAAAAGACCCGCACATGCACATACTTCTGTTACCAAAACAACTTATTTCCATCTCTGTAATCCTGTCTTAATATAACTGTGCATGACCTATTGTGTGTTTCCACCATTTTCTGTTTTTATTTCTGACCTGAGTATTTAGCTTTTGTATTGCATAAATTAATATGTATTTTTCTCAACACAAAAACAAAATGCTATAAATGCTGGAAATCACAAATAAAAAGAGAATGTTAGAAACACACATCAGGTCTGCCTGTGCATTGGAATATTCAAGTGTTGGGGCAAGAAGGATATGGATGAGTGTTTTGTCAATAGATATATTAAGGCAGGGAGAAGTCAGGCGGTGTTAGAGAGATGGGTTCTCTCACTGATGATTTACAAGTTCATCTCAGGTAGACTGTGTGATTGCTACAAACAAATAATAAGTTTGGTTGTGATAGAAGGTGTGATCTTTGGTGGACTGTGTGGGGTGGGAGGACCCATTGCTCCTCCCGTGCACCAGGTGGCGCTGCACAGGACAAAGTGAGATGTTTGTATATAGCTTATCCTGCCTGTAGACAGTGTGTGTGCAGCCATTTTGAGTTGTCTTGCTGACAGCATTGAGTAAAGCATTAAAGACTTCTGTTGTAAATTAAAGACTCTCAAGTTTTGTGCAGACCTAGAAAATGAACACAAAAGTGGTGTCAGGAGTGGGATACTTCGGTTTGTGTCCAAAGATCCAGATAAGAGCCTATTTTTTGATTTTTTAAAAAACGGAACTCAAACTAACATGGTTCGGCAATTCGATCATTTCGATCCCGAGCGAGAAAGATGGTCGTCGTATTTAATGCGCGCTGAGTTTTATTTTGAAAGTATGGCAATTATGACTGACCAGAGGAAGAAGGCTCTCTTGTGTTCATCAATGTCTCCAGAAACCTTTGCACTGCTTCAAAATTTTCTTACAGAAGAAGTAACTGAAGCCTCATATGCTGAAATCACAAAGTCGAAATTTCCTCGCAGCTCGCCTTGATTTCGACTGGACGGTGCAACAGGAAGGGCAATCTATCACCGAATTTCTTGCCGAACTTCGCACCAAGGCAAAGGCATGTGATTTTAAAACTCAATTTTGTGAAAAGTGCCAAGACAATGTGTTGCGGGATAGACTGGTCATGGGCTGCAGGCACGCATTCATCCAGCAGGCGATTCTCAAGGAATCGGACGCCTCATTGAAGAATGTGCTGCAGTGTGCAAAGATGGCCGAGCTGCTGAGTAAAGAACTTCACAAAATGGCTGGCGAAACAGCGTCGAAGCTCCCTCAGGAGGTGCACACAGTTCGTCAGACTCGTCCGCAATGCCAGATACCAGTAGATCGACCCAGAGCAAATCTGGAGAAGGTGGGACTTTCAGTAGAGCCTTTCCCCTGTGGGGGGATAATCAAAACCCTGCTACTGGTGTGGCTCGACTGCTCATCATCACCGTGAGTCCCCGTATATCGCCCGTTAGTTATGTCTGTTACCGAAAAGGTCATGTCCAGGCAGTGTGTCAATCCATAGGAAAGCTGCAAAAGGGCAAGAAAGTGCAAAACACAGTCGACCAAATCACGAGACCATGCCTATTGAAGTGCTCGGTGTGTCTACGATCACCGACAAGACGAGGATTTTGCTGCGGGTCTCGAATGTCGATCTACAGTTCCAGGTGGACACAGGTGCGGCTGTGTCGCTAGTGGGTAAGGACATCTGGGAGAGGATCGGATCGCCGAAACTGAAACCAGCCAACATCTGCCGTTTCGTATACAGACGACAGCACATTCCCACGAAAGGCAAATGCACTGTCGCCGTTTCCTGTAATGGTTTGACACAGATGTTGTCGCTGATCGGCGGTGGTAAAGAAGGTGCATCCCTGAGCGCCATCGACTGGATCCATGCTTTCAAGCTTGACATGAACGCCTTGATCTACGATGGATCAACTATGGCATAGTCATCGACCACGGATTGCAACATGGTCAACAAGTGCGTGAGCAACCTGCGAAAACAGGACGTCGAATGGCACTGGTCCAAAGAGTGTGACCATGCATTCACCAGGTTGAAGGAGATGCTTGCTAGAAGACGCACTATGACCCATCGAAGCCGATCTCGCTGGCTGCCGATGCATCGCCATCTGGCCTTGGAGCAGTAATCTCACAAATGGCGCTGAACGGCGAGGAAGAACCAATCGCGTTCGCATCCAAAACGTTGACGACCGCCGAGAACAAATACAGTCAAGTGGAGAAAGAACAGCATACAGATAAAGCAAATACTGATATCTCTTCAAAAGAGAACACATGAAAACTGTTGATTATGAGCCTTTAGCAAGAGTTGTGAAATGCAAAAAAGGCTGGAAAAAAAGAGTGAAGTGAGGTCCAGCTAAATGGAGACGTTCAAACTGGAAAGGGGGAATATGATGTTTGGTGGACTGTGTGGGGTGGGAGGATCCATTGCTCCTCCCGTGCAGCAGGTGGCGCTGCACAGGACAAAGGGAGATTTTTGTATATAGTTTATCCTGTCTGTAGACAGTGTGTGTGCAGCCGTTTTTGACTTGTCTTGCTGACAGCATTGAGTAAAGCATTAAAGACTTCGGTTGTAAATTAAAGACTCTCAAGTTTTGTGCAGACCTAGAAAACGAACACGAAAGAAGGCTGTTATTCTGGCTGGAGGTCCGTGACCAGTGGAGTTCCACTGGGATTTGTGCTGGAAACCACTGCTGATAGTGATAGATATACAAATGGCTTGAACATCAATGCAGATAGGTTGGTTAATAAGTTTACAGATATCGGCAAAGTTGGTTGAGATGCAGACTGTGAGGAGAGATGTCAAAGTATATAACAGGATATAGATCAGTGATGAAAATGGGTGAAGATATGGCAGATGGAATTTAAACCGAGTAAGTGTGAGGTGTTGGACTTTGAGAGGTCATATGTGAGGTGAAAATCTACAATTAATGGCAAGACCCTGAACTGCATTGATATATAGATGGCTGTCAGGGTACAATTCCCTGGCTAGCTGTTAACACAATATAGAGTGGTAAAGAAGCCATATTGTATGCTTGATATTATTGGTCCGTGTATTGAGTACTGGAGTCAGGAAGTTATGTTGCAGCTTTATGGGAATTTGGCTAGGCTGGAATTGAGGCATTGTGTACAATTCTGGTCACCACCATTACAGGAATAATGTGAAGGCTTTGGAGAGTGTGCAGAAGAGATTAACCGGAATGATGCCTGGTTTTTGGGGTATTATCTAACAGGGGAGTTTGGACAAGCTTGAATTGTTTCCTTTGGAATACCTTAGGTTGAGGGGAGACCTAATTGACGTGTATAAAAGTATGAGAGGCATGGATAGAATATAGTCAGAACCTTTTTCCCAGGGTGGAAATGTCAAGGACTAGAATACCTTGCTTTAAGTTGAGAGGGGCAAAGTAAAAAGGGGATGTGTGTACACAGAGGGTGGTGGGTGTTTAAAATGCTCTGCCAGGGGTGGTGGTGGAGTACTACAATAGTAACATTTAAGAGGCTTTTAGATAGGCACATACAGTAGATATGCAAGGAGTGGAGAGAGATGGATCACGTGCCAAGAAAGGAGATTAGTTTAAATTGGTATAATGTTTAGCATGGACAATATAGCCCAAATGGCCTATAGTTGTGTAGGAAAGAACTGCAGATGCTGGTTTAAATTGAAGGTAGACCCAAAATGCTGGAGTAAGTCAGCGGGACAGGCAGCATCTCTGGAGAGAATTGTCAGATGAAAGAGGAATGTTACATCCAGTGATGGTGAATACAAGGTGAATTCAGGGAGCTAGGAGATAAACTTAAAAGTAGGACCTCAAAAATAATAATCCCTGGATTATTACCAGTGCCACGTGCTAGTCAGAGTAGAAATAGGAAGATATTTCAGATGAATACGTGGCTTGAAAAATGGTGCAAGGGGGAGGGATTCAAATTTCTAGGGCATTGAACCAGTTCTGGGAGAGGTGGGACCAGTACAAACAGGAAGGTCTGCACTTGGGCTGGAATGGAACCAATGCCCTTGGGGGAGTGTTTGCTAGTGCTGTCGGGGAGGATTTAAATGAATATGGCAGGGGAACGGGAGCATGAGCAGAGAGACAGAGGGATGTAAAATGAGGTAGCATGGTGAAAAGTAAAAGTGGCAGGCAGACAAATCCGTGGCAAAAATCAAAAAGGGCCACTTTCAACATAATTGTATAAGAGGTAAGTGTGTTGTAAAAACAAGCCTGGAGGCTTTGTGTCTCAATGCAAGGAGCATTTGTTATAAGGTGGATGAGTTGAATGTGCAGATAGTTATTAATGAACATGATATAGTTGGGATCACGGAGACATGGTTCCGTGGTGACCAAGGCTGGGAGCTGAACATCCAGGGATATTCAATATTCAGGAGGGATAGACAGAAAGGAAAAGGAGGTGGGGTAGCTGGTTAGAGAGGAGATTAACGCAATAGAAAGGAAGGACATTAGCATGGAGGATGTGGAATCGATATGGGTAGAGCTGCGAAACATTAAGGAGCAGAAAACGCTAGTGGGATTTGTATACAGGCCATCTAACAGTGGTAGTGGAGTTGGGGATGGCATCAAACAGGAAATTAGAAATGCGTGCAACAAAGGTAAAACAGTTATAATGGGTGACTTCAATCTACATATAGATTGGGTGAATCAAATTGGCAGGGGTGCTGAGGAAGAGGATTTCTTGGAATGTATGCGGGATAGTTTTCTAAACCAACATTTAGAGGAACCAATGAGAGAGCAGGCTGTTCTTGACTGGGTATTGAATAATGAGGAAGGGTTAGTTAGCAGTCTTGTTGTGCGTGGCCCCTTGGGCAAGAGTGATCATAACATGGTTGAGTTCTTCATTAGGATGGAGAGTGACATAGGGTGACAAGGGTTCTGAACTTAAAGAAAAGTAACTTTGAGGGTATGAGACGTGAATTGACCAAGATAGACTGGCAATTGATTCTAAAAGGGTTGACGGTGGATATGCAAGGGAAGGCATTTAAAGACTGCATGGATGAACTACAACAATTCTTCATCCCAGTTTGGAAAAAGAATAAATCAGGGAAGGTAGTGCATCCATGGATAACAAGGGAAATCAGGGATAGTATCAAAACAAAAGATGAAGCATACAAATTAGCCAGAAAAAGCAGCCTACCAGAGGACTGGAGAAATTCAGAGTCCAGCAGAGGAGGACAAAGGGCTTAATTAGGAAAGGGAAAATAGATTATGAAAGAAAACTGGCAGGGAACATAAAAAACAGACTGCAAAAGATTTTATAGATATGTGAAGAGAAAAAGATTAGTTAAAAAAAATGTAGGTCAATTGCAGTCAGAAACAGGTGAATTGATCATGGGGAACAAGGACATGGTAGACCAATTGAATAACTGCTTTGGTTCTGTCTTCACTAAGGAAGACATAATTAATCTGCCGGAAATAGCAGGGGACCAGGGGTCAAATGAGATTAAAGGCCGATAAATCTCCCGGGCCAGATAGGCTGTATCCCTGAGTACTTAAGGAAGTAGCCCCAGAAATAGTGGATGCATTAGTGATAATTGTTCAAAACTCTTTAGATTCTGGAGTAGATCCTGAGGATTGGAGGGTAGCTAATGTAACCCAACTTTTTAAATAGGGAGGCAGAGAGAAAACGGGGAATTACAGACCAGTAATTCGGTAGTAGGGAATATGCTAGAGTCAGTTATTAAAGATGGGATAGCAGCACATTTGGAAAGTGGTGAAATCATTGGACAATGTCAGCATGGATTTATGAAAGGTAAATCATGTCTGACGAATCTTATAGAATTTTTCGAGGATGTAACTAATAGAGTGGAAAAGGGAGAACCAGTGGATGTGTTATATCTGGACTTTCAGAAGCCTTTTGACAAGGTCCCACATAAGAGATGACACGAAGCTGGGAGGCAGTGTTAGCTGTGAGGAGGATGCTAGGAGGCTGCAAGGTGACTTGGATAGGTTGGGTGAGTGGGCAAACGCATGGCAGATGCAGTATAATGTGGATAAATGTGAGGTTATCCACTTTGGTGGCAAAAACAGGAAAGTAGACTATTATCTGAATGGTGGCCGATTAGAAAAAGGGGAGATGCAACGACACCTGGGTGTCATGGTACTCCGGTCATTGAAAGTAGGCATGCAGGTGCAGCAGGCAGTGAAGAAAGCGAATGGTATGTTAGCATTCATAGCAAAAGGATTTGAGTATAGGAGCAGGGAGGTTCTACTGCAGTTGTACAGTGCCTTGATGAGACCACACCTGGAGTATTGCGTACAGTTTTGGCTTCCTAATCTGAGGAACGACATTCTTGCCATTGAGGGAGTACAGAGAGGGAGTTCACCATACTGATTCCTGGGATGTCAGGACTTTCATATGAAGAAAGACTGGATAGACTCGGCTTGTACTCGCTAGAATTTAGAAGATTGAGGGGGGATCTTATAGAAACTTACAAAATTCTAAGGTGTTGGACAGTGTAGATGCAGGAATATTGTTCCCGATGTTGGGGAAGTCCAGAACAAGGGGTCACAGTTTAACCATCTATACCATGGGTTCTTCTGCCCTGCAGTTGACCTGTTGCCGGTGATTATTGATGCATGCAAACCCCGTATGTCAGAGGACTTCCCACATCCTGTCTGTCATTTCAACAGTAGCGCTGAGTGATCTTCCAATCATGACAGAGGCACGATAATGACATTTTAGGTATCACTACCTTGGGTCACACTGGCACAGGATATTGTGGCATGTTTTTCAACATGATTCACTTTCTCCCCCTAAGTCTTGTTTTGTTGTACTGTCCATGTTGCAGAGTATGAAGTTATAATAGAATTCTTGACATTTTGAAAGGATCTATTGTTGGATGTTGCAATAATGAAAGGTTTTAGGTGAGGCTTCAGATTAGATGTAAGTTAGTGCTAGAACCAAGAAAAAGACAACATTCTCCACATAAATTGGATGATGTGCTTTTTTTCTGGAGCTTGTGGTTGAGAAACACTTAACATCAGCTCCAATATCTATTTGAAGATAGTGGAGCTGATGGTGTGAATAATTCAGCAGAAATTACACAAAAACATGGACCAGTGTTTTTCTTGAATATATTTCTTCATTGATTTTATGCAGAACATAAAACATAGAACAGGACAAGACAGGAACAGGCCATTCAGCCCACAAAATCAGCGCACAACATGCTACCAAATTAAACTAATCCTACCTGCCTGTACATTATCCATATCCCTCTATTACCTGCCTAAATATATTTTAAATGTCACTGACATATCTGCTTCCACAAGTTTCCCAGGCAGCATATTTCAGGCACCTACCAATCTCTGTATAAAAAAACTTGCCTCACATATCTTTCCCCCTCTCACCTTAAAGTCATGCCCTCTAGTATTTGACACTTCCACCATGGGAAACAAATTGACTCTCTACCCTCTCTAAGTCTTCCTGAATTTTATGAACTCAGCCTCCGTCACTCCAGAGAAAACAATCCGATTTTGCCCGTTTGTTTTTAAATGACCACGTATTTTTTAATTTATTATTTGTATTTATCTGACTTTATTCATTTATTAATTTTGTTGGGGTAGATTTAGCTGTGATCACATTTAGAGGGAGAGGGTGAAGGGCTAGAATGAAGAACCTTTATTCCTATTTTAGTCTAAACCTTGAAATGTAATCTGTTCATTGCCTCCACAGATGCTGCCAAACTTGGTGAGTTCCTGCTGCACTTTGTGCTTTGCTCAAGTTCCCAGCATCTTCAGTTTCTTGTGTCTCTGATTTATTTTAAAGTTCTGAGTTAAAGCTGACTACATACAATTGCCAAGTCGGAAGGCAAATATTCAAATATCAAAACAAGACATCCTTTTTCTCTAGAGATGCTGCCTGACCCATTGAGTTACGCCTCCACTTTGTCTATCAAAATAGACTGGTTGTTCAACGTATCTCGGAACTTATTATTTGAAATTATCTGATCCCGTTCATGTATTCATTTTATGCAACATCCTCTGTTGGAGGATATAAATGTATAAACTTCCTGCTGTCATTGCCTTTGAATATGACGATGACACCATTGCTGGGAGTGAAGGAAGCCTTATGGCTGCTTCATTCTTCCAAGCCTTTAGAATGGTCTTGGTAAGAAATCTTCTACAATCCCCTTCTAGAATTTTGCAACAGGAGAACAGTTAAATCTCTTGGGCAAATGAAGTCTTCAGGAGAGAATTCTGTGCAACAATTTATAAATGTGCAATATTTTTGTGTCATAAATTGCTCAGTAATGATGTCAGTGCCTTTGTTTGATCATCTGTTAAATGTGTATTTAGGCTTGGAGGGCTACATATGAAAGGTTTTTCCTCTGTGGGCTGTTTGATACTTTAGATGAGATGATCTCATTTAAAAGTATAAAATTCTTGGCGGTCTTCAAAGTGTGGAAGTTGATGGAATTTCATTGGCTGGAGAGTCTAGAACTAAAGGGGAAACCTAAGGATGCTGATTTAGCACTTGGATAGAAGACATTTATTTGATTAGAAAGCAGTGAATCTTTACTCTACCCTGGAGCATCTTGAATACTCAATCAAGACTCCCTGCTATAAGCACTGCTAAAAGTAATGGGTAGACTGTCCTGTTAAATAATTATGTAACTCAAATGGAGGCACAAGCAGAAATACACACTAAAATATTCCCACCTCATTTACAACGTGCAAGAGGAAATAATAATTCAGAAGAACAATAGCAGATATTATTTTTGGATGTGGCTCAGGAACATTGCCACAATGTTCAAAGGGTTAAAAATGTGTGCCCAATAAATACATTTCTACAGGTCTAATAGAAATATCTATAAAAGCAATGGGAGCAGAAATTAGCTCTCCTCGATAGAGATTAACAAACAGATGCTAAGTCGATGTGACACATCTGCCACTGCAGAGCTAAGGAAAACAGGTCAAGGTTATTAGGAGCAGAGTACAGCACCGGCTTATCCCCGCAGGCAAGACTGTATACGTGGACGCAGTCCTTTCACTGCACTAATATTTTTCTGGTAATATTGTTAGCTTGACTGTTGTGATGTTACTGCATTTTGGATGAAATTTATCTGTACATATTCTATTATTTATGTGTGTATTTATTTCTTGAAATATACTGTTTTTCAGGACAGCCTATTAAAACTGAATGCATGTCAATCACATCTTTACACTCAGAAGGGCATCCTGAAAGGAATGATTCATTAAAGCATGTGATTAATCCAGAATTTTGGATTTTAATTCTGCATGGTTGAATTTTCAACGTGTTTTTTTCTGCACAATTCGTTTAAACAATGTTAGGAGCTGGTCAGACATCAATACAAGTCAAATTTGATGTGCTGTTGGATTTCAAGGCATATTGATTCAATAAATTGCAGATGCAGTCGAATCCAAACAATAAATAAGATCAACAAGATAAAACATATAGGGGTACTGCATTGTAAATGTAATATTTTAACCAGTTGGGGAGAAGAAATACTGCTCCAAGTTCATGAAAATTAATATAAAAAATAGGTAGAAAAAAATGGTTTTGTTCTTTTATAACTGTAAAGTGATAGGGTCATAGAAAGTCATTGGGTCTTACAGCGTGGAAACAGGTCCTTTGGCCCAACTTGTTCCATCTACTCTAGTCTCACTTACCCGCATTTGGCCCACATCCCTCCAGATCTATTCTATCCACGTACCTGTCTAAATGTTTCTTAAACATTGCGATAGTACCTGCGTCAATTCACCTCCTCCGGCAGCTTGTTCCAGACACCTACCGCCCTTTGCGTGAAAAGTTACCCCTCAGATTCCTATCAATCTAGAGATCTGGACAAGAGACTCTATGTGCCTATATAACCATATAACCGTATAACAATTACAGCACGGAAACAGGCCATCTCGGCCCTTCTAGTCCGTGCTGAACACTTACTCTCACCTAGTCCCATCTACCTGCACTCAGACCATAACCCTCCATTCCTTTCCCGTCCATATACCTATCCAATTTATTTTTAAATGATAAAATCGAATCTGCCTCCACCACTTCCACTGGAAGCTCATTCCACACAGCTACCACTCTCTGAGTAAAGAAGTTCCCCCTCATGTTAGCCCTAAACTTCTGTCCCTTAATTCGCAAATCATGTCCTCTTGTTTGCCATGTCAATCCATTTCTCTCATGATTTTGTACACACCTCTGAAGCAGATACATAGAAATTGGGCAAATTATATATATATATTCTGGAAATCAAAACAAAAGCACAACCCTATGAAAATGCAGTTAAAGGCAGTGAAGACCTGAAGACAAAAGGTTGCCATCTTTTCCACATGATAACAGTACAAAAATGGATAGTGCAAATCCCTGCACCATTGACAATAGAGTTGTTGATACATTCCAAACATCAGGTGGGGCTATAATGACAATATTAGAATCATAGAGTCATGCAGCACGGAAACAGGCCCTTCGGCCCAACTTGTTCATGCCGACCATGATGCCCCATCCACGTTAGTCCCATTTGCCCTTGTTTGCACATATCCCTCTAAATCTTTCCTATCCATGAACCTGTCCCAGGGTCTTTTAAATGCCATTATAGTATCTGCCTTAACTACCTCCTCTGGCAGCTCATTCCATCTACCACCCTCTCAGGTTTATATTAAGTCTTGGCCCTCTTACCTTACCAGAACATATGTCTTCCGTTGGTAGACACAAAATGCTGGAGTAACTCAGCGGGACAGGCAGCATTTCTGGGGAAAAGGAATGGGTGACGGATTGGGTTGAGACCCTTCTTCAGATATGTCTTCCTTTTTTTGATTCCCCCACTCTGGGTAAAAGATTCCGTGCATTCATCCTCATGATTTTATATACCTCTATTAGATCAAATATCAGCCTCCTGTGCTCAATGAAATAAAGCCCTAGCCTGCCCAATCTCTCCCTATAGCTCAGGCCCTCAAGTCTTGGCAACATCCTTGTAAATTGCCTGTGCACTCTTTCCAGTTTAACGACATCATTGTTGTTATGACATTATTATTGGTATAAATTTCAATTTCCACCCATACTGGCATCAATTGAAACCTAAAGCAACAATATACACGTATTATGAAGAAGCTCAGAGGAACCAATGCACATCATACTTATTTACATATTTCTTCCCTATCTAAAGGGACCCAATACTGATATAAAGAGGGTGCGGAGTTTTGGAAGTGAGAAGAAAATTCGCGAATGTCTTTGCTAGTTAGAGTTTTGTTTTGCCAAATATCTTTCTGTTAATATGTAATGGGTGCATCATGGATGTTTGTATGGCAACAGCTAAGTTTTCATCTTTCTAGGTAAGGCATGGCAGAGTTGGCATCCAAGCTAGCAGCTGCTGCAGCAAAGTCACTTACCTCTGTACAACCAAAGATCTGATGTCCTTGGATTCAGTTCAGTTTATTTTCACGTGTGCACAGTGAAAAGTTAAAGGCTCAGTTCCAGTGCTCTACTGTTCTATGTTCTATCCCTTTGGCTTCACAAATGCTGCCTGACGAGTTGAGTTCAACCAGCAACTTGTTATTGATGTTGTTCAAGGATACCCACTAGTTCTGTTTTGAAACTGCCATTAAATATGTTTTGCAGGGTGTCTTCTTAACTGCAATAGACAAAGATTTCTAGCACCATTCCAATGCTGACAAAAATATTCGTGCAGCTAAATTTATTGGACTGAGTGTCAGTTTATAATCCCACCCGAGGAATGGTGCAGCATTGAAATACCAACCGAGATTAATACTCAAATCTCTGAAATGAGTCAGAAAGAATCTAAAGTCCTCTTACAGACATGGCCCATTGTGGCATGATTTGATGCAGGTCTCGACCCAGAAAATCAAAAATACCTTTCTCCTCTCAGATTCTACTCAACCTGCTGAGTTCCTCCAGCAATTTGTTTTTTTTTGGTTCCAGATTCTAGCATTAGCTGTGTTTTATGTCTCCTGTGGCATAATCTGTCTGTCAACATGCTTGCCTAGACACTTACTGTACATTTCTATGAACACGATGGTATGTTTTTATGTGGTTTCTCCACTCTACTGCTCTGTGTTCTCTTGGGCTTTATTATTCTGAAGCATAGAAAGTATTGAATTCCAAGAAGAGGAAACAATAAACTCATATTTTATTGACAGAACCGCTCTAGTTTTTATTATTTTTTGATGGCGACAAAACCTTTGATATCCTGATAACTTTTATAAAACCACAGCCAAGTTATCATTGATTGCAGTTCTGCAGAATACTGCAACCTTTGGTCTTCAAAGTGGTAATATCATATATTTATGCAGCATAGAAAAAGGCCCTTTGGTCCAACTTGTCCATGCCAACCAAGATGTCACCGTAATGTGTCCCATTTGCTTGCATTTGCCCCATATCCACTTAAACTGTCCATGTCCATGTAAATGTTTAAGTATCTTTTCATATGCTTTCAAATCTCAGGATATTATATTAAGCATAATGCTATCACATCTGTTGTGATAGCACTTTGTACAGTGAAAACAGAGAGTAAAGAGAGGGAACGACTAATGGGGCTGTCCCACTTAGGCGATTTTTAACGCGACTACAGGCGACTAGACTGTCGCCACATGGTCGCCGGGGTGTCGCCTGTATGGTCGCGAATAGTCTCCTCTGTCGCCCAAAGAGTCGTAGCGTCTTTATGGTCGCCGCTGGATTTTCAACGTTAAAACAAAATTGGCGATCGTGGGTTTGACGCCAATGAGCATAGCTTGATGTAGGTGCCATCGTAGGTTGTCGCCAGGCTAACGTAGGTTGTCACCAGGATGTCATAGGTTGTCGCCTGGTGACGTGGGAAAAGATTGAATTGTAATCTGAGCGGCAGCTTTATCATACAGAGTGTTGTCAGTATATGGAACAAACTATCAGAAGACGTAGTTGTGGTAGATACAATAAAGAGATTTAAAAGACACTTGGCTGTGGGACCTGTTGGGTCCCTGTCACACGGCAGGCCTGGTCCCCCAACGCAACCTGTTCCACCAACGCAATATTCCACCACTCATCCATAGCCCCCAACTGCGGAGGTACGGCTCATTTTCCCTCATCCCCAGCACTCCCACTCCCTCCTCTTTACCCTCCATCTTCTTTCCCCTCTCCTCCTCTCCTCCCCCCAATCCCTCCTTTACCTCTCCCTCCCTCTCCTACCCTCAGTCACTCACTCCCTCCCTCCATAACTCCTCTCCCCTCCCTATCCCCTCCTATCCCTCTATCCCCCACTCCTCACCTCCCCCTACCCCCCCTACTATCCCTCCTCAACTCACCCACTTTCCCTACCCCCTCCTGTCCCTCAATTCCCCCACCCTCCCTCCTCACCTCCCCAGGATCTCGACATTGTCACTCCTCTGACAGGAGGTTGCCTTGACCGGAGGCCTTGCCAACCGGAGGCCACGCCGCCCGGAAGACGCGCCGGGCAGAGGTGGGCGCCGCCGGTGACTTACAGCGGATGTGGCCATTCAGTGCGGCGATGGTGCAGGAAGGGGTGTCACCGTTCCGGCGGTGACTGACAGGAGTGGAGACCAATCTGCGCATGCATAGTTTTTAATAGACAACAGACAATAGGTACAGGAGTAGGCCATTCGGCCCTTTGAGCCAGCACCGCCTTTCAATGTGATCATGGCTGATCATCCCCCAATCAGTACCCTGTTCCTGCCTTCTCCCCATATCCCCTGACTTCGCTATCTTTAAGAGCCCTATCTAGCTCTCTCTTAAAGGTATCCAGAGAGCCTGCCTCCACCGCCCTCTGAGGCAGAGAATTCCACTCACAAATCTCTGTGAGAAAAAGTGTTTCCTCATCTCCGTTCTAAATGGATTACTCCTTATTCTTAAACTGTGGCCCCTGGTTCTGGACTCCCCCAACATTGGGAACATGTTTCCTGCTTCTAGCATGTCCAAACCATTAACAATCTTAAATGTTTCATTAAGATTCCCTCTCATCCTTCTAAACTCCAGTGTACAAGCCCAGCCATCCATTCTCTCAGCATATGACAGTCCCGCCATCCCGGGAATTAACCTTGTAAACCTACCCTGCACTCCCTCAATAGCAAGAATGTACTTCCTCAAATTAAGATTTTAAAACCTTAATAGCTTTTAAAATATACTATCGATCGGAACAAAACTTGTTGCACTTGCAGCACAGGAGAATGGTGAGTAAGTAGGTGAAAGATCGTAGCGCTATCGTGTACCGTTTTTGCACAAATGTAAAAACTGTGCAAACGGAAGATAACAAAGAGTTTTAGTTATGTATAGATAGATTTGGACAAGTGCATGGATATGAAAGGTTTAGATGGATAAGGGCCAAACAAGGGGAAATAGGACTAGCTTAGATAGGGCATCTTAATTGACATGTACAAGTTGGATCATAGGCCCTGTTTCCATGCTATATGGCTGTGGCTCTATGACAGTTAAGTGCAGTTCTGATGCAATTAATCTACCATACTTTTTTTAAGCTGTGGTGTAGTTGTTTGGATCGGGAAAGGGATGCTGAGCAGAATTTATATTGGAATCCTCACTGACATGACTTTCTATGTAGTTACTCACCATTGAAATAGATGGAGCCTAAGACAAATAGGACAGCAATCAGGAGTCCTTGCATTATTCATAAGTATAATAATAATTTTAGCCATGTGCCAATCAATGTGAAACCGAAAGTATGTAGGTTATACTTTAGTCATCTTTCTGAGGGTTGAGTCCATGAGTCCTGATTAGAACATGCCAGGTCCCATTCTCCCTAGTGGACATTAACAACATAGGTTACAACTATTGGTATGGGTGAAAATTCTCACAGGAACACAAATTTCATCCTCTAATATGTAACATGGCCATAGAAATAGCACTATTAAAGAAGAATTGGACGACATGAGAAGGTATATGCCATGAAAGCAAGTAAGGGGATTAGAGAAAGGGGACATGAAAGCTGCAAATGAAGTTGTAGAAAATATGGGAAATACAAATTTATGGTGGGGGAAGGGGAAGAGAATGTCTTTGACCTGATCAAGTAGGTGAAAACAATACAGTTAACAAAGACGTGATGCACTTTGGGGCAGTCAAACACAAGTGAAAAGAATGCAGTAAGTGGCAAGTACAGTATCTTCCGAGTAATGATGTACGGAGGAATCTTGGAGTGCAATTCCATAGCTCATTAAAAGTGGCAATACATGTTATCAGGATGATAAACAAGGTGTGAGTATGCTTGCCTTCATTTTTGGGGGCAGTGAGTATAGAAGTCATGTTGCTGCTGCATAAACCTTTGGTTGGGCTACACATGAAGTATTGTGTGCAGTTCTGGTTGCCACTCTAATGGAAGGATTTGGGGAAGATGCAGAAGACATACGTCAGAATGTTTCCTGGATTAGCATATTAACAATAAGGTGAGGGTTGACAAACTTGGATTGTTTTATCTGGAGCATAGGAGGTTGAGTGGTGACATCATAGACATTTATAAATATATAAGAGGTGTAGATATGGTAGATATAACTTTTTTCGTCATGGTGGAAATGTCAAGTAGTAGCGAGTAAATGTTTAAGGTGAAAGAGGAAAATGTTAAAGGTGTGCATGGTAAGTTTTTTTACATAAAGTGGTAGGTGTCACAAATACACAAGGGGAAGTGGTAGAAGCCGATGCAATGTTTAAGAGGCATTTAGATAGTCAAATGGTCAGGCAGGAAATATAGGAATATAGGTCATAAGGTCATAAGTGATAGGAGCAGACTTAGGCCATTCGTCCCATCAAGTCTTCTCCACCACTCAATCATGGCTGATGTATCTCTCCATCCTGACCCCATTCTCCTGCCTTCTCCCCGTAACCCTCTGACACCCGTATTAATCAAGAATCTATCTATCACCGCCTTAAAAAATATCAATTGACTTAAACTCCACAGCCTTCTGTGGCAAAAAATTCCACAGAACCACCACATGAATATAGACCATGCACAGTCGAATGGATTCGATAGATTGGTATCATGGTTGTGTGGACATGGTGCGTCAAAGTTACCAGTTTCTGTGCTGTACTGTTTTCTCTTCTATGTTCTTTGTTAGTAAAGCTGGGTACAATACAATACAATACAATACAATACCTTTTATTTAATACAATACAATACCTCTTCTATGTTCTTTGTTAGTAAAGCTGGGTACAACAGGTAACATGGACCTGATGGGCTGAAGAGTCAGTTTCAGTATATCTCTGTTATCCAGAGAACCTCAAAGTGCTTGGTGCATGGAAGTGAAGGAACAAGATTGACATTTTACGAAATGATTATTTTTCTTCAGGTTAACCAAAGTGCAGGTAATTTATATTTTAAAAGTAAAATCACCTTTCCAGGGTGATAAACTATTTTTAGTTTTGAAACTGCTAATATTTTAGCGATAGGCTGAAGACGACCTTATGTTTAATAGTCGACCTGATTGCATTTTTGTGCTGCCTTAGATGAGGAAAATATATTGAGGGAATAGGGAAGTGAAAGAAAAATGGGTGACCTGTGGTGGGGACAGATGGCAGAAGAGGTGGGAGTAGGAGGAGGTGGAAGGGGGGAAAGGAATGAGCTGATGGGGTGTGTGCAGTTGAAAAAAAAGGTGTGCATGAACAGTGAGAGAAAAGCTGGGTGGATGAGAAGGAGAGAAGGAGAGGAGGATGCGAAGGAGAGGGATGGTGCTCGAAAGTCAGAGAATTCCATGTTCATGACATGGAATCATAGCTTCAAACAGCACAGAAATGGGCCCTTTGGCCCAACTTGCCCATGCCGATCAAGATGCCCCATCTACACTACTGCCACCTGCCCGCATTTGGACCATATCCCTCTAAAATTTTCCTATTCATGAACCTGTCCAAATGTCTTTTAAAAGTTGTTATAATACCTGCATTAACTGTCTTCTCTGGTAGCTCGTTTCATATACCCACCACCCGCTGTGTGGAAAAAGTTTCCCCTCAGGTTCCTATTAAATCTTTCCCCTCTAATCTTATACCTATGTCCCCAGGTTCATGATTCTTCTATTGGGTAAAATACTCTGTGCATTTAACATATCTATTCCCCTCATGATTTTCAACCACCTCATTGTCCTACGCTCGAGGGAATAATGATCTAGCTTGCAGAACCTCTCCTTAGACCTCAGTCCCTCAAAGCTTGGCAGCATCCACATAAATCTTCTCTGTACTCCCCCCAGCTTAACAACAATCTTCCAATAGTAGGATAGCCAAAACTGAACGCAATACTCCTAATGCGGCCTCATCAACGTAGGGTAGTGGGCTACCCCAGTTAAATATGTGAATTCCAGTTTTCATGTGGCCTCCCTCTGGTAGTGAAAGATGTGAAGGACAAAAGGACGCAAAGTGCTGGAGTAACTTAGCAGCTCAGGCAGCATCTCTGGAGAACATGGATAGGTAACGTTTCGGATCAGGGTCTCAACCCAAAAAGTTGTCCATGTTCTCTGTAGAAGCAATATGACCTGCTGAGTAACCTACAGCACTTTATGTCATTTTCTGCATTAACCAGCATCTATAGTACTTTGTTTCCACAAGGCAAAGGACTTAATTCCTCAGGTCATACATTTTTCCTCCACAGGTGCTATCAAATCTTTTCCCCCTCATCTTAAACCTATGTCCTCTGGTTCTCTACTCCTCTACTCTGAGCAAAATACTCTGGGTGTTTACCCGATATATTCCACTCATGATTTTGTACACCTTGACAAGATCACCCCTCAGTCTCCTGCACTCCAAGGAATAAAGCCATTGCCTGCTCAAACTTCCACAATATCTCAGTCCCTCGAGTGTGGCCTCACCAACGTCATATAACTGTAACATGATCTCCCAACTTCTATGTTTAATACTATGACTAATGAAGGCCGATGTGCCATAAGTTTTCTTAATTATCCTATTCACCTGTGACCGCAACTTTCAAGGAACCATGCACCTGCACTCCCAGATCCCTCTGGGCCACAACACTCCCCAGAGCCCGACCATTCACTGTGTAGTTCCTGCCCTTGTTCGACTTCCCAAAATGCCACACCCCACATTTCTCTGTATTAAATTCCATCAACCATTCCTCAACCCACCTGCCCATCTAATCAAAATCCACCTGTAATATTTGACAACCATTTTCACTATCTACATTACCACCAACTTTTGTATAATCTGCAAACTTACTATATACATTCTCTTCCAAATCTTTGATATAGATGACAAACACCAAAGGGCCCAGCACCGAACCCTGAGGCACACCACTCGTCAGAGGCCTACAATCTGAAAAACATCCTTTCACCACCACCCTCTGCTTCCTTCCATGAAACCAATTTTCTGTCCATCTCTCCTTGGTTCCATGCTATCCAACGTACCAGAGCAGCCTACCATGCAACACCTTGTCTAATGGCTTACCAAAATCCATATGTCCAACATATATAACTCGGCCAGCTTTTTGGCCACATCCTCAAAAAACTCAATCAGATTCATGAGACACGAACTCCCACATACAAAGCCATGCTGACTCTCCCTAATCAGCCCCTTTCCATTTTCTTATCCCTCAGAATACTCTCTACTAACTTTCTGACCATTTTGCGGCACAGTGGCACAGTGGTAGAGATGTGATGTACAGATTCTGCTGTATCTGCTGAATTATTCTCCTCGTGCTTTTACATTTTCAATACCTGCCATATTGTACATTTGAAGTGTATTCGCAGTTTCAATGTATTAAGCCATTAAGTACTTAGAACAATCCCGTGAATGGTAATGTGAAAACGACAAGGTAATCTGCTTTAAAATCTCGATTTTGAGATAAAGATAAGATAGAAACAGCAAACATAACCGTTTCAAAGTAATTTCAAGGGATACTCTGCAGATACTTGAGAAAGGAGTCAGTGCCTTAATTAATACATTATCCATGAAAATGCCTCTCTGAAAATGCAGAACTCATTCAGTAAACCATCAGGAAAAGGTTTCCACACCATAATGGGATCATGTGGCAGCCAAAGTAAACCTCACCAATCTTCATCATAAAATTGCTGCTTGCAACATTTCTTGAGTAAATCAGCTCATTTCTAACAGTGCAGCGATATGTGCATCAAGTGTATTGGCAAGTATGTTTGCTGGGATGCCATGAACATGACAGTTGCTCTGGAAATCTGCCTTCACTGCCTACTGATGGCACAGTGGCGCAGTGGTAGAGTTGCTGCCTTACAGCTCTTACGGCGCCGGAGACCCGGGTTCGATCCCGACTATGGGTGCTGTCTGTACGGAGTTTGTATGATCCCCCCGTGACCTGTGTGGGTTTTCCCTGGGAGTTCCGGTTTCCTCCCACTCTCCAAAGACGTACAGGTTTGTAGGTTAAGTTGGTTGGTAAAATTGTAAATTGTGCATAG
The DNA here is from genome assembly GCF_010909765.2 of Amblyraja radiata. Lineage (NCBI taxonomy): Eukaryota > Metazoa > Chordata > Chondrichthyes > Rajiformes > Rajidae > Amblyraja > Amblyraja radiata. The sequence goes on along the minus strand of NC_045960.1, from coordinate 34,870,511 downwards.
TGTGTGTATGATAGTGTTAATGTGCGGTGATCACTGGTCAGCACGGACTCGGTGGACCAAAGGGCTTGTTCCCGTGCTGTATCGTTAAACTAAACTAAACTAAAATAAACATAGATGACATCCTTCTTATCTGATACTATTTGCACCCTTTTATAATTATCCACCTCCATTCTTGGTTACTATCTCCACCCTTCTTCACCCACATCTGACTCATTCCTTTCTCCACTTGGATCCATCAGGTCACTCTTGCTATGTATCACTTGCTAGCTCTTGCCCCATCCCTTTTCCCCACCTCTTTTTTCCCAGTTATCTCCCTTCTTCTCCTTCAACCTTAAGAAGGACCCCTGACCTGAAGTTTTGACTGTCCAATTCCCTCCACAGATGCTGCTTGATTCGTTGGGTTTCTCTGCTTAAACTTGCAGCATCTACAGTCAGCGGTGTCTTTTTCTTGAATTTCTTGAAAACATTGACTTTGTTGCTTTCTCAAAGCCCAAGTCTTCCACTGAATCATGACTACAGAGCTCTGCAAATGGCCTGAAATATCTGCTCCATTTGTTCTAGCATGTGAAGTCGAAGAGAATCCAATGTAATCGAGGAAATCTAGTTATGTGTTGTTCATGAATTTTTGTCCTATTATTTTTGTCCAGAGCCATGATAACAGAAAAATACATTTAGTTGCAAAATTAATTTCCTACATAATTTTACATCCATTCGGTTTACAATATAGCAAATATGCTCATTTTGCTGCACATTTATATGCTCAATATCATTTCAGTGTGGTGCCTTGTCTTTTGCTGAAAGACCTGGCCGCTTGATGTATGGCGTGATTTAATAAAATGATTGTATGAAACTTCTGAAATCCATGGGATCAATTGAATTATTATCTCATGAAACGACTGTTGCTAAATTGGTTTGAGCTAAACCAACATTACTTTGTTGTGAGGATAAGCAGATTATGTGGGAAGGGAAACAGTTTCAGCTAGTTAGGCGCATTCATGAAACAAACAAAAACATATCAATAAATTCTAGTGTGAAAATAATCTGATTGCAAAATACTTAGAAAACATCACACAGAACCTCATGTAAAACATTGAGAAGGCAATAATCTGTCATGGCTCAATCCTTTAAATCAACAAGAAAATAAATCACTGACAAGTACTGATGTTGGGGGTGGGGGGAGGTTGGAGGCTGGGAGAGGATGGTGTCTTGGTATGCGCATGCACTCATACAATTAGAGTCTTAGAGTCATATACAGGCCCTTCATCCCCACCTGCCCACACTGAACAACATGTTCCATCTACACTAGTCCCACCTGTCTGCGTTTGGCCCATACCTCTCTAAACTTGTCCTATCCATGTACCTGTCCAAATGTTTCTTAAACATTGCTGTAGTACCTGCCTCAACTACCTCCTCCGACAGCTCGTTCCATACACCAACCACCTATTGTGCGAAAAAGATACCCCTCAGGTTCCTATTAAATCTTTCCCCCCCTCATCTTAAACATCCTCTGGTCTTGAATCCCCTACTCTGGGCAAGAGACTATATGCGTCTATCCGATCTATTCCTCTCATGATTTTATACACATCGGCAGTCTGCCATCCACCAAAATAATAACAAATTGTGTTAATTTTGTTGTTTTAATATATTTCCAGGTCTGAAGCCTGCTTGTTCAGGAATAAGCTGCTAGTCCGTGATGGGGCCCAGGCGATTCAAGATTAGCTTCTCTATACTGAAGTCGACCCCAAGAACTTCCGAACCATCTCCCTGCTCTGTCACACATACAAATTATTTGAGAGGCTAATCTTGAATCGTCTGGGCCCCATCACGGACCAGCAGCTTATTCCTGAACAAGCAGGCTTCAGACCTGGAAAATCCTGCACAAGCCAGCTTCAGAATCTGACCCAATTCATTAAGGATGGATACGAGAAAGGACTTATATCACTGGTGCCGCTTTTGTGGACCGGCTTATGATACAGTCAACCATAGAATAGGTGCAAAAGCTATCCAAGATCACAAAGGATGCAAATCGACAGCTCTGAACCAAAACATGCTGGAGAATAGACGCTTCTTTGTAGACCTCAGGGGTGATCGCATCAGATGGCACAGACAAAGAATGGGCTTCCTCAAGGTATTGTTCTTGCCCCTCTGCTTTTCAACATTTACACCAATGACAACCCATCCCCCCAAGCGCCAGGCACTTACTGTATGCTTATGATCTCTGATTCGCATCTCAGTGTCAGTCCTTCACAGAACTTGAGAAGTCCCTCACTGAAGCGTTAGACAGCCTTACCAAATACTATGCCCTAAATCATAATGTGGACGAGCTTGAGGCTCAGTTATAAATTGGCAAGTATGATGTTGTGGGAATCACAGAGACAGGGCTGCAAGAGGATCAGGGCTGGGAACTGAATATTCAAGGTATACCTCCTATCGAAAAGACAGACAGGTGGGCAGAGGGGGTGGGGTTACTCTGTTGGTGAGGAATGAAATTCAGTCCCTTGCAAGGGGTGACATTGAAACAGGAGATGTGGAGTCAGTATGGATAGAACTAAGGAATTGTAAGGGTAAAAATACCCTAATAGGACTTATCTACAGGCCCCCAAACAGTAGCCTGGATATAGGGCACAAGTTGAATCAGGAGTTAAAATTGGCATGTTGCAAAGGTAATGCTGTGGATTTTATGGGAGATTTCAACATGCAGGTAGACTGGAAAAATCAGGTTGGTACTGGACCCCAAGAAAAGGACTTTGTAGAGTGCCTTTGTGATGGATTCTTAGAGCAGCTTGGATTGGAGCCTACCAGGGAGAAGGCAATTCTGGATTTAGTGTTATGTAATGAACCGGATTTGATAAAGGACCTCGAGGTTAATGAGCCATTAGGAGGCAGTGACCATAACATGATCAGGTTTAATCTACAATTGGAGAGGGAGAAGGGTAGCTCGGAGGTGTCAGTGTTACAGTTGAATAAAGGGGACCATGGGGCCATGAGGGAGGAGCTGGCCAAAGTTGTCTAGAAAGATACACTAGCAGGGATGACAGTGGAACAAAGATGGCAGGTATTTCTAGGAATAATACAGAAGGTGCAGGACCAGTTCATTCCCAGGAGGAAGAAAGATTCCAAGGAGAGTAAGGGGCGACCGTGGCTGACAAGGGACGTCAGGGACAGTATAAAAATAAAAGAGAAGAAGTCAAACGTAGCAAAGATGAGCGGGAAGCAAGAAGATTGGGTCATGTATAAAGAGCAACAGAAGATAACCAAAAAGACAATAGGGGGAGAAAAGATGAGGTACGAAGGTAAGCTAGCCAAGAATATAAAGGAGGGTAGTAAAAGCTTCTTTAGGTATGTGAAGAGAAAAAAATTAGTTTAGACCAAAGTTGGACCCTTGAAGATCGAAAAAGGTGAATTTATTATGGTGAACAAGGAATGGGCAGATGAGTTGAACAGGTACTTGGGATCCGTCTTCACTAAGGAGGACACAAACAATCTTCCTGATATAGTAGTGGCCAGAGGATCTGGGGTGAAGGAGGAACTGAAGGAAATCCACATTAGGCAGGAAATGTTGTTGGGTAGACTGATGGGACTGAAGGCTGATAAATCCCCAGGGCCTGATGGTCTGCATCCCAGGGTACTTAAGGAAGTGGCTCTAGAAATCGTGGATGCATTGGTGATAATTTTCCAATGTTCTATAGACTCAGGGTCAGCTCCTGTGGATTGGAGGGTAGGTAATGTTATCCCACTTTTTAAGAAAGGCACGAGAAAGAAAACAGGGAATTATAGACCAGTTAGCCTGACATCGGTGGTGGGGAAGATGCTGGAGTCAATTATAAAATATGAAATAGCCGCACATTTGGATAGCAGTAACAAGATCGGTTCGAGTCAGCATGGATTTACAAAGGGGAATTCATGCTTGACTAATTTTCTGGAATTTTTTGAAGATGTAATTAGGAAAATGGACAAGGGAGAGCCAGTGGATGTAGTGTACATGGAAGTTCAGAAAGCATTTGATAAGATCCCACAGAGGAGATTAGTGGGCAAAATTAGGGCACAATGTATTGGCGGTAGAGTGCTGACATGGATAGAAAATTGGTTGGCAGACAGGAAACAAAGTGTAGGGATTAACGGGTCCCTTTCAGAATGGCAGGCAGTGACTAGTGGGGTACCGCAAGGATCGGTGCTGGGACCGCAGCTATTTACAATAAACATCAATGATTTGGATGAAGGAATTCAAAGTAACATTAGCAAATTTTCAGAGGACACACAGCTGGGTGGCAGTGTGAACTGTGAGGAGGATGCTATGAGAATACAGGGTGACATGGACAGGTTGGGGGAGTGGGCAGATGCATGGCAGATGAAGTTTAATGTGGATAAATGTGAGGTTATCCACTTTGGTATCAAAAACAGGAAGGCAGATTACTATCTAAATGGCGTAAGGTTGGGAAAAGGGGAAGTACAACGGGATCTGGGGGGTCCTTGTTCATCAGTCTATGAAAGTAAGCATGCAGGAACAGCAGGCAGTGAAGAAAGCGAATGGCATGTTGGCCTTTATAACAAGAGGAGTCAAGTATAGGAGCAAAGAGGTCCTTCTGCAGTTGTACAGAGCCCTAGTGAGACAACACCTGGAGTGTTGTGTGCAGTTCTGGTCCCCTAATTTGAGGAAGGACATTCTTGCTATTGAGGGAGTGCAGCGTAGGTTTACAAGGTTAATTCCCGGGATGGCAGGACTGTCATATGCTGAGAGAATGGAGCGGCTGGGCTTGTAAACTCTAGACTTTAGAAGGATGAGACTTTTTTGGAATTAATGTAATAGTTGATTCAGCAGGAGTTTGTGGTAAAGTCTGTTCTTTAAATGCTTGAATATAAAGGGCTTGTAAGCGTGGAGAAATTAAATCATTAGATTTTTTATAAAATTTGTTACTAAACCCGTCCGGGCCAGGGGTTTTCCACATTTCAATGATTTAATAGTCTCTACGATGTATTTTGTTGTTATCTCTGCTCCTTATTCATCCCGTTCCTCCACATTAAGGAATGGAAGATTGCAATTCTCAAGAAAACTTTTCATCTTTGCAGGATCGACTGTTGTTTTTGATGAATATAGTGTTTGGTAGAATTGTAAGAATCTTTCATTAATATCTTTAGGCAATGTAAGCAGATCTCCTTTTTCTGATCTAATGTTGTGTATTGTACGGTCATTCTCTGATTTGCGGAGTTGACGTGCTAGTAGCTTATGTGGTTTATCACCAAATTCAATTTTTTTTGCTTAGTATAATGAAATACCATAATAATTTTTGCAGAGAGAATCTGATTTAATTTAAATTTTAATGCGGCTATCTTATTATGTTTTGCAATGGTTGGGTCAGCCGCATTTTCTACGTCTATCTGTTTTATCTGTTTTTCTAATTCCAATTGTTCAGTCTTATTTTTCTTGTTTTGAAACGCTTAGTATACAATAATACAGCCTCTAACATAGGCTTTAAAAGTTTCCCACAGCAAAGATGGAGAAAGACCGGGGGTCTCGTTTGTCTCAAAAAATGTTTTCATCTGTAGCTTCAAATAGTCACAAGAACTTGCCTCAGCTTGTATTTGTGGGGTAAGTCCAGCTTCTACCTTGTATATAGGTCTGTATGCTTTAGATATTGACTACAAACATGTTTGTAAACTGCAACACAAAGCAAGTATGAGTTGCTATTGCAAAGGCTGTTCATATGTTCATATGTTTTAGGAGCAGAATTAGACCATACGGCACATCAAGTTTACTCCGCCATTCAATTCTGGTAGATCTATCTTTCTTTCTCAGCCCCATTCTCCTGCTTTCTCCCCTTAACTACTGACAGCCTTACTAATCAAGAATCTGTCAATCTCTGTCTTAAAAAATCTATTGACTTGCCCTCCACAGCCGTCAGTGGCATTGAATTCCACACATCACCACCCTCTGACTAAATACATTTCTCCTCACCTCCTTTATAAAGCTGTGCCATTTTATTCTAAGGCTATGGCCTCTGGTCCTAGACTCTCCCACTAGTAAAAATATTCTCTCCACATTCACTCTATCCAAAATCTTCATACATACAATCTTCATACGTCCGAAAATCTTCATACGTACAATAAATGTACAATAAATGATGTGAAGTGGAAAGAAATATAATAAATAATAGAATGTAATTCTAATGTTAATGGTTGAATCATGCTATGCTCATCTGTATCTTTAATCTCAATTGTTAATATGTATTAAAAAATAGACTATTCTGGCACGGCGGCATGGTGGCACAGCGGTACAGTTGCTGCCTTACAGCGTTTGCATCGCCCCAGACCCAGGTACGATCCTGATGATGGGTGCTGTGTGTATGGAGTTTGTACATTCTTCCCGTGTCCGCGTGGGTTTTCTCCAAGATCTTCGGTTTCGTCCCACACTCCAAAGATGTACAGGTATAGTATGTAGATTAATTGGTTTAGTAGATTAGATTAGATTAGATTTACTTTATTAATCCCCTTATTCAGGGGAAATTCAGATGTCCTTGCAGCACACTAATAAAAATACAACATAGCATTCAAGAAATTCAACACCAAAACACAAAAACATCCCCCCACAGTGATTCCCACTGTGGGGGAAGGCACAAAGTCCAGTCCCCATCCTCTTGTCCACCCAGAGTCGGGCCTATTGAGGCCTCCACAGTCGCCGCCACGGCGCCCGATGTTCTCGCCGGGTGATGATGCTCCGGCGTCGGGAGAACCACCAGCGACTTGGGGTGCCAGAAACGGCCGACTTCCCACCGGAGACCGCGGCTTCCAAGCCAACAGACCGCGCCGGACGGAGCTCCACACACTGGCGATCTCGGTGAGAGATCCCAGGCTCCAGGATGTAAAGTTCAGCGCCGCAGCTGGCCGCTCCACAGAACCGCGGCTCCACAATGTTCTTATCGGCGGTCCCAGCATACTGGAGTTCCAGCGCGGCGACCCAGGAAAGGCATCGCCCGCTCCGCAACAGCGCTCCAGCGCTGCGCCGCCGCAAAAGCCGAGGTTCTAGCCAGGTCCCCTCAGGGAAACGTCGCTCCAGGACCCGCTGGTAGGCCGCGAGGACAGGTCGAAGGCTCTGCTCGGAGGAAGGCAGCCCCTCCGACCAGGTAGGGACTTGAAAAGCAGTTTCCCCCTTCCCCCCCACCACCCCCCACACATAAAAAGATTAGATCCCCTGACTACACGCTTTGACATACTAAAAATAATAACAAAAGAAGTGAAAAAAACCGGACAGCTGCAGGACAGGCAGCCGTTCAGGACAGCGCCTCCTCTGGTAAGTGTAAATTGTCCCTAGTGTGTGTAGGAAAGTTTTATTGTGCGGGAATCGCTGGTCGGTGCAGACTCGGTGGGCCGAAGGGCCTGTTTCTGCACTCTATCTCTAAAATTAAAAACAATGCCAATGTTTAGCCTCAGCTTTTTCACCAGGCTATGAGATTCTAAAGTTAGAGAGCATTTCTTTAAGTGGGGCATTTTTTTCACATAGAGGGTGGCGAATACATGCATGTGTAGACCAGATAATTGGATATATTTAAAGTGGAGATAGATAAATATTTGGAAGATGGAAAAATGGTGTGTTATGGGGAGTTAACACAGAAGATATGTTGGGACAAGCATAGATCAGACATTCTATATTGAATGGATGGATAAGTTTGAGTGACCTGGTGGCCTACTATTAAAATTCTCTGAAGATAGACACAAAATGATGGAGTAAATCAGCAGTCAGGCAGCATCTCTGGAGAAACGGAATAGGTGATGTTTCAGGTTGGAACTCTTCCTCAGACTGAAAGATAGAGGTGGGGGTAGGCGGGAGGGGGGGGGGGTGCAACGGTGTGAAAAGGCCAGAACAAAACAGGACTGGCAACAGGTGACCTCAAGAAGGGTGGTCCATAATGGCCCATTGTTGGCTGGGGAAGATGTGCTAACCATAGGGATACAAGGATGTGAACGGTTGAACTGGTAGGATGATTAGCATGATGTAAGGGGGGGGGGGGGGTGAGAAATTTCTGAAGATGGGTCCTGACCTCAAAATAGTGTCAGTCCATACCCCCTACAAATGCTGCCTAACCCCACAGAATTCCTCCAGCACTTTGTGTTTTCCTCAAGGTGACAGCATCTTCAGTTTCTTTTGCCTCCAGTTTTCTTGTGTTTTACATATATACATAGGTAATCTTCCACATACATATGCAACAAATCTCCATTAAACACCATTCAATTATCCAAAGTCAACACCAGCAGTTTTATTTATTTAGCGAATGCAAAGTCCTTTAGCCAACCAGCAGTTCATTTTTTGTGATGGTCTGCACCAGTATGGCATAGCAGCATCTCTAAAAAGTTAAAATCTAGACTGATGTACAGCAGCTAATAACATATTAGAACTGTTATATGCATACTGGCCACATTTTGTCTTCCCCAAAATGACTACTAGAATATTTTTTTCATTATGGATCCTGCCAAATTCAATCTAGTCCCACTTGATTTAAATCAGAATCACAAAGATTCAATTCTTTTTCATTCCACCTTCTGCCTGTACTTAATGCCTGATTATTTTCACCCTCTTTGAAGTTCTTTGGGTGTCTTGTTACATTAACTGCTTTTCCAAAATTATTTGAATTTAATGTCAGTGGAATAAGCTACAAGGTGAAGCTTCCGTTCAGCTTGATGTGCTCAGTTGCTTCTTCTTTTTCTGCAGTTATATTCATGCAGGATGATCATTTGAGGACTTTCAATTATCTGCTAGTTTCCATCTTCTCCTGCTGGCTGTGGAATATCCTCAGCATTTCTCTATTCTCACGCAGAAAACAGACATTAACATTGACAGAACAAAGTAAAGAAAGTATATTTGAAACTTTGAGTGGATCTTATAGAAAACTCCAATTGTGGCAAAGTATCATTTCACAGACAGTAGTTTAGTTTTGTTTAGAAGTACATGTGGAAACTGGTCCATCAGCCCACCGAGTCCACACAGACCAGCGATCCCCGCACAATAGCCTACACACACTAGCGACAATTTTACAGTTATACCAAACCAATAAACCTGCTTTGAAGTGGGGGAGGAATCCAAAGATCTCGGAGAAAACCCACGCAGATCACGGGGAGAGCGTACCCGTAGTCAGGATTAAATTTGGGTCTCTGGTGCTGTAAGGCAGCAACTCTACCGCTACGCAACTGTGCCACCCTTAACGTGCCATACGTAAAGATATTTATCTGATTCCATTGAGGCTGAGTTTATAAAAATATGTCTCCCTCTTTATGTTAGCAGAAACGCTTACACTCACAAATGCAGCATTGCATTATATGGGCGTCAATTCATGTTAGGTTTATTGTCATATGCATGAGAATGGCGAGATGCAGGTACAATGAAAAAACGTGTTTGCAGCAGCAACACAGGCGCGCAGACTTAGAAAAAAATCACAAAATCAAATTGTACATAAATGATACATCAATTACACATAACCCTTTCAGACCAGAGTCAGAATGTTTCAAAGCCAACACGATCCTTTGAAATGTTAAACAAAAATGTAGATTCAGTAATTACTCAGCAAGTTTGTGTGCAGGTAAGGACTTGTTGTTTTCAGGCCCAACAGCTTTCTAAGCAGGGAGGAGGAGCCAGAGAAGTTTAAAGGTTTGTGAGTTGGTACAGATTTTGTTTGATTAAGAAGGAAAATAAGGATAGTCCAGGAAATTACAGGGCGAATAGTGACATATATGTGGTAGGGAAACGATTAACACTCTTAAGGATTGGATTTACTCACATTTGAAAAAGAATGAGCTAGTTAGGAACAGCCACTGTTGCTAATGCAGGGCAGGTCATGACTTACAAACTTGACCTTTTTTGAGAATCTGACAAAGATGATTGATGAGGGTAGGACAGTGGATGTTGTCTGCATGGACAATTGGTAGAAAACTAAGATGCATGGGATCCATGAACTCTTGGTAGTTTGGACTCAGAACTGACACCCACAGAAGACAGACAGTAATGGTGGAAGGATGTTATTCTGGCTGGAGATCTGTGACTAGTGGTGTTCTGTAGGAATTAGTGCTGTGATCTCTATTGCTTGTGACCTATATTCTTGACATGGACAAAAATGCAATGGTTTGGTCAGTAATTTGCATATGAAGCAGAAATGAGTGGAGTTGCGGACTGAGGAAGGATGTTAAAGGATGCATCAGGATATAGATCAGTTACAGATATGGGTAGAAAAACAGCTGGTGGAATTTAATTTGGGCAAATATACTGTGCTGCACTTTGCGAAGTCAAATGTGAGGGGAAAGTACAGGGTTAATAGCAGGACTTATAATAGCAGTGATGCAAAGAGGGACCAAGTCCATAACTTCCTGAAAGTAACAACACGTGTGGATAAAGTGGTAAAGAAGGCATATCGTATGCTTGCCTTCATCATTTGAGGCATTGAGTAAAAGTATCACAACATCATGTTGCTGCTTTATAACATTTTGAGTTTGAGTTTGAGTTGAGTTTATTCTGTAGATAGGGTGGACAGCGTTGGTGTGGAGATGTAGATAGGATGGACAGTCTGAACCTTTTTCCCAAAGGGGAAATATCAAAGCCGAAGGCATAGCTTTAAGGTGTGAGGGAAAAAAATGAAAGGAGATAGTTTTTTTAAACATATGATTGATGCCTGAGGAAAATTCATTTTGAGGTATAGTGGAAGCAGATTAAATCGATATTTTTAAGATGCATCTAAATAGTCACATGGCTGTGCAGGGAATGGAGAGATATGGACCATGTGGATGCAAAGGGGTGAGTTTGTTTTGGCATCGTATTCAGCACAGTCATTGAGGGCCATAGGGCTTGTTCATGGAGTCATAGAGTCATAGAATGATACAGTATGGAAACAGGCCCTTCGGCCTAACTTGCCCACACCAGCCAACATTTACCACACTCCAGTCTTCCAGCACTTCTCCTGTATTTGAAGACGACTCGTAAATTTCAACCAGGGCTCCCGCAATTTCCTCTCTGATTTCCCACAATGGTTTGCTGTTTCCTTTGTTGCTTTGTTCTATGTTCTATATTCAAGTTACTCAGCAACTGGAGAGAGAAGCAAACCCATAAATATTAAGTCAGTTTCTCTCTCCACTGATTCTGCTGCATCTGCAGAAATATTCATCCTTGGTAATTTGTGGCCACATCCATAATGTGTTAGTAGAGCAATATGAAGTAGTCTACTTACAAAATTTGTGTCTGTTGAAGTCAACAGAACTGAACTTCTGAAATGGATGTGGCACACAGTTATTTTAGTGCATTCCCAGGGAATTAATCCACTGTCCTGAACAATACATAACTCAAATATTATCAACACAACATATTATCTGCACAATTATCTCATAGCTTTTGGTAACATCTCACTGTGTGCAATGTAGCTGTTGTGTTTCTTTTCATCACAACATTGGTTACACCAATAATATTCAACTAGTTTTGAAAAGGGCAGCAAAACATTACTTTTCATTGTAAAATTTGAAAATATTGAGAGGAATCACGTTCCTCAACAATATTTGTTATATACCTGCAATTGGCCATGATTTCCTCTCCCTGCTAATTATCTCCTTTTTTGATACCTTATTTCCCTCATTTTGTCCCACCTGATCATCTGTCCGTATTGCTCTTACTCACCTACAGACAGAGATTAGTGTGAGACACCAACAAAAAACTGGTACAGCGGTGGTATGTGGGAGTTGAAGGTTTACTTCAATACTGTCTTGGAATGCTCAAGATGCTCTAGACCACTTCATTCAGCCTGAATTAGTGTATCTCAGTCGTCATCAAGTAATCCATTGATAACTGCATTCTGACAAGTTCAATTCGGATCTATCCTAACTGGAAACTTCAGATGAACATGGAGATTCATTCTCTGTTCAAGTTCAGATCCAAGGCCTCAAGAAGGATTTTCCCACACTGTAAAGAAGGCCACGTACAATCTCTGCAAAGCTCCGAAAGATGCCAAAGAGGATTCCACATTAAATTATAGCGGGAACTCGCAGGAGTCCTGCCAAAAACTAAGCGGACACAAGTTGTGTGCTTGAGACATGTTTTAATCGGTAAGCTACAGCTCCTTACTCCTCAAATGGGCATAGGCGTTGCCTGACCTTAAATACCCCTAAGGGTCAACCCCGTGACCTGCGCCTCCCACACCGAGACACCTAACTCCTCCCTCCAGAGCCGAGGGTTCGCTCTGCCGGTGGACTACCACCAGGTGCCGCCATAAAAAGCTCAATTCACCCAAGCAGATGCTAGGTGACCATGTTAGGGTGTGAATGTTAGCCAAAATCAGGGGGGCATTCTTTAGCAATGGCGTATCTCTTCCAGATGAGCTCAATGCCTTTTACGCTTACGTTGACACGGCAAACAAAGTTCCATGCAAGTATGCCCCCCCATTGCCCACAGGCTCTTGATAGCAGAAGTCAACTCTTTAACTCTCGGGGAGCAGCCAGATCGAATGGAAACTCTCAACGAGTTTTGAAATCGTGCACCAATCAACTGGCCACAGTCTTCACCAACGACTTTCACTTTAATGGGCCTGTCCAACCTTGGCGATTTTTTAGGCGACTGTCAGGGACTAGGACAATGGAATTCACTGAGGTCAGCACCGGCGACAACCTACGTCACCTAGCGACAGCCTACGTTAACCCGGCGACAACCTACGACAACCTACGACAGCCCAAATTGTCGCCAGTGGCGCAGAATATTTTTTGGCAGTTGCCTGTAGTCTCCTAAAAAATCGCCTAAGTGGGATAGGCCCATAACAGACTTCTGTGCCCATCTGCTTCAGCAAACATACACACAAACAAGTGCGTGTAGGCACACAGGCACAGCAACCTTAACCACTGCCTCTCTTCTCACTTCTTAATCTGTCCATACTCTGCAAGAAAAATAACGAGACGTTTTAATAATTACTGTCCAATATATCCACATTGACCATAATGAAGTGCTTTGAAAGACTGGTAATCACCCACATATACACCAGTCTTTTGGAAAATCTCGATCTCCAGCAAATTGCACACAAGAAAAATGGAGGACCACATCTCCCTTGCATTATGTTTGCCTCTGGATCACGTTGAGATAAGACACTTATGTCAGGATGCTATTCACTGACCACACATCAGCCTTCAATATCATCACACTTTAAAAGCTGAACCCTAAACCTCTGGACCTTTTGTTTTAGACCATCCATCTGCAACTGGCTTCTGGACTTCCTGACTGCAGACCTTAGTTGCTTAGAATTGGTTGTAACCAGTGATGGAAATGGGTATTAGGAACTAGGGGTCCGTGAGGCTGAGGTTGGGAAGGAAGGGGGTGAGGGGGGGGAATACCGTCTATATCTCTTGCTCCTCTTTCCCCTGACAGTCTGAAGAAGGGTCCCAGCCCGAAATGTCATCTATTCTGCTCTATGATCGTTGCTTTCGTTCGACTGTCCGCTCGTTCACTCGCCCTTGGATTAAGTAGCACAGGATAAAGCTGCGAATTCACGCACAGGATGGAAACTGGAAACTGAAAACTAGGGGAACGCCGTCCCCCTGCATACCCCCCCCCATTTCCATCACTGGTTGTAACATTTACTACAGCCTGACTCTCAACATTAATGCTGCTCAAGGATGTCTACTCATTACATTGGTCTACTGCATGTACATCCATGGCTATGTGGTCAAATGCAATGCTAACTGATCTCTTAAGTTCACCAATGATACCGCTGTTGTCAGCTGGACCAACAACAACAATGAGATGAAGTACAGGAAAGAGATTGAGAATCTTGTGTAATGGCATCAGGACAACAACCTTGCCCTTAACATCAGCAAGTCATAAGATGATTGTTGACCTAAGGAAGCAAGAGACTGTATACACCCTGTCCTCATCAATGGGGCTGCGATAGAGATGGTTGACAGTTCCTCGGCATCCAAATCAACCGTAACCTAACCTAATCCCTTTACACTGATGCTGTGATCAAGAAACCGTAGCAGCATATCATCTTACGCCTCTGAGAATATTTGATGTATCGATCAAGAATCTCGAAATTCTACAGAGGCACTATAGCAAGTATTCTGATGGGATGCATCTCACCCATCAGGAAAAGGCAATGCTTTGTTCTTGACTGCCTGAAGCTGCAGACAGTGGTGAACACAGCATGGTTGTACACGGACTTCTCACGTCCTTCCATCTTCATGGTGCGTTCCATCAGGAAGTGTGGAAGTTTCGTCAAGGATGCCTGCCGCCCGGGCCAGATGCAGGAGCTTGAAAGCTCAGATGTCCAGACTGAGAATAGTTTCTTCTCTACTGCGATTAGACTGCTGAACAAATCACCTCTTTCAAAACCCTTCTCTGAGAGCTGCAACATATTCTTTGTCATTTGTTTATTCTATTTTTGCACTTTGGTATATTTTTTTACACTCCTTCAGATTGCACTAAAATCTTGCAACATTCTGGTGCTTTGAATTTGTCGTGTTTATTGTTGTATTATCATTATTATGTGAATACTGTTTATTCTGTGACCTACGAGCGAGCAAGAAATTTAAATGAATCTTCCTGTACACGACATTAGACGAATCTGAACTGAATCTAATCTAATTTCTCTATTTGTCTAATAAACACCCAACCTTTTTGTTTCAAAGATGAGGAAAAATAGATGTTGGTATATAAATACCACCATACACATGCCGAACTGCAGTCTGCAGGTGAACTAATATAATTTGCCCTGTTCTGAATCAGACTTCACACATCTCTGCAGATCTTCTTCAAACTGTAACTCTTGACACCCTGCAGGCCTCTGTGCCATTGTGTATGTCGGTCTAGTTTGGTAGCTCGTCCTTCTCATTCCCAGGGAATAGTTCTGCTATCCAGCAGACTGTACACTAGATTTCCATGCACCTCAGCCAGAGAGATATTTTTTTTCCACATGAAGGAATGTCACCCTCATGTGGAGAATTAGAAAAATATTTAGAAAATATTAGCTGATATTGCTTTGGTCAGCAGTCTTTTGGTTCTTTAAAATGAGGGAAAGTTTAAAATCAAATATAGAAAATGAATGTTCCTACATTAAAAATATATATTTTAGCATTTTATAGAATATTAGGTGCTAAAACAACATTAAGCATATGTACTATAATAAAAATTAAAGACTTTTGGACAGCTACAGGGATAGGAAGGGTTTAGAGGGGTATGAACCAAATGCGGGCAGGTGGAATTAGTGTGGATGGGGAGTTTTGGTCAGTATGGGCAAGTTGGGTGGAAGGGCCTGTTTCTGTGCTGTATGATTCTATGACGCTATTCCTAGTTATCAGATTGCAAAGATAAATAACTTCGCACATTTTTTTAGAGTAGATAATGAGTTTAGGAAAAAAAAATCATTGCTAATTCTGCCAAGTAGATATGCTCCATCTGTTTTTTGTGGCCTGGGAGAGAGGGGAAGAGGGTGAGACTTGTCCTTGATTCTGCTGGTGGCCTTGCCGATGGGAGAGCATATAGATTGTGAGGTGATCTTCTCCCATTAACCTAGGCTTCAATATCATCCCAATATCATCTCAAATGGTGCTTCTACAATTTGAGTGGCCATGGGTCACTAAGTAAGGTAAGAAGTAGCTAATTGAGGCCAAGGTTTCGAACAACCAACATGAAAAATTGTTGAACAGTTGAACAAAGGGGACTATGAATGCATGAGATGGGAACTGGCCAAGGTAGATTGGAAAGGGGATCCTAGCAGGAATGACGGTGGAACAGCAATGGCAGGAATTTCTGGGCATAATCCGGAAGACGCAGGATCATTTCATTCCAAAAAGGAAGAAATATTCTAAGGGGAGTAGGAGGCAACTGTAGCTGACAAGAGAAGTTAGGGATAGAATAAAACTAAAAGAAAAGATGTATAACACAGCAAAAAATAGCCAGAAACCGGAGGATAGGGAAACTTTCATATAACAACAGAAGGAAACAAAACGGGCAATACGGGCTGAAAAGATGAAGTACGAAGGGAAGCTGGCCAGGAATATAAAGAAGGACAGTAAAAGCTTCTTTAGATATGTTAAGGGAAAAAGAGTAGCAAAGTCAAATGTGGGTTCCTTGAAGGCATACACTGGGTGAAATTATTATGGGGACCAAGGAAATGGCAGAAGAGTTGAATAGGTACTTTGGATCTGTCTTCACTAAGGAAGACACAAACAATCTCCCAGATGTACTGGAGGACAGAGGATCTAAGGGCTAGAGGAACTGAAATAAATTTTCATTAGGCTAGAAATAGTATTGGGTAGGCTAATGGGACTGAAGGATGATAAATCCCCTGGCCCTTATGGTCTGCATCCCAGAGTCCTCAGGGAGGTGGCTCTAGAAATAGTGGACGCATTGGTGATCATTTACCAATGTTCAATAGACTCAGGATCAGTTCCTGTGGATGGAGGATAGCTAATGTTATCCCACTTTTCAAGAAAGAAGCGAGAAAGAAAACGGGGAATTACAGAGCAGTTAGCCTGACCGGTGGTGGGAAAGATGCTGGAGTCAATTATTAAAGAGGTAATAATGGGGCATTTGGATAGTAAAAGGATTAGTCAAATGGATGTATGGAAGGGAAATCATGCTTGACTAATCTTCTGGAATTTTCTGAGGATGTGACAAGTAAAATGGATGAAGGGGTGCCAGACTTTCAGAAAGCATTTGATAAGGTCCCGCACGAGAGACTGGTGACTAAAATTAGAGCACATTGTATTAGGGGTAGGGTGTTGACATGGATAGAAAATTGGTTGGCAGACCGGAAGCAAAGAGTAGGAGTGAACGGGTCCTTTTCAGAATGGCAGGCAGTGGTGAGTGGAGTGCCGCAAGGCTCGGTGTTGGGGCCGCAACTGTTTACCATATATATTAATGATTTGGAAGAGGGAATTTGGAGCAACACTAGCAAGTTTGCGGATGACACAAAGCTGGGTGGCAGGGTGAACTGTGAAGAGGATGTTAGGAGGTTGCAGGGTGACCTGGACAGGTTGAGTGAGTGGGCGGATGCGTGGCAGATGCAGTATAATATAGATAAACGTGAGGTTATCCACTTTGGCAGCAAAAACAAGGGGGCAGATTATTATCTCAATGGGGTTGGGTTAGGTAAGGGGGAGGTGCAGCGAGACCTGGGCGTCCTTGTACACCGGTCACTGAAAGTTGGCTTACAGGTACAGCAGGCAGTGAAGAAAGCTAATGGAATGTTGGCTTTCATAACAAGAGGATTTCAGTATAGGAGTAAAGAGGTTCTTCTGCAGTTATATAGGGCTCTGATGAGACCACATCTGGAGTATTGTGTACAGTTTTGGTCTCCTAATTTGAGGAAGGACATCCTTGTGATTGAGGCAGTGCAGCGTAGGTTCACGAGATAGATCCCTGGGATGGCGGGACTGTCATATGAGGAAAGATTGAAAAGACTAGGCTTGTATTCACTGGAGTTTAGAAGGATGAGGGGGATCTTATAGAAGCATATAAAATTATAAAAGGACTGGACAAGCTAGATGCAGGAAAAATGTTCCCAATGTTGGACGAGTCCAGAACCAGGGGCCACAGTGTTAGAATAAAGGGTCATTTAAGGCTGAGGTGAGAAAAAACGTTTTCATCCAGAGAGTTGTGAATTTATGGAATTCCCTGTCACAGAGGGCAGTGGAGACCAAGTCACTGGATGGATTTAAGAGAGAGTTAGCTAGAGCTCTAGGGGCTAGTGGAGTCAAGGGATATGGGAGAAGGCAGGCACGAGTTATTGATATGGGATGAACAGCCATGATCACAATGAATGGCGGTGTTGGCTCAAATGGCCAAATGGCCTCCTCCTGCACCTATTTTCTATGTTTCTATTTTTTAAAAATCAGTTTTAATTCAAACAAGGTTTTATGTAATTTTATTTCGACATCAGAACAGATATGAATATATGGTCAGAGAAAAATAGGAATTAGAAGCAAGAGTAGACTGTTCAATCCCTCCCTTGGTCTTCCATTCAATAAAATTACTGATCCCTACCTCAATTCTCTTTGATTCCTTGGGAATTCAAACATCTATTGATCTCAGCCCTGAATGCACTCATCAACTGAAGGTTTACAGCCCTGTGGGTTAGAAAATTCCAAAGATTCCCAACTCTTCTGATGAATGAAATTTCTCCTAATCTCAGTCATAAATATCTGGTCCTTTTATCCAGGGACCGTACCCAAGATCACAAGTTATAGGAGTAGAATTAGGCCATTCGGCCCATCAAGTCTACTCCACCAGTCCATCATGGCTGATCTCTGCCTTTTCCCTATAACCCTTGACAACTGTACTTTTTAGTTCTAGAATCTCTGGCCACATGTAGAATATAATTTTATAATCTCATTGTCAGTTTTCATGCTGAGCTCAGTGATTTATCCTCCTCAGTAACAGGCTCCTCAAGAACTGAAGCTCTTACTTGTCAGCAACAGGTAAAACTTGTTCTTGAAGCCTTGGGGCTTTTGTTCATTCCATTGGGTTTCACAGTTAGACATTTGTCTCAGAACGCTGTGATAAGTTTAAATCCTCAGTTGCATTAGCTAGCCTCGCCATTAACGTATACAACGTTATATTCTTCACGCATATATTGTCACACATTTTGGTGAAATTACTCATGGACTAATTCTTGCTGTCTTTTTGTTACAATACATAGACATACAGGTTTGTAGGTTAATTGGCTTGGTATAAATGTAAAATTGTTCCTAGTGTGTGTAGGATAGTGTTAATGTGCGAAGATCGGACTCGGTGGGACAAAGTCCTGTTTCCGCGCTGTATCTCTAAAAACTAAGTCTTATCAATACTACCACTGAACTATCAGCTAAAAATGAGCCCTACTCCCACTGGACATCTGCTTAACATCTGTGGGGAAATGTAATAACTGCAGCTTCAGCCATATGGTTGGACAAAATCCACTTCAAAGCAAGGAAAATTGCCTTCAAATATATACAGAGGAACATATATATAGCTGAAGAAGGGTCCTGACCCGAAACGTCACCCATTCCTTCTCTCCAGACATGCTGCCTGTCCCGCTGAGTTACTCCAACATTTTGTGTCTATCTTCGATTTAATCCAGCATCTGCAGTTCTTTCCTATATATATAGCTGGAGCACCACGTAGCATGGAATGACTGCCAATGGCCCCTGTTTGCTCACTCGTACCTGGCTGGATTGCAGTCCTCTGCACCTATGATTTATGAGGTCTAAACGATGATGATGTCTCAGGAAGATCCCAAAGGTCTTGGCCCATGACCCTGGGGGTAGAGTTTTGCCTTGGGTCAAAGCTATCACATTTATGATATTCAGATAGCTAAAGTGATACATCACAGAAGCAGTGCTTTAGGCCCAACTCAGCAATGACAGACAATATGCCCATCTAAGCTAGTCCCATTTGCGTGTGTTTAGCCCATATTCCATGTATCACGATAAAGCTATTTCAACTGAAGCAAATAATTTCAAAGTAAAATGTATAAAAATATGCATAAAATTATGCAGGAATAATTAAAACATTTAACTAAAGCAAGAGATTTAACAAAGTAAATTGGGATCCGAGTCTGCAGGGTTAGATTCTTCACTGAAATTAGTGAATATTCAGATCCAGTCTTTTAATGATGGGCCTGAGAATAAGTTCCAGCATGATGCTGAAGAATTGTAACAAAATTGGGGAAACTGCCTCAGGACACCTTTGGGGGCCTGGATTATACTTCAGATTGCATAAACACAGATGTGTGAGCACTGATGCATCACTTGTACTTCTTCTAACTTTGTCTATTGTATTCATGCTCTTGAAGTGGTCTCTTCCACATTGGACACCAAGTGCAGACTAGGTGACTGCTTTACCGAGCACCTGCACTCTGAATACCAAGGGGACAATGAGCTCTCAGGTTCCAAGCCATTTTAATTCCCATTTCCACACCGACCTGCCTGTTCCATGGCCTCCTCCACTGCCAGAGTGAGACCAAACACAAACTAGAGGAACAGCACCTTGTATTTCATCTGGGCAGTCTGCAAACTAATGGCAACCCAATTGCACACTCCCCTCTCCCTAATTCTCTTGCGTTCTTTTTTAACCAGGTCCTCTCACAAACACCCTTTTTTGCAACCCTAACCACAAGTTTCTTATCACCCAATTCCTTTCCCCCCTCCCACACACACTATCTGTCCATCACCCACTCACTTCTTACAATGGGTCAATCCCCCAACAGTCCCCATCAGCCAACTACCTTCCTGGTAGACATAAAGAGCTGGAGTAACTCAGCGGGTCAGGTAGCATCTCTGGAGAGAAAGATTGGGTGATGTTTCGGATCGAGACCCTTCTTCAGACTGGTTAGGGATAAGGGAAACAAGAGATATAGAGTATGATGTAGAGCGATAAAGAGATGATGTGGAGAGTAGAAAAACCTACCTCCCTGATTTAATTCAAGGCTTCACCTTCCTTTCCAATCAGGCGTTATCATCTGCAACTCTTAGTTACCCCAGCCTATAGCCTCCCAGTCTCTGTTGCGATTTCCACCTTTCCCTCCCCGTTTGACTCCATCTGCAATTAGAGCCTCCTCTCCTGGATCAACCTACTGCTTGCCAGCTTTTACTCCACCTCTGCTCCTCAAATCTTTATCCTGGCTATCTCCCCTTTACTTTTTCAGTGCAGAAGAAGGGTGCCTACCACAAAAGGTGTGTTGTCCAATTCCCCCCCATAGATATTGCGTGACTTTAGACATAGACTTTAGAGATATAGCATGGACCCTTCAGCCCACCGAGCCTGTGCCGAACACCGATCACTCCATCCACTAGCACTAGCACACTAGGGACAATTTAATATTTTTTCACAGAAGCCAATTAACCTACAAACCTCTATGTCCATGTGTGGGAGGAAACATGATCACTGGGAGAAAACCCACACAGTCACAGGGAGAGCGTACAAACTCCATATAGACAGCACCATAGTCAGGATCGAACCCAGGTCTCTGTAAGGCAGTAAATCGACCGTTCCACTGGGTGGCACCAGCAATGGCTGCCTTGCCTACAGTCTGTCTGTCCTTCTTCTGTTTTTGTTATTTTACGTCCGGTTTTAGTGTTCCTTGATTTGTTTCATGTGGAGAGTGGGGGGGGGGGGGGGGGGGGGGGGCTGGGGGACACCATCATGGAGCTTGCGATCGTTTTTCCGGGGATCAACTGTGGAGAACGGTCCCTGGTTAGAGACCAATTCGGGAGCTCCAAGCCGCGGAGAGTTTCAACCGTCCTGACGAGGGAGTTTCGATCACCCCGACGCGGGGGCTTCGGATCGCCGGCTGCGGGTGCTTTGATGGCCCCGATCGCGGATGGTTCAACATCCCCGACCACGGGCAAATAAAGAGGGAGAAGATTGAACGGTCCCGGCCAGAAAAAGCAGCCTACCAGAGGACTAGGAGAAATTCAGAGTCCAGCAGAGGAGGACAAAAGGCTTAATTAGGAAAGGGAAAATAGATTATGAAAGAAAACTGGCAGGGAACATAAAAACTGACTGCAAAAGATTTTATAGATATGTGAAGAGGAAAAGATTTAGGCTGTGGGCCGAGGAGCTTTATTCTGCAGTTTCGTGACCCAAGTCACCAAACCACATGAAATGTTCACATATTGTGTAAAAAATTTATATAAATCACCCCTGAAACTCGATATGAAGAAGACTTGCACATTTTTATTAAATTAGAGAAAACCGGAAAAATGTCAGGGAATTTTTTAGTCCAATCAAAGCACATTTAACATTGAGTTGTCTGCCAGTTGGCCAATCACGCGCTTTGTTTCAGGCTAGCACACAAAATGGCTGAGGGGGCTTCACAGATGCCTGTTTTACTGGAGATTCCGATGTGTTGTTCTGTGGAATAAATGTCGTGGAAACTTGCAGCAGGTAATTGTATTTAGTGGGAAAAGCATTAAAAAGGCTGAAGAAAGTGCTGCTAACTGGATTAAAGTGCAAGAAAGCCTTCAAAGTCCCTGCTGATGTGCTGGAACACAAAGAAGGCCCCCATGAATCAACTCTAACTGAAAGGTAAGATTAAAGTCTGAATTTATGAAAATCTATCTGTATGGACTTTAATTAATTTAATATAACGTGAATAAATTCATTCATTCATTATTCATTCCTTATTCATTCATTCACTCACTCACTCACTCATTCATTCATTCATTCATTCATTCATTCATTCATTCATTCATTCATTCATTCATTCATTCATGAAATTGAGGGCCTAAACTATAACACAGTCAATTAAACATTGTCACTAATGCCAGCTTGTTGTAGAGTAATAAGTCTTTCTCGGAGCTGCCTGCGAAAACTTACCGGGAAAAAGTGCTCCGATCGCGGGACCTAGGTACTCGATCGATCGATATCCCTCCGTTTTTCTCCCGTTATCGGAGTCTGAAAACGTCCGCTACAGACGGCACTATGTACAGCCTCCCCCCCCCTCCCCGCCCCCTGCCCGCCCACGGAGATGATCCTTGGCTCCGCGATCGTGATTCGGCCGCTTATTAATTGAGACCGCGGCTTCACTTTACCGCAAGTACCTAGGCCCCGCGGTCGGAGCACTTTTTCCCGGTAAGTTTTCGCAGGCAGCTCCGAGATTATTTGTTAAAGACTTATTACTCTACAACAGGCTGGCATTAGTGACAATGTTTAATTGACTGTGTTATAGTTTAGGCCCTCAATTTCATGAATGAATGAATGAAGGAATGAATGAATGAATGAATGAATGAATGAATGAATGAATGAATGAATGAATGAATGAATGAGTAGTGAGTGAATGAATGAATAAGGAATGAATGAATGAATGAATGAATTTATTCACATTATAAAATGGTGCAATTAAATTAATTAAAGTCCATACAGATAGATTTTCATAAATTCAGACTTTAGTCTTACCTTTTAGTTAGAGTTGATTCATGGGGGCCTTCTTTGTGTTGCCAGCACATCAGCAGGGACTTTCTTGCACTTTAATCCACTTCACAGCACTTTCTTCAGCCTTTTTAATGCTTTTCCCACTAAATACAATTACCTGCTGCAAGTTTCCACGACATTTATTCCACAGCAACAACACATCGGAATCTCCAGTAAAACAGGCATCTGTGAAGCCCCCTCAGCCATTTTGTGTGCTAGCCTGAAACAAAGCGCATGATTGGCCAACTGGCAGACAACTCAATGGTAAATGTGCTTTGATTGGACTAAAAAATTCCCGACATTTTTCCGGTTTTTCTCTAATTTAATAAAAATGTGCAAGTCTTCTTCATATCGAGTTTCAGGGGTGATTTATATTAAAAAATTTACACAATATGTGAAAATTTCATGTAGTTTGGTGACTTGGGTCACAAAATCCTATTTCTAGACACATTTTTGAAGCTCGGCCCACAGCCTAATTAGTTAAAACAAATGTAGGTCCCTTGCACTCATAAACAGGCGACTTGATCATGGGGAACAAGGACATGGCAGACCAATTGAATAACTACTTTGGTTCTGTCTTCACTAAGACACTAAGATAAATAATCTGCCAGAAATAGCAAGGGACCGGGGGTTAAATGAGATGGAGGAACTGAGTGAAATCCAGGTTAGCCAGGAAGTGGTGTTAGGTAAATTGAATGGATTAAAGGCCGATAAATCCCCAGGGTCAGATAAGTTGCATCCCAGAGTACTTAAGGAAGTAGCCGCAGAAATAGTGGATGCATTAGTGATAATTTTTCAAAACTCTTTAGATTCTGGAGTAGTTCCTGAGGACTGGAGGGTAGCTAATGTAACCCTACTTTTTAAAAAGGGAGGGAGAGAGAAAACGGAAATTACAGACCTGTTAGTCTAACATCGGTGGTGGGGAAAATTCTGGAGTCAGTTCTTAAAGATGGGATAGCAGCACATTTGGAAAGTGGTGAATTCATTGGACAAAGTTCAGCATGGATTTATGAAAGGTAAATCATGTCTGACTGAATCTTATAGAATTTTTCGAGGATGTAACTAGTAGAGTGGATAAGGGAGAACCAGTGGATGTGTTATATCTGGACTTTCAGAAGGCTTTCGACAAGGTCCCACATAAGAGATTAGTATACAAATTTAAAGCACACGGTATTGGTGGTTCAGTATTAATGTGGATAGAGAACTGGCTGGCAGACAGAAAGAAAAGCGTAGGAGTAAACGGGTCCTTTTCAGAATGGCAGGCAGTGACTAGTGGGGGACTGCAAGGCTCAGTGCTGGGACCCCAGCTATTTACAATATATATTAATGATCTGGATGAGGGAATTGAATGCAATATCTCCAAGTTTGCGGATGACACGAAGCTGGGGGGCAGTGTTAGCTGTGAGGAGGATGCTAGGAGGCTGCCAGGTGACTTGGATAGGTTGGGTGAGTGGGCAAATGCATGGCAGATGCAGTATAATGTGGATAAATGTGAGGTTATCCACTTTGGTGGCAAAAACAGGAAGGTAGACTATTATCTGAATGGTGGCCGATTAGGAAAAGGGGAGATGCAACGAGACCTGGGTGTCATGGTACACCAGTCATTGAAAGTAGGAATGCAGGTGCAGCAGGCAGTGAAGAAAGCAAATGGAATGTTAGCATTCATAGCAAAAGGATTTGAGTATAAGAGCAGGGAGGTTCTACTGCAGTTGTACAGGGTCTTGGTGAGACCACACCTGGAGTATTGCGTACAGTTTTGGTCTCCTAATCTGAGGAAAGACATTCTTGCCATAGAGGGAGTACAGAGAAGGTTCACCAGACTGATTCCTGGGATGGCAGGACTTTCATATGAAGAAAGATTGGATAGACTCGGCTTGTACACGCTAGAATTTAGAAGATTGAGGGGGGATCTTATAGAAACTTACAAAATTCTTAAGGGGTTGGACAGGCTAGATGCAGGAAGATTATTCCCGATGTTGGGGAAGTCCAGAACTAGGGGTCACAGTTTAAGGATAAGAGGGAAGTCTTTTAGGACCGAGATGAGAAAATCATTTTTTACACAGAGAGTGGTGAATCTGTGGAATTCTCTGCCACAGAAGGTAGTTGAGGCCAGTTCATTTGCTATATTTAAGAGGGAGTTAGATGTGACCCTTGTGGCTAAAGGGATCAGGGGGTATGGAGGGAATGCAGGGATGGGATACTGAGTTGGATGATCAGCCATGATCATATCGAATGGCGGTGCAGGCTCGGAGGGCCGAATGGCCTACTCCTGCACCTATTTTCTATGTTTCTATGTTTCTATGAACTTCCATCCTTCCATCACAGTGAGGAATGTGGTGAGCCGCTGTGGTGGATGTTTATGTTAACTTTTATTTTATATGGCTGTGTCTTGTTGCTTTTCACTTAGTATGGCTGTACGGTAACTCAAATTTCACTGAAGCTTAATTGTACATGTGACAATAAACTGACCTCAATTCTTCCCTTCCCTCCAGCACCAGCCCCTCCCCGGGCACTTTCCCTTGCAACTGCAAGAGATGCTACGCTTGTCGCTTTACCTCCCCTCGCGACTCCATTCAAGGACCCAAGCAGTCGTTCCAGGTGCGACAGAAGTTCGCCTGCATCTCCTCCAACCTCATCTATTGCATCCATTGCTCTAGATGTCAGCTGGTCTACATCAGTGAGACCAAGCATAGGCTTGGCGATCGGTTCGACGAACACCTCCGCTCGGTCTGCATTAACCAACCTGATCTCCCGGTGGCTCAGCACTTCAACTCCCCCTCCCATTCCGAATCTGACCTCTCTGTCCTGGGCCTCCTCCATGGCCAGAGTGAGCATCACCGGAAATTGGAGGAGCAGCAGCCTCATATTCCGCTTGGGCAGTCTGCACCCTAGCGGCATAAACATTGAATTCTCCAATTTCCGGTAGCCCTTGCTGTCTCCTCCCCTTCTCAGCTCTCCCTCAGCCCTGGGGCTCCTCCTCTTCCTTATTCCTTTCTTCTCCCTGCCCCCACCCCACCTTACATCAGTCTGAAGAAGGGTTTCGGCCCAAAACGTAAGCCTATTTCCTTCGCTCCATAGATGCTGCTGCACCCGCTGAGTTTCTCCAGCACGTTTGTCTACCTTTGAAACCTTGAAACCACTGCTGAACTGATGAGTTCCTAGAAGAAATTATTTATTGCCAGTACTATTCACAGAACTCTCAATTATCGTTGACCATAGTCTCCTGTAGCAACTGTCTAGTAATGGTTGGCATTGTATCCCCCTAACCCACTGAGCCAATTATCCCAATTTTCTATCAATCCATTGTGAAGATGATAACTGTGAGCCAACTGCTCCTGTAAGAATGTGGGAACATATTAGTGAATCTGTTGCAATATGTATGGGAGAGGTCCCTTTTGGTTTGAACAGCTAGGAAATTGTAAGATGTGAGTGCATGTTGATGTGACTATTTTTAATCGGACTTTACTGGACTTTACCTTGCACTAAACGTTATTCCCTATATCCTTTATTGTCACATTGTGAACAGCCTAATTGTAATCATGTATAGTTTTTTTGCTGACTGGATAGCATGCAACAAAAAGCTTTTCACTGCACATGTGACAAAATTAAACTAAAGTAAAGTAAAAAAGTAAAGTTAAAAAAAAAACTAAACTAAATTAAACTAAATAGTAAGTGTGTGATAGTGTGGTGGGAAACATTGATGTTAGATATAAATTGTGATTTACAAAGATTATTTTAAGATTAGTTATAGGGTTTTAATGCTTGCATTGAACAAGAATTATATAATGCAGTTATTGTAACATGAAGTTTGTTGATGTGTTCATTGACTTTGACGTTATATGTTATAGAACATTTGTCAGCATTATAACAAAAAGCACAACTGATGCTGGGGAGGGCATTTACATCTGGATATCGAGGAAGCAAGAAATTTAGCTGAGAGTTGCATTGGATGCAAATGGTGCAGATTAGTTGAGCATCGTGATTTCTATACATATTTTCCAACATTTTTTTTTACATCTTCTTAAACTCTCAGTTAGATATGAAAACAAGATGTTATGATAAGTGTTTGTCACTGCCAGAGACCAAAACTATTTCAGAAATGTTTGTCAGGTTTTCACCTGAATAAAAAGCAGGACAATTTACTCTTCCATTCAAACAAAATATTATTTTATTCATCCATTAAAAAATGTACTACATGCCAAATCAAAATAATTTGCTTTCTAAAATCAACATAGTTTCCTGTAATGGAAATTTTGCTTTGGAGAATTGGTATTTATGCTAAATATTTGTAATTGATCCAGTATTTAGGATGTCTCAAGTTCCAGAATTCTGGAACTGTCAGTGTTGAAAATCCTCACTTTCAGTTAACAATGTACTTGCTAAGATTCCACACTTTAAGAGGTGGAAGAAGTCAGGATAATCATATTTAAAGTGTCTGAAACAAAACAAAAAACACAATTTTTAATAGACCATGATCACTGCTTAGATGTCCAGAAAGGACAAAGCTACAGTATTTTTAAACATCCGACATCTTAAAGAATGTGCTGTTCTGTTCCAAAACAGATAGACTTCCATATGGTAGCCAGCCAAGACAGTAATATTGTTAAATATTTCTCTGCGCTTGTTTGGATATAATTTACTTTCTAAATTTACTAAAGAGTAA
The DNA here is from genome assembly GCF_010909765.2 of Amblyraja radiata. Classification (NCBI taxonomy): domain Eukaryota; kingdom Metazoa; phylum Chordata; class Chondrichthyes; order Rajiformes; family Rajidae; genus Amblyraja; species Amblyraja radiata. The sequence goes on along the minus strand of NC_045960.1, from coordinate 34,842,951 downwards.
ACGTGATTGAAGAGAGTCACAGAGAAAATTGGAAAAAAAAAGACAATGTGATCCTGGAACGCTGCCCAACTAGGGAAAGTAAATGTGGAGCAACAATGCTTTAGTCTATTATGGGGATATTCTTTGTAACGCTGTCTAGTTTGGCTTCACAAATCAGAGATGATCAAATCATGAAAAAATGTGCCCAAATTATTGGCAGGCTGTTTTGTAATATTAGAAACTGCTGCACTGACTTTGTAAGAATTCAAAAGTGTTGAATGACACAAAATAAAAAACAGTGAAATTCTAAACCGTCTGGTCACGGGTGTTTTGTTTTCATTTCAAGGAATAATGCATGGCTGAAACATATCTCTAATTGACATCAGTAGTAAACCTTCTTAAGTTTTTATAGATAATCAGATTTTGGAAGATTTTTCTGTTTACATGTGTTTGGGGTTTAATACATTTTAATATTCCAATTAATATCTTTCTAAGAGATCAGCATTATCTGGCATTGTGTGAGAAACAAAACTAATCAAAAGGAAAAGTGGTGACGTAGATATATTTACCAGGCAATTTCAGGACACACATTGACAGTATCACCTCTATATCAATGGAGGAACTGAAGCTATGTTCCCTATGATTCAGTGGAAACCAATGGTTAGAGCACGATCTTTTCTCTGGTTGATTGACTGTTTAATGGTATTATTATCTTAAAACTAATTGCACTTTTTAAAGAAAAGATGCAGCCGGAAATTGAAGATAAAATAATGAAGATGTAAATCCAAAATTAAAATATCATGGGGAAAATTTAGTTTAGTTTAGTTTAGTTTTGTTTAGAGATACAGCGTGGAAACTTGTCCACCGAGTCCACACCGACCAGCGATCCCTGCACATTAACACTGTTCTATTCGCACTAGGGATAACTGTTTTTAACATTTACACTATTTAACACATGCCACTATTTAGAGCTTTAAACACTAACAACAGAAGATGAGTTTCCGAGGAAATATTCGGTTCAGTGATCTTTCTGGCGAAAAGTGATTGATCTGGAATATGAATTCCTTTTCTCTTTTCACAGATATTTGCTGACCTACTAAGTATTTCCAACATTTCAAAATGTTCTGTTTTCATCATTGAAATGGTACATTAGTTATAATTATTATTTGAAATAATTATAATTATAAATAATACTATGGAATATTAAAATGACTAACTAAATAGCTGCTTGAAGTCAAAATTGTTGAATGCAGAACTGATAAGCAAGCTCTTTCATATGTGGGTAATTTTCCTAATAGATGTATTAGGATGATGCGTAATTGTGATAGAATGTTGGTTAATGGTTCAGCTGAAGATAACCAATTGCATTTAGACTAATACATTTGCAACTCAGGCCCACGGAGTTTAATAAAGGCCCTGCAGGAAGTGAAATGTTGCATCTCATTGGTCTGTTTTGGTTAGCTACTAACAAAGTCAAAAGTATACTCAAAGCTTGAATTTATTGAACCTTAGGAAAATCACGACGGATGATGCTGACCTAGAATCATTTGAAAAAGTTACGAAAGACATCTGCACCCAGAGATGTTTTTTCCCCTAGGGCAAGGAGTTGGATACATTGTGCTGTTCCATTAAGAGTAAATGTGTGCTCACTTTGACTTGAACCTATTGATGGCATCACGTTAAAAATGCTGGAGAATTGACTGACAAAGATTGCTCCTGACTTGCAAGCATGATAATAGATTTAATAATAATAATAATAATAATAATAATGGATGGGATTTATATAGCGCCTTTCTAATACTCAAGGCGCTTTACATCGCATTATTCATTCACTCCTCAGTCACACTCGGTGGTGGTAAGCTACTTCTGTAGCCACAGCTCCCCTGGGGCAGACTGACGGAAGCGTGGCTGCCAATCTGCGCCTACGGCCCCTCCGACCACCACCAATCACTCACACACATTCACACACATTCACACACAGGCAAAGATGGGTGAAGTGTCTTGCCCATGGACACAACGACAGTATGCACTCCAAGCGGGATTCGAACCGGCTACCTTCCGGTTGCCAGCCGAACACTTAGCCCATTGTGCCATCTGTCGTCCCAATATTTGATATTAGCTACCCATGCGACTAAATAAATTAAACATTGTCTTCAAAAATATTGGTGGTTTTCATAGAAATAATCTGAAGGAGGCAGTTTAAAGCTGTAGCTTGTTTATGAATATTTTTTTTAATGAATAGTTAAATGTTATTATTCCCATAAATACAGCACAAACATCCAGACATTCACTGGGAAGTAATGAAGTATCCACCCTACCGCAGTTCCTCATACCATGAGTTCTCTTTTCTGCTACCAAATTACAGCAACCTCTAAGCCAATTTGGATTGGGTGGAGTTGAGTTTAGTGTAGAGATACAGCATGTAAACAGGCCCATCGGCCCACCAAGTCCACCCAGACCAATGATCACCCGTGCGCTAATTCTATTCTACACACTAGGGACAATGAACTGAAGCCAATTAACCTCCAAACCTACACGTCTTTGGAATGTGGGAAGAACCCAGGGAAAACACACATGGTCATGAGGAGAACGTACAAACACCATCGAGACGAAGGCGAACAGACGTTTGGAGGGATATGGACCAAGTGCAGGCAGGTGGGACTAGTGTAGCTGGGACATGTTGGCCGGTGTGGGAATGTTGGGCCGAAGGGTCTGTTTCCATACTGTATCACTCTATGACTCTATGAGACAGCACCCATAGTCAGGGTCGAACTAGGGTCTCTGGATCTGTAAAGCAGCACTCTACTGTTGCGCCACTGTGCCGGTGGGGGGTGGGGTAGGGGAGGGGTGTCAGTGATGGAAGCTGAGGAAACCGAGTGGAGTTAGTCACTCAGAGTGAATATTAAATTCCATCTGCCTTTGCTGTCTCCATTTTACTCCGTGATAGATATCATAATATAGCTAAGACTACTTTCCTCACTATCAACTTCACCACCTGCTTTCATGTCAAATCATTATCGCAGCCAATTTTCAGGTGAAATATAATGTGTCAAATATAAACGTTCCACCACGTTTAAATTCCTGTGCATTGTCTGAAGTACCGAATTGAGGTGGAAAAGTTACATGAGCAAAGGGGAAATACTTAAATACTTAATTTCCATAAAGTGGTCCCTTGGTGAGTTAAGGAAGAAAGTGTAGAATCAGTACCCCATTCCGGCTCTTTCCCCATATCCTTGATTCCTTTAGCCCTAAGAGCTAAATCTAACTCTCTCTTGAAAACATTCAGTGAATTGGCCTCCACTGCCTTCTGTGGCAGAGAATTCCACAGATTCACAACGCTCTGGGTGAAAAAGTTTTTCCTCATCTCAGTCCTAAATGGCCTAACCCTTATTCTTTAACTGTGACAGCAATCTAAAATCAATATTTAGAAAATATATTTTAGGAAGATCATGGTCAAAATTATTCCTGATTTTTAAAACAATTTAAAACACAATTTTTTCATTTTAAATTGTAAAGGACTGATAATCACTTCCTGATTATTAAGTTACATTGCTTTAATTTCTGGGGAATATAGGATTTTTCTGAGATTTTCCCATCTTCTATCTTTTTCCTCTGGATGTAAGGTAAGACACAATGACCTGGAGAAGAAAACAGATCCTTTGTGCAATCTCTGTAATTTATACAGTAGCAAAATCATTTTCTTTAACTTACAAAAAACAAACTTTATCTCAAATTCTACACAAGATTCTGCTCTTTTTATATTGGCTATTTACTTTCTTCTTAAACATTTTCAAAAATGCTGACACTTTGACAGCTAACAAAAATAGGAGAGGCTAGTACACAGTGCATAGTCTATTTAGTACAAAGAACATGGGACATCGAACCTTACAGCAGAGCAACTGGCCCTTCGGCCCACAATGCCAGTGCCAATACTGATGCCAAGACCAACTCGTATCTTCCTGCTCATAATCCATACACCTTCATTCCTTGGATATCCATGTGCCTATCCAAAAATCTCTTAAACACCACTGTTGTATCTGCCCCCATCACCACCACTGGCCACATGTTCCAGGCAATCACAACCTTCTCTGTTAAATTACTTTCACTGCACATCCCCTTTAAACTTTGCCCCTCTCACCGTAAAGCTATGCTCTTTAGGATTTGACATTTAGACCTTGGGAATTTAAATTGGTGGTTTTGCTGGCTCTCGGGGCTTTTTGGTATGTTTTGAACATGTTTTTTGCATCTGATGAGGCCTGGCCACTACTCTCTGAGCAGCTCGAGAGAGAGACTATGACCTATGGCCGTAGACCTGTGCAAGATTGGTCTTGTGCACTCACATTATGTAAGATCAGGTGAGGAGTGAACATGGGCACCAACTGTGGGTAGCTGACTGGTTAAAGCAAAGCATGGATTCATTAAAATTAGGATCAACATACCAATAACAGTAGTGGTAACAAAAATCACATTCATGTGAAACCTAATGTGTTGAGCACTAACAACAACCTCTAGTAGCACAAATGGAGCCATTCAATTCAATTCAATTCAATTCAACTTTATTGTCATTGCACAGATACAAGTATAGGTACAACGAAATGCAGTTTAGCGTCTGGTCATAGTCATAGTGCAAGATAGGAATTTAAAAAAAATACAGAACAAGCATACATTAGAGTAAGAAGAGTACTGGTTAACACTCCATTCAACCCTTCATTAGTACACTTGCCAAAAGAAAATTATTTTTCCCAATTCTTAGTTTGAAACCTTGTAGTTACTGCTCTTCATGTGGTCTTTCTGATACTATTTAAATATAATAATAGAATTGGTCGCCAATAAACCACAGCTACCTGTGAGTGAAATAATTTTCTTAAGTTCCTTCTAACCTTTTTCCAGTGTAATTAAATTTACATCCTCAAGTCATTGACCTCCCTGCTGAGAGATATAGATTTTTCCTTTTCATCCTGTCAAGTGAAGTGATCTCTCAGTCTCCTCTGCTAAAACAAATGGCCTAGATTCTCTCCCCTCATAAGAATAACTCTCCATTTCTGGCAATGATCCCATCCTTTGCACTTTCTTATGTAGTACTGTTACATCCTGCAGTGTGATGACCACAGCTCTATTCTAGCTGAGGTCTAACCTATTTTATATATCATGGTATGATTTCAATCCTCCTGTATTCAATGCTCCAGTCAATAAAATCAAGTGCAGTTCTGGATTATATAAACAAAATCAGTTTTGGTTTATATTAGAGCAGAGCACTGTTCATTAACTGATTTCTCTATGAGCCATAAACACCCGTTTCCTATAGTGGGCCATATTGTCTAAGTACAATTGTTATAATTCTTTAATTTTCTTGACTAATCAACCCCTAAAACATAATTTTACTTCGGAGTCACGTGAGTGACTACGTGAAGAACCCACCAGGACGCATGCGTGCCATATCGTCTAACGCATTGCGTACGACTGGCAGGCTGAACGCGATTCTCCTGCCAACAGTCAGACCTGAAGGTAAGTTTTTTAAACATTTTCCAGGTTTTATCTTCCTGCAGGAAACTCTACTTAGAGGTCCTGTAAAGCCCGGGGCGAAGTCCGGAGGACCCAGTCAAGGGAATACCGGTCACGACCTCGGGCATACCCGAAAACATCGGGGATACCCCCCCCCCGACATAAGCCGCATTAAAGACCGCGGAATGCGGGAGCGGGCGGCGGTGAATTAGCCTCTCGGGCCGCTGGCGCTGGAACCAGCAGCTTCACACTGGTGCCGGTGGCATTTGGGGGGGGAAACATCGGGGCTACCCCGTGAAACGGGGATACCTCGCGACACAAGCCGCTTTTTAGACCGCGGAATGCGGGAGCGGGCGGAGGTGAATTCGCCTCTCGGGCCGCTGGCGTTGGAACCAGCAGCTTCATACTGGTGCCGGTGGCACCTGGGAAAACACAGCGGGGATACCCCGACACACAGCCGCTTGAAAGACCACGAAATATGGGCAGCGGGCGGCGGAGAAGTCGTCTCTCGGACCGTTGGCGTTGGAGCCAGCGGCTTCATACTGGTGCCAGTGGCACCTTCACAGCGGGGATAACCCCCGACAATGTATATCGCAGCTATCCCTTTCACAGGGACCGCGGGGATATCCCTGCTGCAGGAACCACAGGGGATACCCAGCACGGCGGGGGGGGGGGGGGGGGGGGGGGGGAAGGCCCGACTGCAAGGGAACCCCGGCTGCATACAAGGACCTCGACCCCGCAGCAGAAGGTTTAAAACAGGATCTGCAGGTAAATTCTTTACTCTCAGGTTGTTCTTTACTCTCAGTCCCTCACCTTGAGCACAGGATCGCCCCAGGGTTGCGTCCTCAGCCCCCTATTGTACTCCCTGTACACACATGACTTTGTGGCTAGGTTCAGCTCCAACTCAATAATTAAGTTTGCTGATGACTGTGGTGGTGGGCCTGATCTCAGACAACGGCGAGAAGGCCTACCGGGAGGAGGTGGCTGATCTAGCACTCTGGTGCCAGGATAACAGCCTCCTCTTGAACATCAAAAAAACGAAGGAGCTGATCATGGACTTTAGGAGGGCACATCATCCGAGGACGTACACTCCATTGAGTATAAATGGGGATCCTGTGGATAGGGTGAGCTGTTTTAAATATCTGGGAGTCCAAATCTCCGAGGATATGACATGGACATCACACGCCTCAGCACTCGCGAGTAAGGCAAGGCAGCGCCTTTACCACCTCAGGCAATTGAGGAAATTCAGAGTGTCTCCGAGGATCCTCCAGTGCTTCTACGCAGCGGCTGTGGAATGCATCTTGTCCGGGACTATTACCATCTGGTTTGGGAATTGCTCTGCCCAGGACAAGAAGGCTCTGCAGAGAGTAGTGCGTTCGGCTGAACGCACTATGGGAACTTCACTCGCCCCCCTGCAGGAACTATACATCAGGAGGTGCAACTCCAGAGCCAACAAAATCATGAGACCCCTTCCACCCATGCAACGGACTGTTCCAGCTGCTACGGTCAGGCAAACGCCTCCGTTGCCATGCTGTGAGAACGGAGAGGTTGAGAAGGAGTTTCTTCCCAAAGGCCATTCGGAATGTAAATGCCTTTCTCACCAGGGACTAACTATACTGAACGTTTTTCCTTCCAATATTTATTATGTAAAAGAATATGTGTGTTTATGATTGTGTTTATAGTTTGTTTGGTTGTTTGGTTGTTTGTCTTTTTGCACAAAGTTCGCGACCATTGCCACTTTTCATTTCACTGCACATCTCGTATGTGTATGTGACGAATAAACTTGACTTGACTTGACTTGTTTAAGTTCTATTTCTGTGAGGATGTGTTGCAGGAAAGGAACCATGGACTAAGCCCAAATGGAGACTGACTGCGGAGGACCGCGGGAGTGCGGGCAGTCAACAGCGGTTGGCTACACCTGGACCGCTAATCGATCATCAGTCTCTGACCTGGCACCTGCACAGTCGGAATAAACACCACAGACTGGCGGGAAGGCCAAGCAAAAGTCGGACAGGCCCGAAGACTCGGACAAGTCGGGCTGTGAAGACTCACCGCCAGCGAGAGCACTGTGATTGCATATCCCGCATGGAGCGGTTGATGGAGCAGATGCTCCAATGTGACATGCTCCGGTATATGGAGTCTAGTCACCATAGGGTCCTAGGACGCCCAAGGCAGCACCTTATTGAGGGCTACATAATGCATCTCCCTCGACAGAGGGGAGCATTAGGAATCACTTCTGGGCTGACTCTGAAGACAGGGGTTTGGCTGAAGATACCACAAGTGTGCTGGGTGTGCAGGAACAACACAACCGACAGATTTAGGACGACAGATGGAGCAATGGGCTAAGTGTTCGGCTGGCAACCTGAAGGTGGCCGGTTCGAATCCTGCTTGGAGTGTGTACTGTCATTGTGTCCTTGGGCAAGACACTTCACCTACCTTTGCCTGGGACTAGAGACGGAAATTAGCTACTGATTGGCTACAATCTCGCATATTTACATGCAAATGTTCATTAATATGCACTGTCCCTATAAACAAATTATTATTATTATTATTATTATTAACCAGCAGCAGGAGCTCGACGAGGGCCATCGGGCTCAAGAAGGCCACATCATCACACAAGACCTCACATCTCCGGCGGCAGCACCCCTATGCACCCACCAGCAAACAACGATGCACTGAAGCTGGTGAAAGCTTGAAGGCCGTACAACCAGAACAAAGGTCTTTTTTAGGCCACAGCCCAGAACGGCTTTCCTGGAAGATGCGCCAACCCCGTACTCTAGCTCCTCTACCTCCCAGGAGCAGAAGTGCAAAATCATGCACACATGGTTGAGGCAGCTCCTGGGTCGGGTTGCATAAGTCCTCCCATTCGGATAAAGGTCTGGAGCCACATCGATGATGTCTCGTGTCACCGATACAAGTTGGTAATACTTTTCATTTATTTATTTATTTATTTATTATTAGAAATACAGTAAATTACAATAATACACATCACATATATCTTATTACATTTGTTGTACCACTTCGTTTTTCTAGCTTTAAAAAAGGTAGAAATAAAAGAAGTAAGGAAAGTGAGCAAGAATCGTGAAGGTGCAGGAAAGTGTTGGGAAAAGAAAGCCCCTTAGGGAAGAAGTTAGAGAAGGAAGTAAAGAAAGGAAATAAGACCCTAGAAAGAAAAGAAAAAAAAAGGAAAAACAATCGCTCTATTGTAACACAAAACGCCGCAAAAAAGGATATACCAGCCGTGTTTTAAATTTTTTTTATTTTATACCCCCCGTTACCAGATCCTGGTACCATTTATATTTTAAATTACTATTGCACCTTATGCTTGTAATAGTTCCATAAATGCAGACCACGTCTTTTGGAAGTGGTCTGCTTTGCCTGCTAGGAGGAGTCTCATCTCTTCCAAGTGTAGTGTTTCGAACATGTTTGAAATCCACATTTTTATTGTTGGTATTGGAGCATTTTTCCAAAATTTGAGTATAAGCTTTTTTCCTATTATTAGCCCGTAATTAAGTAAGTACTTTTGAAACACGTTTAATTCGGGGTTACCTTCCGATATTCCAAAAATGATCCATTCTGCTTTTGGTACAAGTTTTATTTTAAATAATTTTGTGAAGATTTCAAATATTTCGTTCCAGAATTTTTGGATTTTTATACAAAAAACAAAAGAGTGCGCTATGGTAGCTTCTTGTGACTGACATTTATCACAAATGGGTGAGACATTGGGGAAAAGTTTATTTATTTTAGTTTTTGAATAATATAGTCTATGTAATGTTTTGAATTGAATTAGAGTATGTCGTACGTTGATTGAGCATTTATGCACATATAGTAAGTGTTTATCCCAGCTCTCTTTTGAAATTTTTATAGCTAGTTCTTGTTCCCAGTCTCTTCTAATACCATCGGTTGTAGGTATTTCTATATTTAAAATAATGTTGTATAAGTATGATATTAGATTTGCTGATTCAGCCTTTGTCTTCATGGCTTCATCCAATAAGTCTGGAGGCATGTTATGATAGTCTTTTGTGTATTTTTTCAGATAGTCACGGATTTGAAGATATTAAAATATTGATTATTTTTCAAATTATATTTCAGTTGTAATTGTTGAAATGATAATAATTTTCCTAATTCATACAAGTCTCCGAGCATTTTGATTCCCATTCTTTCCCATTGTGTAAATGATTTATCTATAATTGAAGGTTTAAACGACAGGTTATTGACTATTGGCATTAAAAGAGATAGATTTCTTAGTTTTAGATTCTGTTTTATTTGTTTCCAAGTTCTAATTGTGCTATGTATCATTGGATTTTTATTATAATTTTTGTTATTCAGATTCATTGGTGAGAGGAGAGTCGCTCCTGTATTACACGGAGAGCAGTCCTCCCTCTCCATTACAATCCAGTCCACCTGCTGGGCAGAGTTGTCCAGCAGGTGAATCATATTTTTAATATTTACTGCCCAATTATAGTACATAAAGTTAGGGAGCGCTAGACCACCCATCTCTTTTGGTTTACTAAGGTGTGCTCTTTGTATTCTGTTGGATTTATAATCCCATATAAAATTTGTAATGTCTGAATCTAGTTTTTTGAAAAACTTTTTTGGAAGATATATTGGAATTGATTGAAATAAATATAGGATTTGTGGTAAAAAGATCATTTTTATAGCATTTATTCGACCTATTAAAGACATCAGGAGCGTTTTCCAGAATTTGATTAGATTATTTAGTTTCTTAAGTAAGGGGCTATAATTGGCGTTAAACATAGCGTGATAGTTTCTAGTGATTTCAATTCCTAAATATTTAACTTTTTCTGTGGCTATTTTAAAGGGAAATTTCAAGAGATGTGTTGAGTCTTTCGGTTTTATCGACATAATTTCACTTTTGTTCCAGTTTATTCTGTATCCTGAGAAAGATCCAAAGTCCTCAAGTTGGTAATACTTAAACTGGTTTGAATATTTACACTGGTTTGGGATAACATAAGATTAGTTTATACTGCACAACAGGTATGGTTGGAGTTGCCTTTCAAGGCAGGCTCACAATATGGGATGTGGACTGATCATTTTCAACAGCCTCAACCCGCATGTGCAGTATAGACATTTCTGAATAACTTCCATGTGATAATTTCCTCTCACAGGGTTGAAGATATTTGAAATTTAACTGGATGAGGCAATGATACACTCAGTGCATTGCAAAATGGGCTAACTTCAGTTTCCAGATTATTTACCAAATCACTACAATCAGTGCTTCGACTGCACAGAGCTAACAAATAAGTGGCATGGCCAATCTGGATGATATTGAACATACTGTATTTTACTAAATTAGCCTTATCAGCCACATAGCTATATTTGAGAAATTGAGATTCTCACCCGTCCAGTTAAATTCAAATTAAGTTGATACCAACTGAAACTATTGATTATTGGGATGCAATGAAACCATTTATTTGTCTGGGATCAGCTCTGAGACAAAATATTAGACCTCTGCTATTCTCAGCTGAAACTAACAAAGTCACAATGATGGACGAACAATATTCAGCGTTGCTCCACTAAAAACCTCTCATCTGTAAATCTTCAGTCATTTCCAAACTGATGCTATTGCCCAAAGATGGGAAATCTACTAATACCTCTAGTTACAGAGGCAGATGGGATTAGCATGAGTTATCAAGTGTTCAGTCATGGTATCAACTGCCAATGGACACCAGGTGCATTCTGTGCAGTTAAAGAGCGTGTGGATATGCATAACCCGCATGCACGTCCAAGGTGATACACTTTGGTGGTGGTATATGTTAATCACAAAGGTACAATCAAATCAAAGTATCCGGTGATAATTTTACCTAACCGCATTTAGCACTGGTGTATTATCATGCAAAATCAACGACAACACAGAATAAATGTGTGATCACAAAGTATTTAATGACATTGTGGATCGATGGAACACTAACGATTGAAATGCTTGCATCCAGGCTCAATCAACAGTTGCAAAAATACGAGGCATATTAGTGGCGAAGGGTGCATTCTCGCTACACTAGGGAGGAATGTTCTTTTCTGTCTTCCTCCATTCGGCCTCAATAGACGGGTCTTGCAAAATTCAGCAAGATTCCCGCTTCCGGGTTTTCATAGTGCCTGCCTGGGTTATATACCCATGGTTCCCGCTGATGTGGGGAATGAGCATAAAATCTTACATGGTTATTTCCGGATTAAAAAGATGCTGGTTCAGTTATGATGTTGAAACCATCCTCTGCATGATATAATCAATTCATAGACTTACACACTCTGAGAAACCGTTTCCTGCGGCTCGGGTTGTCAAACCATAAGCATTAGGAGTGCCCACTGCAGATTGCAGAGATAGCACCAAATAGCAGCAAACCGAATAGGAGATGGGAAGTATTGTTTATTCTTCTTTACGTTTAACTCAGCACGGATGACTGACACATTGGAATTCAGTTTTATGGGATTATAACATCGTTAAAATTCCATTTACTGTGCCTGCGCTATGGGTCCAGTCATTGCAGAGCAGACAGGGACACAGACCAAACTAGATGTTGCATATCCCATGGACCTTGGGTTGCGTGTGATCACGCATCTACACCAGTATGTCAAGGTCCCTAAGAGCCTCATAGACTCTGACTAGCAATATTGTTAGTTACATAAAACCTTGTTAGAAGGAATCACTACAAACCTTCTCCAGAGGGTTAAATGGGTCTGGCATATACAGGAGTGTACATTGAAATTGAGTCTCACTCTACCAGGACCGCTATACCTCAGCAGCAGGGGTATGGACCACATCCTAGCGGCTGCAGGATGGTCAAACTATTAATCTGTACAAATATTCAGAATAAACCTATTGCCAGATCGGGGGTGTTCGCCATCTCTATTTTAGGTATGGTTCATACTTCCTCCAGGTTGAGGGAGGTTACGATTCCCACTATTGTTCATTAATAGCATCAACATGTCTATATCTATGGCATGTCTGAATGCAATATTAATGTTCACTCATCATTGGCCCACTGATGCTGTGTATGATGCCTGGACTCGTTTCCACGGCATGAAATCACAGAGCTTTAAAATCTTCACGTAGTCACTCACGTGACTCCGAAGTAAAATAGTAAGATTAAACGAGAACTTACCAGTTTGAAGTTTGATCTTTATTTTATGAGGAGTAACGTTGAGGGATTACGTGCCCTCCATGCCCACCCTCGATCATAAGGTTCAACTGGTATCCTATTTTCTCTAATCTTACTATGTTCAGTTCATTTACTGTTATCTGTGATGTCACACCGCTGCTTTGAAGATTGACATGCATGCATCCTGGCGGGTTCTTCACGTAATCCCTCAACGTTACTCCTCATAAAATAAAGATCAAATTTCAAACTGGTAAGTTCTCGTTTAATCTTACTATTAAACATGGAATGTAGAGTACATCAGTTATTAATAAATGCATGAAACATCTTATTATTAATACTATCTTAAAAAAATGTTTTAAATAGATATGAAAGCATTTGCATAAAGTCAGATTTTTGTATGTCAGGCCATTTTTAATCCAGGGAGCCCTTGTGTTGCATAAGCTTTCACAGCAACCTTATCTATTTGTCCTATTGCCTTCATGGATTGGTGGACATGCACTCCAAGATCTATCTGTTCCTCTATACCTTTTGGTCTCCTGTTATCTAAGTTGGTTTTGTACGTGACTCTGTAAGACTCCAGATACACAGTAAGGAAACACACCTTTTGGCCACGCCGACCAGTGATCACCCATACACTAGCTATACCAGATACACTAGGGACAATTTACAGAGCCAATTAACCTACAAAGCTGTAAGTCTTTGGAGTGTGGGAGGAAACTGAAACACCTGGAGAAAACCCACGCAGGTCATGGGGAAAACGTACAAACTCCAAGCAGACAGCACCCGTAGTCAAGATCAAACCCGGGTCTCTAGCAGTGTAAGGCAGCAACTCTGCCACTGCGCACTGTGCCACTCTAGGAGTACATTTGCTGCTTTTGTGCCTTCCATTTCTATCCTTTTGCAAACTACTCATTTTGATCGATTGTGGAATTGGGAACAATGAGGAACTGGCACAGAAGATGAGTTGAGGCTTGGGGTACACAACCATGATCATATTGAAGGGTCGGGCACTGCTTGAAAGGCCAGCTGGTTAACTTCTGCTCCTCGTTTCAAATTTTCATTACTTCACACTATTCCTCCTAAGGTCACTGTCTTTTCTCTGAAGTTAGACACAAAGTATTCGTCTCAACACTGACATTTTAGTCCATAGTAAGGCTTCTTCTTTCCTTTGCTATCCTCTTTCCCTTCAAAAACTTATAAATCCCCAAAGTTTTTCTTGATTTTTAGCAATTATTACATTTTCATAGACTGTTATTATCTCCCTAATTTCCCTTTTAATTTCATCATTGCACACTCTGTATTCCTCGTTGAGTTTCTGCAGTGAGCACTCAGTTGAGCTCTCAGTTAACTAATCATTTAACAATGATACTATGAAACCAATAATCATTTCAAGATAATACAGCTCTTAGCTAATTACCATGGTAATGTACAGTTTATTTGCTATCAAGCATCACAAGTTTTTTCATTCATGGAAGCAAGTTTGCAGTTGACTTACGACACGATACAGGCATCACTCAAAATATTACTTTTTGTACAGAATAGAAGATAGGACTCAGTGATCCAGGTTGGCACTGGTTTTACTGTTATTTCCACATGCAGAAGTAGCCTTAGAATTTGAACCTGCATTCTATGAAGTGCACGTAAAGACTGAATGTGTTAAGTTTTAACTCGCCAAAACAGGAGGTTGAAAGCTGCCCCCTAGATTGTATTGCAACGGAAAAATAGACACAAAAAGTCAGAGTAACTCAGCAGGTCAGGCAGCATCCCTGGATAAAATGAATAGGTGACGTTTGGGGTCAAGACCTTGACCCGAAACATCACCAAAGTCTAAAGTGGGGTCTCGACCCGAAACGTTACCTATTCCTGTTCTCCAGAGATGCTGCCTGACCCGCTGAGTTACTCCAGCTTTTTGCGTCTATCTTTCGTTTAAACCAGCAACTGCAGTTCCTTCCTACACTTACATTGGAACATATCTGGAGCTGATTCCAAAGAGGCCGAGTTGTGGTTTTATCAGGAGATACAAAAGCCGCAAACCAATCTGCTTTCCAGGATATCTCCCACCAAAAACATTGTAAGGATGAAGGCAGGCGAGCTCATTAGAATGTTATAATTAGAATTGCTCTTTAAACATTTTAATGAGCTAGCCTGCCTTCATCTACACAATGCCGTTGGTGGGCAATACCCCCCTCCCTTGTGCAAGGATCCAGAAAACATTGCCTAAAACTTGATTTTACGGTATTTAAGCCGAGAAATTGGAACAAATAGTCGGCGTTTCTTATGTATAAAATGTAGAAAATTTGATTTAACGGAGAGTAGATCTGGCTTGTGATCATTTTTCCAGGTAATATAATTCCCTTCGTCAAACTTGACTAGGCACTTTGATGTTCAGCTAGCACGTTTGTTATTTTTCCACCATTTGACACTATCCAGTAATTTAATTATTCACACAACCCCCCATTTCCATCCACACCGGCAGAAATTGGAGATTAAAGCTGAGGTCCACAATCACAAGAGAATGTGTTCACTATTACTTCAGTGCTTTTATTGTTACTCGAAAGGACACCACTGACATAATCAGACCTGACTGGGCAGCTTTCCAACCCATACACCTTCCATAAGGTGCACCACAACTGACAGCGAGTGCTTCCTTCAGCATTTAGCTGCTGACACACAATAGGTGCTTCAGCGATGACACCTCTGGCAACACACAATCAGTGTGTTTCCTCAGTGAGGCATGGCAGATCTGACAGCAAGGCCAGTATCGCTGTACGACAAATAATTACATGTGAATACTGTACATAGAATCCATTATAACAGCGGAAAAAATCATATAAATAGCAAAGATCATGACTTGCAGGAAGAAACTGCAGATGCTGGTTTAAACCGAAGATAGACACAAAAAGCTGGAGTAACTCAGCGGATCAGGCAGCTTCTCTGGAGAAAAAGGAATGCGTGCCATTTTGGGTCGGGACCCTTCTTCAGACTGAAAGTCAGGGGAAAGGGAAATGAGAGATATAGAACAAATTAGTGAACAATATGCAAAAAGTAACAAAGAATACAGACCACTAAACAGCAGTAGGGAGGTTGGGGATAGCATCAAGCAGGAAATCAGGGATGCAAAGGTACAACATTTATCATGGGTGACTTTAATTTACATATAGATTGGGCCAACCAAATTGGTAGACGTGCCGAGGAGGAGGATTTCCTGGAATGTATACGGGATGGTTTTTAAACCAATATGTACAAGAACCAACTAGAGGATAGGCCATCCTAGACTGGGTATTTTGTAATGAGAAAGGATTAGTTAGCGATCTTGGAGTGCAAAGCTCCTTGGGCAACAGTGTCCATAATATGGTGGAATTCTGCATTAGGATGGAAAGTGAAACAGTTAATTCAAAGACTAGAGTCCTTAACTTAAAGAAAGGAGACTTTAAAGATGGGAATTGGCTAGGCTAGACTGGCAAATTATACTTAAAGGGTTGACGGTGGAGATGCAATGGCAAAGATTTAAAGATTGTTCATCCCCGTCTGACGAAAATATAAAATGGGGAAGGCAGCACAACCGTGGCTAACGAAGGAAATCAAGGATGGTGTTAAATCCAAGGAAATGACATATAAATGGGCCTGAGGAAGCAGCAAACTGGAGGACTGGGAGAAATTCAGAACTCAACAGAGGATGACAAAGGGGTTAATTAAGAGGTGGGAAAAAGAGCATGAAAGAAAGCTTGCGGGGAATATAAAAACTGACTCTAAAACTTCTTTAGATATGTAAAAAAGAAAAGATTAGTGAAGACAAATGTAGGTCCCTTACAATCAGAGACAGGTGAATTTATAATGGAAACAAAGAAATGGCAGAACAGTTAAACGAGTACTTTGGTTCTGTCTTCACTAAGAAAGACACAAACAATCTCCCATGAATACCAGGGGACTGAGGATCTAGTGGAAGGGAGGAACTGAAGGGAATCCACATTAGTTAGGAAATGGTGTTAGGTAAACTGTTTGGACTGAAGGCAGATAAATCTCCAGGGCCTGATGGTCTGCATCCCAGAGTAATCAAGGATGTGGCCCTACAAATCATGGGTTCATTGGTGATCACTTTTCCAATGTTCACTCGACTGGGTCAGTTCCTGTGGACTGGAGGGTAGCCGATGTAACCCCACTTTTTAAGAAAGGAGGGAGAGAGAAATTGGGGAATTATATACCAGATAGCCTTACATCATAGTGGGGAAGATGCTTGAGTCGATTGTTAAAGATATTATAGCAGCGCATTTGGAAAGCAGTGACAGGATCGGTCAAAGCCAGCATGGATTTATGAAGGGGAAATCATGCTTGACTAATGTTCTGGCATGTTGGTCTTCATTGCGAGAGGATTTGAGTTTAGGAGCAAGGAGGTGCTTCTGTAGTTGTACAGGGCCCTGGTGAGATCGCACCTGGAGTATTATGTGCAATTTTGGCCTCCTAATTTGAGGAAGGACATTATTGCTATTGAGTAAGTGCAGCGTAGGTTCACTGGGTTAATTCCCGGGATGGCGGGACTGACATATGATGAAAGAAAGTGAGGAGGTGCCTGGTGGACTCACTGTGGTGGATGTTAAATCTATGTTTATTGTGAGTTTTGTTATTTTATTCTATGTTATGACTGCAAGGCACGAAATTTCGTTCAGACTGAAAAGTCTGAATGACAATAAAGGATACTTGACTTGAGACTGGGTGGACTGAGCTTGTATTCACTGGAATTTAGAAGGATGAGAGGATATCTTATAGAAACATATAAAATTCTTAAAGGATTTGACAGGCTAGATGCAGGAAGATTTTTCGCGATGTTGCGGAAGTCCAGAACCTGGGGTCACAGTTTAAGAATAAGGGGGAGGCCATTTAGGACTGAGATGAGGAAAAACTTCTTCACCGAGAGAGTTGTGAATCTGTGGAATTCTCTGCCACAGAAGGCAGTGGAGGCCAATTCACTGGATGTTTTCAAGAGAGAGTTAGATTTAGCTCTTAGTACTGAAGGAATCAAGAGATATGGAGAAAAAGCAGGAACGGGGTACGGATTTTAGATGATCAGCCATGAAGGGCCGAAGGGCTGAATGGCCTTCTCCTGCACCTATTTTTCTATGTTTCTATGTTTCTATGTTTCTATCAACGAAAGGTGGAGCCCACAATGGTCCATTGTTGGCAGTGGGCTAGGGGATAACGAGTTATACAGACAGTGAAACTCAACAGGACGACAGTGAAACTAGTACGATGACTAGGGTGAGGGAGGGACGGAGAGAGAGGAATTCAAGGGTTACTTGAAGTTAGAGAAATCAATATTCAGAAGACATTTGATTATGAATTTTAACACAAATGTTTATTTCCCCTTTCATTACATTATTTGTGATTTTTAATATCCTGCTGCTGGGTCAAAGTGCCCCCTCTGTGATTTCAGTCCAGCTGTTGGAAGATTGCTCACTTTCCCATTGACTCCACACAGATGTCTTTGTTGACCCACGTGACATGTCTTGCCCGAAATGGAATTACTTCAAATTGATGTCAAGGTTCAATTGAAGAAGCAATCTGGAATGGCTGCATGGAGGACATGGTTGAGTTTGTTTCTTGAGACTCCATGGTGTGAAAGAACGCTATTGAGTGTGAACATCAATGGCTTGAACTTGCCCACTAATTGACCTCTTAAGGAACGGGAAGGTGAGATGGTTCATTAATCTGTTCTCACTGAGATCAGTCCACTATTGTTTCATCTTTCAAAACCAGAGGTGACAAGTGGGTCATGAGGACAAGTGTCAGGGGTTATGGAGAGAAGGCAGGAGAATTGGTTAGGAGGGTGAGATAGATCAGCTATGATTGAATGGCGGAGTAGACTTTATGGGCCGAATGGCCTCATTCTGCTCCTATCACTTATGAAGGTCACATTCCTGCTACCTTCAATATTTTGCTCACAGTCAGTCTGTGTGATCTGTGTAGGATACCGGTTCTGATGAGGATCGGTGTTGACTGTGAGGGGATGAATAAATGTCCCTGCTCCTGTGCACCATGTATCAGCTGCTGCAGCATGCTGATCTGTTTATGCAAAACACTTATCTGCTCTGAACACAACAGACTGTGGCTGACGTGTAGCATTTATTTAGCCCTGATCACCTCTGATCTGCTCATGGGTGTTCAGGGCTTTTTGGGGGCCAAAACATGCCAACACATGTGTACTGCCTTGGTTTTGCTGCATGATTTTACCAGGTTTAGGTTTATTTAGCTTAGAAATGCAGCATGGAAACAGGCCCTTCGCCCCAGCGAGTTCGCACCGACCAATGATTCCCGCACACATACTATCCTACACACACTAGGGATGCCCTTTATGTGGCGACTATATGCAAGCAAAACATTTCACAGAGACTTGTCACATGTGACAATAAAGTATTCAATTCAATACAATTCAATTTATAATTTTACCAAGTCATTTAACTTACAAACCTGTACATCTTTGCAGTTCAAAGGTTCAACGGTCTGTTTACTGTCACGTGTACCAATTAAGTTACAGTGAAGCTCAAATTACCATGCAGCCATACTAAAAAAAAGCAACAAGACGCACAACTACATAAAAGTTAACATAAACATCCACCACCGCAGATTCCCCACATTTCACACAGAGAGTGGTGAACCTCTGGAACTCTCTGCCACAGAAGGTAGTTGAGGCCAGTTCATTGGCTATATTTAAGAGGGAGTTAGATGTGGCCCTTGTGGCTAAAGGGATCAGGGGGTATGGAGAGAAGGCAGGTACAGGATACTGAGTTGGTGATCAGTGTTTCTATGTTTCAATTCCTCACTGTGATTGAAGGCAATAAAGTCTAAGCTTCTTCCTCTTAATTCCCCCACGGTCAGGGCAGTAGAACCATCCGCAGTCGGGGCGATCAACGCTCCCACAGCCGGCGATCTAAGCCCCCGTGTTTGGGGCGATCGAAGCCCCCACGTCAGGGCGATCTAAGCCCCCCGCGTCAGGGGCGAACAAAGCCACCATGTCAGGGAGATCAAAGCTCTCGTGTTGGGGTGATCGAAGCTCCAGAATCGGGGCGGTCAAAGCTTCTGCAGCCTGGATGTTAAGTCTCCAGGTTGGTCCCGAGCACGAGACCGCCAACTCCACGATGTCAGGCCGCAGTGCGGACGCAGATACGATGCGGAAAGAAAATTGCTTCTCCGTCGAGGTAAAAGAATAATAAAAGTTTTCCCCCACCCCCCCCCCACCCCCCCCCACCCCCCCCACCCCCACCCCCCTCCCCACATGAAACAAGCGAACGAACACTAAAAACATACATTTAACACATACTATAAAACAACATAGAAGGAGGGGACGAAACAGACTGTTGGCGAGGCAGCCATTGCCGGCGCCACCTGGTGATCATGTGGGAGGTAACTGGAGATCCTGGAAAAAGCCGACACAGGTCACGGGGAGAATGTACAAACTCCGTACAGACAAGCACCTGTAGTCAGGATCAAACCCGGGTCTCTGGCACTGTAGGGCAGCAATTTTACCGCTGCGCCACCGTGCCGTCCAAATTGTATACAATTTGTAGGTTGTATACAAAGCAAAGCATTTCACTGTACCATGGTAGATGTGTCAATAAAGTATCATCTCAAATATAATGATCAAGCGGCACCTTGATGGAAACTTGCTGATCTTTTAGCAATTATGGCAGGCTGGACTGGATCAGTGTAGACTTGGCTTGGCCTCTGTAGGTGTCTACATATTTGTTTATGTTAGTTTAGTTTAGAGATCCAGCGTGGAAAGAAGCCCTTCTGCCCACCGAGTCCGTGCTGACCAGCAATCACCCTCGATGACAGTACACTAGTTGCATTCCACACACAAGGGAAACATAGAAACATAGAAACATAGAAATTAGGTGCAGGAGTAGGCCATTCGGCCCTTCGAGCCTGCACCGCCATTCAATATGATCATGGCTGATCATCCAACTCAGTATCCCGTACCTGCCTTCTCTCCATACCCTCTGATCCCCTTAGCCACAAGGGCCACATCTAACTCCCTCTTAAATATAGCCAATGAACTGGCCTCGACTACCCTCTGTGGCAGGGAGTTCCAGAGATTCACCACTCTCTGTGTGAAAAAAGTTCTTCTCATCTCGGTTTTAAAGGATTTCCCCCTTATCCTTAAGCTGTGACCCCTTGTCCTGGACTTCCCCAACATCGGGAGCAATCTTCCTGCATCTAGCCTGTCCAACCCCTTAAGAATTTTGTAAGTTTCTATAAGATCCCCTCTCAATCTCCTAAATTCTAGAGAGTATAAACCAAGTCTATCCAGTCTTTCTTCATAAGAAAGTCCTGACATCCCAGGAATCAGTCTGGTGAACCTTCTCTGCACTCCCTCTATGGCAATAATGTCCTTCCTCAGATTTGGAGACCAAAACTGTACGCAATACTCCAGGTGTGGTCTCACCAAGACCCTGTACAACTGCAGTAGAACCTCCCTGCTCCTATACTCAAATCCTTTTGCTATGAAAGCTAACATACCATTCGCTTTCTTCACTGCCTGCTGCACCTGCATGCCCACTTTCAATGACTGGTGTACCATGACACCCAGGTCTCGCTGCATCTCCCCTTTTCCTAGTCGGCCACCATTTAGATAATAGTCTGCTTTCCTGTTTTTGCCACCAAAATGGATAACCTCACATTTATCCACATTATACTGCATCTTCCAAACATTTGCCCACTCACCCAGCCTATCCAAGTCACCTTGCAGTCTCCTAGCATCCTCCTCACAGCTAACACTGCCCCCCAGCTTAGTGTCATCCGCAAACTTGGAGATATTGCTTTCAATTCCCTCATCCAGATCATTAATATGTATTGTAAATAGCTGGGGTCCCAGCACTGAGCCTTGCGGTACCCCACTAGTCACTGCCTGCCATTGTGAAAAGGACCCGTTTACTCCTACTCTTTGCTTCCTGTTTGCCAGCCAGTTCTCTATCCACATCAATACTGAACCCCCAATGCCGTGTGCTTTAAGTTTGTAAACTAATCTCTTATGTGGGACCTTGTCGAAAGCCTTCTGGAAGTCCAGATACACCACATCCACTGGTTCTCCCCTATCCACGCTACTAGTTACATCCTCGAAAAATTCGATAAGATTCGTCAGACATTTACCTTTTGTAAATCCATGCTGACTTTGTCCAATGATTTCACCACTTTCCAAATGTGCTGCTATCCCATCTTTAATAACTGACTCTAGCAGTTACAATTTTATCAAGCCAATTAACCTATAAAGCCTGCATGATTTTGGAATGTGGGAGGAAACCAGAGCACCCGGAGAAAACCCACACAGTCACAGTGAAAGTATACAAGCTCCGTACAGATAGCACCTATCAGGATCAAACCCGGGTGTCTGGCGGTATGAGGTAGTGGCTGCGCCACTGTGCCGCCCGAACTGCCACCTGACCCAGTGGGTACTCTGTGATGGATTATCTCCAACGGCTAGCAAGTGTGTGCGCTTGACATCGATGGCTGAGGACAAGGCCTCCAAGGTGCACTAACCTCCTGTGAGAGCTTGGGAATGACACACGGCCTGTCATCTCCTAAATATGGTGTTCACTAACCTTCTCACTGAGCAACCTTATCATGGAAACATCCTCACCTTTTCCCACTGGAGCAGTGGACATGTTTCATTACTTTCAACCCTCACCACCACACCAAGTGCCGGATTAAAGTTGGCTAGTTCTCGGTGTAACACCCTGTGACATGAATCCCCAGTCAATCATATCTTCTCTAGGGGTGTTCCTCTCTCAGATAATGCTGAGTTGCATTTGCAGAACTTGGCAGGAAGCGTTGGTGATGGTGTCATGCATGTAAAATAACCTTTACTTTAACTTCTGTTTTCTGCACCAGATTTCAATACCATGTAATAGAGTCATAGAGTTATACAGCATGGAATCAAGCCTTCGGCCCAACTTGCCCACACCGACCAACATGCCCCATCTATACTACTCAATCCAGCCTGCGTTTGACCCATATCCTTCTAAACCTTTCCAATCCATGGACCTGTACCATGTACTTGTTACATGTTGACCTCTCTCCCTTTCCCCATGGCAACCAATGTATGTTGTGGTAAGTGCGATCTTAAGGACAAATGCTCTTCTCTTTGGCCTACATCAAAAGGTCGGCAGCTACATTATATTGAATATGTTCGCACAGGGAAAAACACAGGTTATACTTCACTGTATGTTTCTGGGTGGAAACTAACACAATGCTGTCATAAACATCTTTTTAGACTTTAGAGAAAGAGCATGGAACCAAGCCCTTCAGCTCACTGAGTCCATGCCTATCTGTGATCACCCCGTACACGAGCAGTATCCTACACACTAGGGACAATTTACAATTTTACTGAAGCCAATTAATCTACAAACCTGCACGTCTTTGGAATGTGGGAGGAAACCAGAGCACCCGGTGAAAACCCACGCAGTGCAGAGAGAACGTACAAACTCCGTTCAGATGGCACCCATTGTCAGGATCAAAGCTGGGTCTATGGAGCTGTAAGACAGCAACTCTACCGCTATGCCACTGTGTCGCCTTATTGACTAATTTCACAATATTTTGCGAGGGGACTAAAAATCCACAGTCACACAATATGCAACAACAGCTTAGCGCTTCAAAGAAGGGAGAATCCAATTTCTGGACTTTACTTCCTCCAGAGGCAAAAATGCCTTCTCATTTACATTGTTATCTTGCCAACAGTTTGAAGTTCTGCGTTGAAAGCAAATTAGTAAAACAAATCAGCATTTCACACATGACAGAATAATTTCAAACGGCATTTATTAAATTATGAAAAGCAAATAATTTCTGGGTTAGCTTATTCTGTTAAGTATACTATCAAATTATTTGCAATTCAAGTGTTACAACCCATACACACACATCAAACTTAAACAGTGCGTTAGTGATCCATTTTCTCATCTTCACAAATGCTAATCTGTTCCATTTTCTTCTAAATTGGTCCATTTAATCTCTCATTATTCATTCAATCCGCTCAGTATGAAAAGTCAGATATTTAAATTGTTTGAATTATCCTAACTCTGCTGGTCATTGTAAACAGGAAACATGGTTTTCTGATTCTTCTGATGGGACAACGGAGATCATAAATTTCCCTATAAAGTCATACAGCATCGAAACAGGCCCTTCGGCCCAGCTTGCCCATGCTGGCCAAGGTGCCCCATCCGTACTAATCCCACCTGCCTGCATTTGGCCCATATACCTCTAAATAATTTCTATCCATGTACCTGTCCAAATGTCTTTTAAATACTTAGAATGGTATCTGCTTCATCTTCCTCCTCTGGCAGCTTGTTCTATATACAGGGCATTCAGAAAATATTCAGACCCTTCACTTTTTCCACATTTTGTTACGTTACAGCCTTATTCTAAAATTGATTAAATTCATTTTTTTTTATCATCAATCTACACACTATACCCCATAATAAAAAAGCAAAAACAGGTGTTTAGAAATTTTTGCAAAGGAAATCAAAAGAAATAACTGAAATATCACATTTACCTAAGTATTCAGACCCTTTGCTATGACATTCAAAATTGAGCTTAGGTTCATCCTGTTTCCATTGATTATCCTTGAGATGTTTCTACAACTTGATTGGAGTCCACCAGTGGTAAATTAAATTGATTTGACATGATTTGGAAAGGCACACACCTGTCCAAATAAGGTCCCACAGTTGACAGTGCATGTCAGAGCAAAAACCAGGCCACGAAGACAAAGGAATTGTCCATAGACCTCCGAGTCAGGAATGTGTCGAGACGCAGATCTGGGGAAGGGCATAAAACAATTTTTGCAGCATTGCAGGTCCCGAAGAGCACAGTGGCCTCTCTCATTCTTAAATGGAAGAACATTGGAACCACCAGGACTCTTCATAGAGCTGGCTGCCCGACCAAACTGAGCAATTGGGAGAGAAGGGCCTTGGTCAGGGAGGTGACCAAGAACCCGATGGTCACTCTGACAGAGCTCCAGAGTTCCTCTGTGGAGATGGGAGAACCTTCCAGAAGGACAACTATATCTGCAGCACTCCATCAATCAGGCCTGTATGGTAAAATGGCCAGACGGAAATCACTACTCAGTAAAAGCCACATGACAGCCCGTTTGGAGTTTGCCAAAAGGCACCTAAAGGACTCCCAGATCATGAGAAACAAGATTCTCTG
Source organism: Amblyraja radiata (assembly GCF_010909765.2). NCBI lineage: Eukaryota > Metazoa > Chordata > Chondrichthyes > Rajiformes > Rajidae > Amblyraja > Amblyraja radiata. The sequence continues at coordinate 34,818,169 of NC_045960.1, read as the reverse complement.
GTCTGATGAAACCAAGATTAAACTCTTTGGCCTGAATGCCAAGTGTTAAGTCTGGAGAGAACCAGCCACCACTCATCACTTGACCAATACCATACCTACGGTGAAGCATGGTGGTGGCAGCATCATGCTGTGGGGATGTTTTTCAGTGGCAGGAACTGGGAGACTAGTCAGGATCGAGGGAACGATGAAAGGAGCAAAATACAGAGAGATGCTTCATGAAAACCTGCTCCAGAGCATTCTGGATCTGAGACTGGGGCGGAGGTTCACCTTCTAACAGGACAACGACCCTAAGCACACAGCCAAGACAACATAGGAGTGGCTTAATGACAAATCTGTGAATGTCCTTGAGTGGCCCAGCCAGAGCCCGGACTTTAACCCGATCGAACATCTCTGGAGGGACCTGAAAATAGCTGTGCATCAACGCTCCCCATTCCACCAGACAGAGCTTGAGTGGATCTGCAGAGAGGAATGGGAGAAATTACTCAATTACAGGTACCAAGCTTGTGGCATCATACCCAAGAAGACTTGAGGCTGTAATCGCTGCCAAAGGTGCCTCAACAAAGTACTGAGCAAAGGGTCTGAATACTTATGTAAATGTGATAATTCAGTTATTTCTTTTGAATTACTTTGCAAACATTTCTAAACACCTGTTTTCGCTTTTTTATTATTTGGCGTTGTGTGTAGATTGATGATAAAAAATAATTTAATCCATTTTAGAATAAGGCTGTAATGTAAGGGGAGAAGGCTGGCATGGGTTATTGATTGTGGACGATCAGCCATGATCACAATGAATGGCGGTGCTGGTTCAAATGGTCGAATGACCTCCTCCTGCACCTATATTCTATGTTTCTATGTAACAAAATGTGGAAAAACTGAAGGGGTCTGAATATTTTCTGAATACACTGTATCCAGCAAACTCTGTGAGGAAAAAGTTGTTTCTCAGGGCCTATTAAATCTTTTTCCTCGCACCTTAAACTGATGTCCTCTGGTTCTTCATTTCTCTATTCTGGGTAAAAGACTGTGCATTCAGGCTATCTATTCTGCTCATGATTTTATAATCCTCTACAAGATTGCCCCTCAGCCTCCTGCACTCCAAGGAATAAAGTCCTAGCCTGCACAACCTCTCCCTATAGGTCAAGCCCTTAAGTCCTGGCAACATCCTCATATATCTTCTCTGCACTCTTTCCAGCTTAACAACATCCCTCCTATCGACGGATGACCAGAACTAAACACAATACTCCAAATGCAGACTCACCAATGTCTCGTACAACTATAACATGACCGCCTAACTTCTATACTCAATACCCTGACTGATGAAGGCGAATGTACCAAAGGCCTTCTTGACCATCCTATGCACCTGTGATGCCACTTTCAACGAACTATGTACCTGCACTCCTCGATCCCTCTGCTTTACAACACTTTCAGGGCCCTGCCATTCTCTGAACTTTATTGCATGCATCTTTTATCACTGAAAAGGAAGGCAAGTTATATTGTCGGAGGCACAGAGCACATAAACAGGCCCTTCAGCCCAACTCTTCTATGTCAACCAAGTTGTCTAACTAATATAGTCAGCACGAGACTCAAATCCTTCCACTTCATGAACATGTCACAGAAGTTTCTAAATACAGTAGTTGTTGCTGCTGCTTCTCCCACTTCCCTGACAGCTTGTTTCATGCACACACCACCCGCTGTGTGAAAATGTTGCTCCTCGTGTCCCTTTTACATCTTTCCTCTCTCTTATAGATATAATTTTAGTTTTAGACTCCACTACCCCAGGGGGAAAAGACTGCATCTATTTTCCTTATCTATGCCATACTTCAGCCTCCTCTGCTCCATGGAAAAAAAGACCCAGCCTATCTTCAATTTTTTAAAATAAATCTTAAAAAGAATAAATCGTAATCTACCGTTCATTGTGTCTTCATGGAATTATATACCTGCACCCCTTGATCCTTCTGTTTTACAATATCCCCTTAGATCCCTCTCAGTTACTACGTAAGTCCTACCAAAATACACCACTTCACATTTATCTGAATTAAATTCCATTTGCTATTTCTTGGGATCAGGCTACCATTTTAATCATTGACAACCTTCTTCACTGTCAACTATACCAACAACTTTAGTATCCTGTGCAAACTTACTAACTATGCTACCTGCATTGACATCCAAATCATTAATATAAATAGCGAGCAACAGTGGCCCCAGCACCAATTCCAGTGCTACATCACTTGTTACAGTCCTCAGTCTGAAAAACGAGCCTCCGCTATCACCTTCCGACTCCTACCACCAATTTTGTTCCAATTGGCTAGAATCGCAAGATCCCAAAAGATCTGACCTTCCAGGTCAGCCTACCATGTGTTTTCTTGTCAAATGTCTTGCTAAAGTCCATTTGGAGAATATTTACCACACTGCCCTCACCTCTTTAAAAAAAAAAAAAACTCAATCACATTGGTTAGACACAATTTTCCATGCACAAAGCCATGCTCACTATCCCTAATCTTACCTTTCCAAACCCATGTAGTTGTTATCTCTCAGAAACCTCTCCAATAACCGACACATCACTGAAGTAACACCAACCATTCTTTAGTCCCCAGGCTTTTCCTTGTAGGTTTTCTTAAATTAGATTGTTGTTTTAGAGATACAGCGTTGAAATAGGCCCTTCGGCACACCGAGTCTGCACCGACCAGTGATCCCTGTACACGAACACTATTCTAGATACTAGGGACAATTTACAATTTTTACTGAAGCCAAATTAACCTACAAACCTGTAAGTCTTTGTGGAGTTGGGAGGAAACTGGAGCACCAGGGGAATACGTTCGCATCATGGGGAGAACGTGCAAACTCCGTACAGACATGATGGTGTAAGGCAGCAACTCTACCGCTGCACCACCATGCTGCCCCTAAATATAGCTACAGCATTGGCCAGTTTCCAGTCTTCTAGCATCTCACCAAGTCTATTGAGCATGCAGATATCCTGGCAGTGGTCCAACAATTTCTTCCATAGCTTCCCATAATGTTCTAGAATACACTTGATTAGGTCCCAGGGATTTATCAACTATAATGTGTTTTAAGACCTCCAGCACCAACGCTTCGGTAATGTCCACTCTCTTTTAGACATAAAAGTGAAAATTGGAAATGAAAATATGCTTTCCAAATTCAGGTCTCACATGACAAAAATCTACAGGAGGCAGTTATGAACGGGCAAATCCCAAAAACCTGAGTAAGGCTGGAATAACCTTTCCTTTATGGCAGCTAGTTGCTGGATTTTCCCAAGAGACAGGACATACGAGCTTAACAAATATGCCCAGACATATTGGGTGGCACAGTGGCAAGTGATAGAGTTGCTGCCTTACTGCGCCAGAGATCCGTGTTCGATCATGACTATGGGTGCTGTCTGTACGGTTTGTACGTTCTCCCCATGGCCGTGTGGGTTTTCTCCAGGTGCTCCAGTTTCCTCTCACATTCCAAAGATGTACAGGTTTGTAGGTTAATTGGCTTCAGTAAAAAGTGTAAATTGTCACTAATGTGTAGGATAGTGCTAGTGTACGGGGGGTGATTGCTAGTTGGTGCAGACTCGGTGGACCGAAAGGCTTGTTTCTGCGCTGTATCTCTAATGTAAAGGAGTGTACTAAAATGAAAGGCATGCGACGGGCAGCATTTTGCTGTTGTATGGTGCCAACCCAGTGTTGAAAGGCAGTGGTGAACAAGATTCACAAAGTTACGTTGCACCCCTAAGTTTTCATTGTAGTGATCTTTACCATCGCCAGTTAATGATCATTTAGCATTCTGCTGTACATTGGAATCTAGAAAGCAGCTCATTTTGCTGGTTGAGGTAGTCTTGAATAGTTCCAGCTAACATTTTGATAGATGTTGTATGTACAGATGCAATTTGGTGGAAATTGAAGCTTTCCTTCTCAGTGGTAGCTCAACACCTTTACAGCCAGAAAACTGTCTAAAGTGTTTCTGCAAATCAGGAAATCACCCTTTTTGCTTCCTAATAACAGTAGTTGAGAACACAAGTGAGAAGTTGCTGCGGTCCTTTAATGTGTTATTTATAATGTGTTCACAATATGTTTATAGCATTCCTGTTTGACTTCCTCTCCCTTTTTATAATGCAGGTGCCCTAATAACATCATGAAACAGAACTTACCAGCTTGTAACTTCACAAAATTATTCTACATGTGTGCCATTGCAACCCTGCAGTTTAAATGGGGAGCATCGAGATAAGTACTCTGTTACTTTGGTGTGTAATAACAAATATCCATCTTATTTACAGGAAGAATGAGCTCAGACCAGGATATGAATTGAAGAGAGATTTCCCATGCACCTTCAATTAAGAGCAGCCGGTAATGAGGATACTAATTGCCTAAGAAGTGTGTTAAAACTAACATAAATGGAACAGTTTGACTCAGCTTAATTGCCTTTCACTCTTTTGTGTCAGAGCTACTGCTGTGAAGTTTGTCAGCAGCAGAAATTAAGTTTGTTAAAACGTAAACCAAATAGATACTGGGATCTTCTTAAGCAGAAGCTACTATGCAATAGGTCTTCGCACGTTTGACATTTCTGCCAAGCTATACTCCTTTCACCCATCTACATGTGTATTTCTGAATTTTCTCCCCCAAAATAATGGCTGATTTTCACCACAAACCATCTGTACTTTTGTTTTCTGTCCAGCTGCCAGGATAATGTTGGCTAATAGTGCAGTCAGACAAATTCTGTTGTTTTCTTTGGTCAGCTGATTCAAGTTATTATTAATAGCTGCCTGTGCCTTATGTACATAAGAACAAACGTAACAGCTGAGTTGGAAACTCTGGCTAGTAAATTGAACTTAAAAAGGTTTGCACACTATAAAGATAAATAGATGCACAGAGAAAAGCATTGTGTGTATGTGTGAACTAATACAATACCCAATGGATTGAACTGTGACAAAATGAATCCAGACACAAGAACTACCAACCTCAAGGAGATGCTGAAATCTTGAGTAAATACACTCATGATTTGGAGGATTCCAACAGGTCGAGCAGCATCTGTGGAGGGAATGGATAGGCAATATTTCAGGCCAGGATCTTTCCTTTGCCTGATTGACTTATTGATGGCAACATGAATGTCCACTTGCAGGAGGTAGTGTAATGACAGTAGCCTGTTCTTCACTCATCGTGTGAGGATGGTAGTCCACCATGACCCTGCACAGAACTTGGAATAGCGGCAGCAAAAGATGGGAAGTGTTTAGGAATTTGCCAAGGAGAGATTGGCTTATTAACATGCAACATTTTGATGCCCCATAACATGTGTCATCAAGTATTACTTGTGAACCTTTTGCAGATTGCCTAGAATCATGGAGTCATCTAGCACAGAAACAGGCCGTTGTTTCATCTTGTCCATGTTGACCAAAATGCCCCATCAAAGTTAGTCCCTTTTGTCTATATCCCTCTATGTACGTAAGGACAAATGTACAAGCTGAGTTGGAATCCATGTACCTATCCACGTGTCCTTTCAATGTTGTTATAGTACCTGTTTCACCTCTGGCAGTTCATTCCATATACCCACCATCCTCTGAGTAAAAATGCTGCCCCTCAGGTTTGCATTAAACCTTGCCCTTCTCACCTTAGAGCTATGTCCTCTTGTTCTTGATCCCTTATCCTCATCTTCTTCTTCTTGCATATGGCGTGCACAGCCTAAAGTTGTAAGACAACTTGTTCTGATTGATCTTCTGTTAGTGCACGCCAGGTTGATTGCATTCATTGAAACAGGGTGGACCACGTGAAGGTTACATACTCCCAACCCTCCTTACCCTCATGATTTTATACACCTATTAAGATCATCACTCAGCCACCTGTGATGTCCAATCTTTGTCTATAGTTCAGGCCCTCATGTCCTGTCAATTTATAAATCTTCATTGCACCCATTTCTAGCTTAATGTCATCCTTCCTATGACTGTGTGACCAAAACTGAATACTGTACTCAAATTGTGGCCTCACCAGCATCTTGTACAACTGTAATATAACGTCCCTACTTCTATACTCAATACCTAACTGATGAAGGCCAATGTACTTAAAGCCCTCTTTAGCACCCTGTCTACCTGTGATGATACCTGTTCTCAGGGAACTATGTACCTGTACTCCAAGATTCCTCTACAACACTCCCAAGGCCTCACCAATCACTGAGGAGGTTCAGCAGATAGACTCAAAATGCTGGAGTAACTCAGGCAGCACCTCTGGAGAGAAGGAATGGGTGACGTTTTGGGTCGAGACCCTCTTCAGAAGGGTGTTGACCCAAAACATCATCCATTCCTTCTTTCCAAAAAAGCTACATGTCCCGTTGAGTTACTCCAGTATTTTGTGTCTATCTTCGGTTAAAACCAGCATCTGCAGTTCCTCCCTACACTATGAAGGTCCAGTCCTGGTTTGATTTCCAAAAATGTTACACCTTGCACTTTTCTCATTAAACTCTATTAGCTATTCTTCAGCTCACTTGCCCACCTGATCAAGATCCTGCTATGATTTATGAAAACCATCATCACATCACAGCCACCTACTTTAGTGTCAACTGTAAACTTACCTGTTAACATTTTGCAGATTTCCTGCATTGATAAAATTGTAAATTGTCCCGAGTGTGTGTGGAATAATGTTAATGTGAGGGGATCACTGGTGGGCAGCACAGTGGCGTAGTGGTAGAATTGCTGCATTACAACGCTTGAGACCTGGGTTCAATCCTGACTACGGGTTCTTGTCTGTACGGAGTTTGTACTTTCGCCCCGTGACCTGCGTGCGTTTTCCCCGGGTGCTCCAGTTTCCTCCCACGTCCCAAAGACATATAGGTTTGTAGGTTAATTGGCTTGGTAAAATTGTAAATTGTCCCTAGTGTGTGTAGAATAGTGTTAATGTGCAGGGATCGCTGGTCGGCGCGGACTCGGTGATTTCTTTAAAAGTAAAACTGCTAAAACTAAATATTTTTGTTATTTTCATTGTATCTCAAGCATTCCTTTTTTGCAATATGGCAGATATTGCAGATTCGATATTCAATAATAAGACTTGCCACATACATTAAGTTAAGCAAATATACATCAAAAGATTGTGGTGTATGTTAAATAAGACATGTCAATTATTCCCACCTAAGATGGCATGCAGATTGTACACATAAAGTGTTTCAAGTGCTCACAGTACGAGACTGCAAAGCGAGAGCATATGGCCAATTAAAAAGTCATTCTGGCACCATATAGCTTGTAAAGCGGCTGTTCTCTGAAGGTGTGGGTTTTGACAACTCGTTATGGTGAGTTCTGCAATCATTTAATCCATAAGGGCCTGTCCCACTTGGGCGTCATTTGCGCGTCATTTACACGACATCCTAAAAATTGGTTGGCGCTTCGTGACGCACGTGTGATGTGCGCATGGTGCGTGGTGAGGCGTGGTGGCGTATGCAGTGACGAGCGGTAACGCGTGGCGCCCCAGGATTTTGCAGTGATCAAAATTCTCGCGCGCCACCTGCGTGACGTATCCCTTGCGCATGCTGACGTACTGATGGCATACGCTGACGTACTGCCGGCGTACTTGTAGCACGTGGTGATGCATGGTTACGCACGGTGACGCACGAGCATTGCCTATGCTAATGTATTATGCGTCATCGTGCATCAATGTCCGTAACCATGCGCCGGCCGTACGCCGTCGGTGCGCCATTTGCGCGTCATTTGAGCACCGCATCACCTGACCACTAGTGTATAAAGCGCGGGTAGTTTTGAACAATTTTCACCATATTATCTTTGATTTTCACTGGGAAAATCCTTGCCACGGAGATCGGACTAAGTACGAACGACATCGCAAATGGCTCCCAAAAGAAGCAGGACTCCCAAGAGCACTTGGCGCATGACTGTCGTACTGCTGGACGATTTTCGCGCAACAGTCACTACCGGCCTGTCGCGTAAATGACGCGCAAATGACGCCCAAGTGGGACAGGCCCTATACTGTACACTTGACCGGGCAAGGAAAAGTATTTATCTGTTTAGGAATGTTGTCATCACCACAATCAGGCAGAGGGCATTTTTTCCCCGAAAATCCCACATTTAATCACAACGGTAATTATTATAAATTGAACAAATGGTGAATCATATCATAAACATGTTCGTTCATACGATTACCAGCTCTGTGGAAAATGTACAGAGTTCAGTACTTCAGCTGAGATGTTTGTTAAAGACAAGAATCAGAAATATAAGAAAGAATGAATCAATATTTTCATTTATTTTATTTTCTTACATACTTTTTATACTCATGGTTTTAATGTTTGTAATTTAGCTGCAGCAATCCTGCATGTCACTTGTAATGATGTTTATAGAAGCAGACTGCTGCCACTATACTGTGGAATACACTCCCTTAGCAAACAGACTGAGATTAATAACACAGTAAATATAATAGGCAAGGAAAGGACTTTGATCCAGTCAATTCACAACATAAACAACAAGTTGATTACCTACAACATTATCTAGATCCTGAACTGATAGGTGATTTTTGTTTCACTTTAATGGATACTTGAAGGCATTAAGTACAAACAATCAAAACTGTGTTTGCCATAATCTAGTGGGAGAAAGTTATATTCAACCACCCTTCTTCAATCAATGACCCATGGCTTGATGGTCTGCAGTCTAATTACTTATAAAGCTTCAATGCCTTATCCACAATCCAGTCCCATAATGGTTTCCTGTTTCCTCCACTTTCCCAATGATAACACTCGTCCATTCTCTCTTGGGTAATAATTTTCTTTGCGTGGGCAGTGCAATTATTCGATAACACATCGGAAGATTATAAGCTGTGGCTCCTGGAAAAGATTTCAATGGATGTTTAAAAATATTTTTCAAGAATGCTAGTGCTTTGAGTCTTGAATGATATTTACATACCTCAACGAAAATATGGGTATTTTTCTTTTTTTTTCTTTAGTTTAGTGTTTGTTTTTTCCCTTTTTCTTTTTATCTTTGTGTTTTTTTTTACATATATGTTTCCTTTTAAAGATTTATCTATATTTACATAGAGACCGCGAGGTCTATATTCATTGTGTATTTTGACACTGGTCTCATATTAGGTTATACCTGTTATTAATGTAATCCTGATCCCTATGTATCAATACCATTGTTATGTTTATCATTATTCTTTTTGCTTTGTTTTTTATGTTTTATTTTGGGGGGTTTTTGAAAAAAAACAATAAAAAGATTTAAAAAGAAAGAAAGAAAATATGGGGTAAGTATGCCGCTGAGCCCTAGTCCATCTATTTTACAAAGGACATCTTCCCTCCCTTCAGCTGCATTGAATGTCATCAGTTTTGTATCAGTTATCAGTTTAGTTTATTGTCATGTGTACCAAAAAGCTTTTGTTGGATGCTAACCAGTCAGCAGAAAGACAATACATGATTATAATCGATTAATTTACAGTGTACAGATACATGAAAAGCGAATGACATTTAGAATGAACATTCTAACCTGTTTATAAAAATGACAAAGCAATGTATCAGAAGGGTGTCAAAGCATTGAGCAATATAAATTTGGACATAGTGATAATGTCGTGTTTGAGTTTTCAAAATCTGAAGGGTAAGTTGAGGCCAATAAAGAACTTTGCAATCGTGAGTTGTCAAAAAAAAATTGAATCAAAGACATTGCGATGTTTTGATTTATACCACTATGTTTATTTTATTTAACTATCTATGTTACCTAGACATAGAACGAAGGCATTACTAAATATGTCACAAACATAAAATTTAAGGTATAGTCAGGAGTCGGCTTCTGGGTCCTTTCAACTGATTAACCATTTTATAAGAATCTAATGAGGCCAATCTTTTACCTCAGTGCCATTTTCCATACCTTATCCCACATTCTTTGATTGCAAAATAAAATGTAGATTTAAGAGGTATTCAGATAAGCACATGGATATGCAGGTAATGGAGGGGTCTGGATCATGTGCCGGCAGATTATATTAGTTTTGCTTGTCATCAGTGTGGGCAGAAGGTTCTGTTTCTGAGTTATATACTTTGCAATGTTCTATGTAGGAAGGAACTGCAGATGCTGGTTTAAACTGAAGATAAACACAAAATTCTGGAGTAACTCAGCTGGACAGGCAACATCTCTGGAGAGAAGGAATGGGTGACATTTTGGGTCGAGCCTCTTCTTAAGACCAGAAGAAGGGTCTCGACCCGAAACGTCACCTATTCCTTCTCTCCAGAGATGCTGTCTGTCCCACTGAGTTACTCCAACGTTTTGTGTCTTTCTATGTTCTGCGTTCTATGGATATATCCTGTATCTGACTCTCAACAGTTCCCATGGGTAGTGAATTCCAATGATTCACTGTCCTCTGTGTGTAGAACTTTGCTGCCTCACAGGACTCAATATAAAATGATAACCATTCAGGATCAAGGTGAGAGGAAAATTCTCAAAACCTTGGCTAAGGAAACATAAGCCTTGCATCTACCCAGATAAACTCTGATAAAAATTAGGGAATAGTTTTCATTTTTCTAAACTCAAGAGAATACAGTTTTTGTCTGCTTAATCATGAAGGATAGACCGAGAGAATCTGCAAATGGCTTTGGAGGAATCACTCTCTAATACTGCTGAACTCGCACGATAATGGGGCTCCTCAAAATTGAGATTCTGTTGTTTGAGATAATAAGAATGATTGGAGTCATGTTAAAGAATTCAGACAGAGAGGTTAATGTGTAATAGGAGACAAAGTCAATGTGATCGGTTGCTAGCCTATCACCACCAATGGAGATGGAGGTGTGGAAGAGAAATGTTGGTGATTTACGATTTGAAGAGATGTAAAGTGTGGAAACTGGTTGATGACATTTGTTAATTTAGTGTGAGAGTAGAAAACAGCACTGATAAATTCACCAATGTATGAAAAGAAAAGGTAAGGAGGGGTGCTGAGCAGGACTGGGACAACAATAAGCTAAGCCTAGACAACTTCATGTATCAAAACCTTCTGTTTAAAGGAAATGGGGTCAAGTGAACAAGTTCAACTAGGAAGATAAAGATGGCAAAGGGGCAGCGTTTCATTCTCAGTTCAAAGAAGTGGAGGATTATTGGACCATCATACGGGCATGGGCCTTCTCTAGTAAAATGGAAATGAATACACGCAGGAAATTGGAAACCATTAGACTGGGGAACATCAGGTTTGTTGCAGGTGACAGGATACTTGAAAAGAGGTGAAATAAATTGGATAGTGATATGAAAAAATAAAGTAATGGTGCAAGAACAAGATAAAACAGGAACAAAAACATAAGGGGAATAGGCAGGATGACTGCACATAGTCTTTTACCAAGGGTAGGGGAATCAATAACAAGAGGCCCGTGTTTAAAGTAAGGGGGGCAAGATTTAACACAAACCTGAGGGGCAACTTTTTTACTCAGAGGGTGGTAGGTATATGGAACAAGCTGCCAGAGGAGGTAGTTGAGGCAGAAACAATAGCAACAATTAAAAGATACTTGGACACATACATGGATTGAAAAGGTTTAGAGGGACACTAGGGGACTCACCTAGTGGCAGCATGCTGTAAAGGTTGCAAATTTGTTTGCTCCCTTAACTTTTAACCTTCACTTACCACTTTTTTAATGTTACTTGTTATTACTTAACTTCAAGGCACGGTCTAACTTTTCATAAAGTGTTGATAACACTTTTACACGCCTTAATTGTGAAAAGGATGGAGACAAAAGGGAAAGGAGGCTCCCCAAGGAAGGAACGGGGGAAAGCCACTGCCACAGCCACAGCCATAGCTTCTGACTCTAGTATTTTAGAAGCAATATCTAAAATGAACGATGAACTGAAAAATGATATGAAAACAAGATTTTGCAGTTTGGAAGAAATGGTGAAAGGAGTTTCGAGCAAATTGAAGGAAGTTCAAGAAAAGCTGATTATGTTACAAGATGAATTTCGTGAACAAAAGGAACAAATTCATAACTTGCGAACCCTAGGCCAAGAGAGAGATTTGAAGATTGAAAAACTGGAACGGAGAATGAATGAAAATACTCAAGCACTCCAGCAATATAAGATTAAATATATGGATCTGGAAAACAGAAGCTGTTGAGTGAATTTACGAATTGTTGGTTTGCCGGAAGGTCAAGAAGGAGATAATGTTATAAAATATGCTTCTAAAATGATAAAGGAGACTTTCAACATTGAGCACTATGAAAATCTCCCATTTTTGGATAACGCACCCAGGATTGGGAAGAAATCTGGTAATAAACTGAGACACTTGATTGTTCGGTTTCACCTTGCAAATGAAGGAGAATATTTTCCAGGCAGCAAAAAAGTTGGGCGTGGTTGAATATGAAGGATGCAAGTTTCGGTTTGTTCCTGATTATAGTTATGAGCTTTTGGAAATAAGAAAGTCTTTTCATAATGTAATGTCTGATCTGTTTAAGAAAAAGTTGCGCCCAGCCTTACTTTATCCAGCTAGACTGTGTATATGACTTTTCAATGGTAACATTCAATTTTTTAACAATCCTAAAGATGCTTCCAGCTTTTTGGAGACTTACGAGGATGAAGGGGTGTAATTGATAGCTGATTAAGTTATAATTGGAGATTTATTGTTCCTATTTTGACAATATATCGTTTGGTAATGATTAAGAATTGGACCAGTTGTTTTTCTTTTATGTATATTAATTTTTAAGAATTTCTCTGTTAGTTTTTTATACTTAAAATTGAAGGAATTTGTTTTCACCTGTCTTTAGACAAATTAAGTGAACGCAGTTCTTGTTTTTCATATTTTGACCTTGGATAAATAATATGTAGCTTTTGCTCTTCAGCTTCGCTGCCAATGGTTTTTTTAATCTCTCTCAAACCACAACAATGACCGTGTTATGGCTATTGAGTGGCAAATATGCTTTTTTCTACATTGGGTGCTGTTGCTAGGAGTGATGGGGGTAGGGAAGGGATTAGGTTGCTTACTGACTGTCTATTGGTCAGTTTCGGGCTTTACGTGGGTGGGTGGTAGGTGGGTGGGGGGGGGGTCTTTTGTTCCTTACCAGGATCTTTTCATTTGTGCAAAATCTGAACTACAAAAATGTCTGAAATGTCGTCACTGGATTTTTCTTCTTCCAATTTCATGAACTATTAGGTTTTAAAAAATTAACCCTTTACATCCCACATGATATTTATAAACAATATGGATAAAGTTATTAACTTCCTTTCATGGAATGTGAATGGCTTGAACCATCCCATTAAGAGAAAAACATGTTTAAAGTTCTTCGTAGACTAAATACTCAGATTATCTTTGTTCAGGAAACTCATGTAAGGCAAGATGACAATCAATGATTTTTCAAGTTTTGGAGAGGACAGCAGTTTCATTCAAATTCACAGGCTAAGGTGAAAGGAGTCTCTATTTTTATTGACTCCTCAATTCCGTTTGTTCATTATGAAACAATTTCTGATCCAGATGGTAGATTTTAGGTGATTACTGGTGTTCTTTATAACCAAAATTTTGCTATGGTGAATGTTTACGTACCAAATATTGTTCACCCTGAGTTTTTTAAACAGTTAATTGCATCCTTTCCTAATTTAAATGAACACTTTTTAACAATGGGTGGAGATTTCAACTGTGGTCTGAACCCCTCGATTGACAGATCTGCATCTGATCATGTGCTTCCAAGTAAATCAGCTAGTTTTATCAATTCTTTATTACTTGACTCTGGAATGTTAGAAGTTTGGAGATTCTTACACCGAAATGACAAATAATTTTCATTTTTATCTCATGTATATCATAGTTATTCTAGGATTGACTATTTTATAATAGATTCTCGGCTAGCTTAATCGGTCACTGCATGTGAGTATGATGCAATTGCTATTTCTGATCATGCACCATTGAAACTATCAATCAAACTACCTGATTCCAAGTTTAGTGCTAAACAATGGCGATTTAATGCTACTTTGCTTCAAGATATACATTTAATACATTTTATTAAAGATCAGATTGCTTTTTTCTTCTTGACAAACTCTACTGAAGAAATATCCAATGGTGTAGTCTGGGATGCTTTTAAGGCATATATTCGTGGACAAATTATTTCATACTCCGCGGGATTAAAAAAACAAACTCAAAAAGAAATACGTATATTGGCTGACGAGATTAAAGAAATTGATAAAAAATATTCAAAAACTCGTAGTTTAGAGCTCTATAAGAATGGAATTGAACTTCAATTGAGACATGATTTGTTATTAGTATCACCGATTGAGAATCAGCTATTTAAAACCAAAAGTCAATTTTATATCCATGGCGAAAAATCTGGTAAATTACTCATTAATCAGGTGAAAGCGGTGTTAGCCAAATGTCAGATTACTAAAGTGAGTAAACGGGATGGTACACTAACTGTAGACAATGACAAAATTAATAAATCCTTTCAGGAATTTTATACCTCCCTATACCAATCAGAATTTCCTACTGATTCCAATATAATGCATGAGTTTTTAAAGAAAATGAACTTGCCAAATTTACCACATAATGAGTCTCTGTTGTTAGATGAACCCATCACGGAAGAAGAAATACAGAAAGCAATCCTTTCAATGAATTCTGGTAAAGCTCCCGGTTTAGATGTGTTTACTGTAGAATTTTTATAGAATTTTTAAAGTTTATTGTCTCCCTGGCTATGCAAGGTTTTTAAAGAAGCCTTTTTAAGGAATAGATTGCCACAATCTTTTTATGAAGCATCTATTTCTTTAATCCTTAAAAAAGATAAAGACCCAACTAAACTGACATCATATAGACCTATATCAATGTTAAATGTAGATTCCAAAATTCTTTCCAAAATATTGGCTATGAGATTAGAAAATATTTTACCGCATATTATTTCTGACGATCAGACAGGTTTTATCAAAAATCGTTACTCATACTTTAACGTTAGGAGATTAATGAATATTGTATATACAGCGTCAAATAAAACCCCATAATGTGTCATTTCACTTGATGCCGTGAAGGCGTTTGATAGAGTAGCATGGGAATATTTATTCAATTCACATGAAAAATTTAAGATTGGTCCAAAATTTATTTCTTGGATCAAGCTGATATATCATATACCTCAGGCTTCTGTACTTACTAATGATCAGAGATCCCCTTTTTTCAGGCTCTATCGAGGTACTAGACAGGGCCAAGGATCTTATAGCGGAGCAAGATAGGCCACTCCTGCGAAATGCAATGGGCTGACATGTAGTACGCTACGGAGGGGATCCTGGGCATTTTTCCCCGCCCATTTTAGTAACTGGAACCTACCCTACCCGACTCGCAGTGTAATCAACGCTGCGGGGGAACAGTTTTTGTGCGTGATATAGGATTAGATTCATAATTCTGTTAGCTCATAATTCTGTTAATTCTTGTCAAGAATAAAATTTGACTCTGGTAATTGTCTTTTTTAATGTTTTTTAAATCATTTCTTTTTAAATGGCTCATAAGCTGTGTTTGAGTTGATTTTGTAGTAATCGGAACCTACCCGACCTGATTCACAAAAACTAATATCATACTTTTATAATAATATATTAAATAGAGAATTACCCTCAACAGAAGAACTAAGAGAAGATTGGGAACATGAGCTAATGATAAAGATCTCGAAGGATAGGTGAGAAAAGTATCTGATGAACACACATAATTGTTCCATTAATGCAAGACATAATTTAATTCAATTCAAATTATTCCATAGACTATATTATTCAAAAATGAGGTTGAATAAATTTTACCCAAACGTCTCTCCCGGATGCGATAAATGTTTGTTTCAAAACGCTAATATAACACATTCATTTGTAGGATGTACAACGTTGAATAAATTTTGGAGCGATATACTTGATATATTTACAAAGCTTTTCAAGTCAAGAATAGAACCTAAAATGGAATGGATTATATTTGGAATAATAGTAGAAGATATCAATTTAAATAAAGACCAAAACGTTTTTTTAAATTATGGGTTAATAATTGGAAAGAAATTGATACTTAAATTTTGGAAAAATACAGCTATACCAACTGTTAAAATGTGGATTAGGAATATGATGGACATAGCACACCTTGAAGAAATGAGACTCCGATTAATAGATAAATATGACCAATTCTTAAGGAGTTGGTCTCCTTTCATCGACTTTTTGTAATCATGTGATGCAGCGGTACTGTAGAGATTGCTGATTTCAATTCATGCCGTAAATGGCTCATAAGCTGTGTTTGAGTTGATTTTGTAGTAACCGTCACCTACCCGACCCGACTCGCAGGGTAATCAACGTTGCGGGGGAACAGTTTTTGTGCGTGATATAGGGTTAGATTCATAATTCTGTTAGTTCATAATTTTGTTAATTCTTGTTAAGGAATAAAATGTTTATAAACACACATACATGAATGTGATATAGATGTATATAATCATATAACACACACAATTATATTTCTTCTGATTTTTATATCCAATGATGAACTTTATTTCAGACTAGACAAGGGACATTAAATAATAAACATTGTAAACCTCCCCGCAACTTCACACACACTAGGCCCTATCCCACCCCTCAGCTCTCCCCCCCCCCTCCCCCGGCACTCCCTCGCCTCCCCCCCCCCCACACTACAATGTCTTCCCCCCTCCAATGCTGTAGTCCCTTAACCCACTAGCCCCCAACCCCACATCTCTCCCCATGCTCTCTGCACCCCGGCCCCTACCCCACCTCTCTCTCCCAAAGATCTTACAGCGGAGCTCCGCTCTAAGATCTTTGCTCTTTCCCTCCCCCGTCCCTACCCAACCCTCCTGTGCCACCACTACCCCACTTGATCTAATCCCCTTCTCTCTCCCCGCTGCCCTGGGCCGCGCACCCCCTCTCCCCGCCTAGACCCCAGGCCGCGCACCCCCTCTCCCCGCCTAGACCCCAGGCCGCGCACCCCCTCTCCCCGCCTAGACCCCAGTCCTCCCCGCTGCCCCAGGCCGCGCACCCCCTCTCCCCGCCTAGGCCCCAGGCCGCGCACCCCCTCTCCCCGCCTAGGCCCCAGGCCTCCCCGCTGCCCTGGGCCGCGTACCCCCCTCTCCCCGCCTAGGCCCCAGGCCACGCACCCCCTCTCCTCGCCTAGGCCCCAAGCCTCCCCGCTGCCCTGGGCCGCGCACCCCCCTATCCCCGCCCAAGTCAAAGACCAAAGCGAAGATACGGGAGCGGAGGCGGAAGCAAAGATCCGATCTTTGGCCGGAAGCAAGATGGCGGAGCAAGATGATGGAACAAGATGGCGGAGGCTGGTTGCTAAAATGGCTCCTATAATCACCCATGAATCTGCCCATGACCGTACTACGTGTTTTGCGTAGGAGTAGGCCTATAGGATCTTTGGACAGGGCTGTCCTTTAAGTCCTTTACTGTTTAATATTGTTTTGGAACCTTTGGCCACCGCTATTAGGAAATCCCCTAATATTTTTGGTATTGTCCGCGGGAATAAGACACATAAGCTATCTCTTTATGCAGATGATCTGTTGTTATTCATTTCTAACCCTGAGAAATCTATTCAGGCAATAGTAGCATTACTTTATCAATTTAGTAGTTTCTCTGGTTATAAACTAAATCTTAGTAAGAGTGGGCTTTTGCCATTAAATAATCTAGTTTCGAATTATGGACAGTTTCCACTTAGATTGATTACCAAAAGTTTTACTTATTTAGGTATTAAGATTACCAAGAAACACAAGGATTTATTTAAAGTTAATTTTATGCCTTTAATTGACCATATCAAAAAACAGTTTACTAAATGGTCACCAATGTCCTTATCTTTAATCGGCCGAATCAATGCTAATAAAATGTTCATTTTACCTAAATGTTTGTATTTATTTCAGACGATACCAATTTTTATTGCCAAATCTTTCTTTGATATTATTGATTCCAAAATTTCTTCACATCTATGGCAGAATAAAAATCCCAGACTAAGTAAAAAATATTTACAGAAATCAAAAAGAGGGTGGTTTGGCATTGCCGAACCTTAGATTCTACTATCGGGCAGTTAATGCTCGTTACTTAACGTTTTGGACAATAGATTTAGAAGATACCTAATGCCCAAGATGGATAAATCTTGAACGTGATTCCTTACAAGGGCTATCATTGGCTTCTATTCTAGGGGCCTCATTACCTTTTACAATTACGAGATTGAATAAATATACGACTAACGCAATAATAAGTCATACGTTTCAAATATGGTTTCAATTTCGTATGTTTTTTGGACTAAATGATTTTATCTTATCAAGTCCTATCTAATTTTCTCTTCCAACCTTCTAGTGCTGATCAAGCCTTTCTGTTATGGAAGAGGAAGGGATTAGTAGCATTTCATGATTTATTTTTGGATGGTTGTTTTATGTCTTTCGAACAACTCTCCTATAAATATAAATTACCTAATTCACACTTTTTTAGATATGTACAAATTAGGCATTTTTTGAAGGCTACTCTACCCTTTTTTTTGAAGGCTACTCTACCACATCAAACCGAAATTTTGGAAAAAAATTATATTTGAACCCTTATCAGAAAGGATTAATAACGACTATTTATGAGTTGATTTTGAAATTACAAATAGATATATTTGATAAAATTAAGAATGACTGGGAAAAAGAACTCCAAATGTCTATCTATAGAGAAATGGGTGAGGATTCTTCAATTAGTCAATACCTCTTCAATGTGTGCAAGACACGCACTGATACAATTCAAGGTGGTTCACAAAGAGTTCATATGTCAAAAGATATGTTAGCTTGTTTTTATGGTCATATAAATCCTACCTGTGACAGATGTAACTCTGAAGTGGCCTCACTGACCCATTTGTTTTGGTCCTGCCCACTTTTGGAAAAATATTGGAAATACATTTTTTGGAAAGATACTATTTCAGTAGTTTTAGGTATTGATTTACAACCTCATCCTATCACTTCAATTTTTGGGCTACCAATGTAAACTTTGGCCAGCTCCTCCTTCATGGCCCCATAGTCCCCTTTATTTAACTGCAACACTGACACCTCCGATCTACTCTTCTCCCTCTCCAATTGTAGATGAAACCTGACCATGTTATGGTCACTGCCTCTTATTGGATCATGAACCTCGAGGTCCTTTATCAAATCCGGTTCATTACATAACACTAAATCCAGAATTGCCTTCTCCCTGGTAGGCTCCAATACAAGCTGTTCAAAGAATCCATCACGAAGGCACTCTACAAAGTCCCTTTCTTGGGGTCCAGTACCAACCTGATTTTCCCAGCCTACCTGCATGTTGAAATCTCCCAAAATAACCACAGCACTACTTTTGCTACATGCCAATTTTAACTCCTGATTCAACTTGCGCCCTATGTCCAGGCTACTGTTTGGGGACCTGTAGATTAGTCCCATTAGGGTATTTTTACCTTACAATTCCTTAGTTCCATCCATACTGACTCCACATCTCCTGTTTCAATGTCACCCCTTGCAAGGGACTGAATTTCATTCCTCACCAACAGGGCAACCCCACCCCCTCTGCCCACCTGTCTGTCTTGGTCAGCATGGATGAGTTGGGCCAAATGGATTGTTTTTACATTGTTTGACTTGATGACTCTAAAACAATGGATATCCCAGAACAGTCACACTTGAGGATCTTAGCTACTTTGGGTGGGTTTGGGAATGCCCAGTTTGGTGGATGTGGAGTTAAGCTGTCCAGTTGATGCCTCTGTAGGACTGGCAGCCTCTGTATCCACTTCATGTTGTTCTTGGAGTGGTTTCTTACTATGCGTGCACCAGGATTGCCATTTGTTGCACACTGGCATTCTTATTGGGTCAAATTATGTTCAAAATTCTTACCTGATATTAAAATTCTTTAATATCAATTTTCTGCACAGATATTCATACATTCATAAGTTCATATTTTTACATGGTACTTTTCATGAGTTTGGTGAATTATTCTGACTGTCATCAAATCCCATATGGTGAAAATTTAAACTCCTCAAAGATTAATTTTTTTCAGACTGAACATCGGCCATTCTAAGGTTCAAGAAGATGTATTTCTCATTTGAAGTCACATTGGCTCAGTTTTAAAGTTATATTGCACCGATATTCCAAAATCATCAAAAAAAAGGTGCAAGTACTGGGTGAAAATGTTGTTTTTAATCATTGTATATCAATGATTTGTGGCTAAGTTTGCATTTGATGTGAAAATAGGTGGAAAAGCAGATAGTATAGAGAAAGCAGGGACTCTGCAGAGGGACTTAGTTGGCAGAGTGGGCTCAGAAGTGACAGATGGAATACAGCGTAGCAAAGTGTGGGGTCATGCATTTTGGTAGTAGGAATATAGACGTACACTATTTTCTAAATTGGGAGACAATGTAGAAATAGGAGGTGTAAAGGGACGGGAGTGCTGGTGCAGGATTCTCAAAAAACTTTCAAGTCGAATCAGTAGTAATAAAGGTGAATGCATTTATTTTGAGAGGGCTTGAATACAAAAGCAAGGATGTAATGCTGGTCAGACCACTTTTAGAGTATTGTGAGTGGTTTTGGGCCCCATATCTGAGGAAGAATGTGTTGGCATTGGAGAGGGTCCAGAGGAGGTTTACAAGAATGATCCCAGGAATTAGTAGGTTAACATTTGATGAGCATTTGATGGCACTGGGCCTGTACTCGCTGGAGTTTAGAAGGTTGAGGAGGGACCTCATTGAAACTTGCCGAATGGTGAAAGACCTGGATAGAATGGATGTGAAGAGGATGTTTCCACTCATGGGAGAGTGTAGGACCAGAGGCCATAGGCTCAGAATAAAAGGATGTACCTTTAGAAAGGAGATGAGGAGGAATTTCTTTGGTCAGATGGTGGTGAATCTGTGGAATGTATTGCCTCTGAAGGCTGTGGAGGGCATGTCAATGGATATTTTTAAGGCGGAGATTGTAATTACTCTTGATTAGTAAGTGTGTCAAGGGTTATGGGGAGAAGGCAGGAGAATGGGGTTGAGAGGGAAGGGTAGATCAGCCATCATTGAACGATGGAATAGACTTGATGGGCTGGATGGCTTAATTCTGCTCCTACAATCTATGAATTCATGAATTTTACAATGCTATCAGACCTACTAGATTGTGTCATCCATAAAGTTGCCATTTTCCAGATAGCTGATGCGAAGAATACTGTACAGTGAGCCGGAAACCCCTTCTCTTTGCTGATAATGGTTCCAGCACGTCCTTTTCAATTGTTCTACTTTTACATTTCACTTTTGTGCTACTTTTTGGTCTTTTTTCCCATTGTGTTGTTTCCCAGGCAAAACCAATGTGCACAGTTAAACGATGATTATAAGCTGTCTTTCAGTCACCCAACTTTGTGAAAACTTCTTAATCCCTGCCATTGATCTATTCCAAAAGCCTGTAAATTGCATTTTTACCTCTTAAAATGTGTGTTTTTTCTTATTTTCACACAGATGAATCAAATTTTACCTGTGGTATAAATAGTAATTAAAAAAATTATGATGACCCTTTCGGGATTTGTCCTTGTATGTACGTGATGGGATATCAGGACGACAGATGGCACAATGGGCTAAGTGTTCGGCTGGCAACCGGAAGGTAGCCGGTTCGAATCCCGCTTGTGTCGTTGTGTCCTTGGGCAAGACACTTCACCCACCTTTGCCTGTGTGTGAATGTGTGTGAATGTGTGTGAGTGATTGGTGGTGGTCGGAGGGGCCGTAGGCGCAGATTGGCAGCCACGCTTCCGTCAGTCTGCCCCAGGGCAGCTGTGGCTACAGAAGTAGCTTACCACCACCGAGTGTGACTGAGGAGTGAATGAATAATGCGATGTAAAGCGCCTTGAGTATTAGAAATGCGCTATATAAATCCCATCCATTATTATTATTATTATTTACTCTCAGTGGAGAGAATCTGGGGAGTTTTAACAAGATAATTCACTGGTATGGCTAATAAGATATATCTGTAGGAATATTCTCACAATGGGAAGAATAATGTTAAAGAACTAAAATGTTTTTTTTTAAAGCAGGCTGATGAAGTTTTTACTTGCCCAGTTGTTGGCTGTAGTGTATCCAGTATTTTCATTTCTAGAAGGAAGATTTTGTGACTCTGAATGTTGATGCAATAGAGAGTGAAGCCTCAGAGTGCATACTTAAAATTATAACAAGGGGTCTCATTAAAATTCATCTCAGGATCTTGGCTCTTTGGTTCAGAATCTAAGTTTCATCTTGTATTCATCCTTACAGCAGTTTTACTCATCAAATTTCAGCTTAAGCCAGGGCCATTTTCAAATGTTTTATTGCTTTATTGCCTTTAGGAACATGGGGTCATGTTGAGATCTCAATTGACTTAAGTTTTGAGGCAAGAGAAAAGGATAACACATTTTCTTATAGAGTTGTTTATATATTTCAAGTAGGTATAATGATGTGGGATTTGCTGGTAAATACCAGTGATTCTGAGCAGGACTGCCTTTATTTACCTGCTTAAACAGAGATCAGTGTTGCCAAGGTTCCCCTTCATTTGCCCTCAGGATTGTACAGGTTCCGTCATCACTTTGATTTCAATGAGGATAGGAAGCTGTGGATATAAAGCAAAAGTTAACAATTTAATTATTTTACTTTAGTTAATTTTTAAAATATTTCCTCAACTTTATTTTCTTTTTTTAATGTAATCACATCATAAATAAACATCAATCATTTTAATTAAAGAAATGTTTAATTAAAATGTAATAATTTTTGTTTCAGTTTCAGCGACGGTCTATTTTATTCATTGTTCAGATTAAGCCAATGATACAATGATAGTTCAGACCAGTTAAATAGGCGGTTTGGAACTTCACATCTTCCTATGCTTTCCATAGACACAGGGAAATCTTGAGTATCAATTCCAGGTGAGGCAGGGTTGTGCAGGGGGGTTGCACAGAAGCCCTGTGCTAATAGCAGCAGGAATGAACCACCTCAAAAACTATTCATGCACATGACCCGCCAGGCACTTTCTTCTCCATCTGTGGTAGAGTGCACAATTCCTACATTGGCCTCATCAGTCAATTCAGAACCTACAAAGACCAGAGTGCAAGTGTCACCTTCAATCCAGAGTGGATGTGTAGAAGATGTTTCCACTGCTGGGGAGTCTAGGACCAGAGGTTATAGCCCCAGAATAAAAGGACATCCCTTTAGAAAGGAGATGAGAAGCAATTTCTTTAGTCAGAGGGTTGTGAATCTGTGGAATTAATTTCCACAAATGGCTGTGGAGGTGGTCAATGTCTATTTTAAGGCGGAGATTGATAGTTTCTTGATTAGTACAGGTGTGAAGGGTAATGGGGAAAAGGCAGGAGAATGGGGCTGATGGAAAGATAGATCAGCTGTGATTGAATGACAGAGTAGACTTGATTGGTTGAATGGCCTAATAACATGAATTTATGAACTTATTCATGATGATGAAATGAAGACACTTCTGCTTCCATTTCTCATTCTCTTCATGGCCATGAATATCCATGGCCTCTGCCGCTTTTTTCTTCAGCGGATCTGAGAGAAAAAAAAATAAGAGTGCAAAGTGTGACAAAAGTTTGCTCAACCTCACCTGGGATTGAGGAGAAAAATAATAAGACAGAACCTTGCAATCATGCAACGTCAGCAGGGATAATGTCATATTATTATGTGTTCAATAACGCGCGCCCCAGAACTTACTATTTTCCACTGCTGGACTGCAATGCCTTCTCAGTGGCACTCTGCCTTGTTGTTGGCAAAGGGATGAGCTCATTAACGTCAGAAATATCCCTGTCTTTCACGTTCTTTGTGAGCCATTTCTCCAGAAATAGGAGGAGTGAATTGGGTGAAGTCTCAGCATTCAAAACTGACCCCCAGGTGGTATAGAAATATTGAACATAGGAAACAGAAACAGTTGGCTCTTGCCGTGTTTAAGGATGTGATTAAGCTAGACAGGGTGCAGATAAGATTCACAAGGATGTTGCCAGGACTGGAGGGTTTGAGTTATAACAAGAGGCTAGATAGACTGAGACTATTTCCCCTGGAGCAAAGGAAACTAAGGGGTGACCTTATAAAAGTTTATTAAAGCATAAGAAGTATGGATAGCATGGATGGTTACAGTCTTTTCCCCCAAGGTAGGGTCATTGGTTTAAGGTGAGAGGGAAAAGATTTAAAAGGGACCTGCGAGACATGGTTTTCACACAGAGGGTGATGGGTATGGAATGAGCTGCCAGAGGAAATGGTGGAGATGGGTACTATTACAATGTTTATAGGATATTTGGACATGTTCATGGATTGACAAGGATTAAAGCGATGTAGGCAAATGCACAAGATCAGGAAGGCACTTTGGTCGGTATGGATAAGTTGGGCTGAAGGGCCTCATTTCCATGCAGTGTGACTTTATGACTACATGACGTGGCTGATTCTGCCCATGAATAACACCTAGCTGCTTGATACTGAAATCTTCTGATTCACTCAGTCTACAGCCTCATGTTCAAGGCTGAGGCCATTCCCATGAATGTCAGCCTTGTACCTACTCAACAATGAGAAGCTACAATTCTCTGAGGGAAAGAATTTCAAAGATTTACAATCCTGTAAACAATTGTTTTCCCCAACACTCCTTATTCAGTGACTATAACTCTTAGTTCTAGATTCTTTAACATGAGAAGACACATGTTCAGTAACTACCGTGCCAATCCTTTTCACAAACCTAGCAACTCCATGGAGTCGTGGGTGACTTACTGCCACTACCGTGCACTCTGAGTTGACTAGTGAACCATATGCAGATGCGGTAGAGATTGGCACAGGTGAGAGAAATGGAGCATGAGAGGGTAGAGGGTAAATTGGTGAGAGGGCGGAGGATAGGGAGAGTTGTGTTCTTGCTTGCACCTACTACTTGGCTTGCACTTGGCCTCCATGTGCTCTTGTCAGAGAGATTTGGAAATTATCAGTGTATTCCAGGATGCTCCTTCACCAGTGTATTCCAGGATGCCCCTACACAAAATGCTGGAGTAACTCAGCGGGTCAGGCAGCATCTTTGGAGAAAAGGCATAGGTGACATTTTGGTTCGAGACCCTTCATCAGACTGAGAGTCAGGGAGGGGGAAACTAGAGGTATGGGAAGGTACAGAACAAAGCAGAACCCACATCGATGACTCAGGAAAGAGGGAGTCAACAATGGTCCATTGTTGGCTGGGGACGAGGTGATAACAAAGGAATGCAAACGGTGAAATTAGGAAGAAGACTAGGGTAGGCGAGGGACGGAGAAAGAGGAAATGCAAGGGTTAGTTGAAGTTAGGTAAATCAATATTCATGCGCTGGGGTGTAAGCTGCCCAAGCAAAATATGAGGTTCTGTTCCTCCAATTTGTGTGTGGCCTCACTCTGACAGTGGAGGAGGCCCAGGACTGAAAGGTCAGTGTTGGAATGGGAAGGGGAGTTAAAATGTTTAGCAAAGGGGAGATTGGGAGAACTGGGAGCTCCTTCATCACACAGATTAGTCATAGCCAGACGTCGCCAGTCAAAGTCAGTCAGTCTAAAGGCCAGTCAGTTAGAAGAAGGGTCGAGACTCGAAGCATCTTCATGTTAACCAGAGATGCTGCCTAACCTGCTGAGTCACTCCAACACTTTGTGTCATTTTGTGTATTAATCAACACCTGCAGTGATTTTATTCTACATTTTGACATTGCCATGAGATGATGCAGTGCTTCCTATTTATCCAGGATGTTTTCAGGGTGTATTTGAACTTTGAAGTCCTGTTATACTGGAAATTATTTGCGATGATTAAGGTCAGGTTGGGAGGAGTTCCCCCCGCCACGGGTACCATGTAATCCCATGCTATCTGCTCCATGGTCAGATAGTCGGCGACTAAACCGTCTCCTCCACCTGGTTTGCCAGGTGAGGAGGGGGCTGTGACCCCCAGCAGGACCAAAAACAAGACATATCAAAGGGTGGATGAGCTCCTAGTGAGCCAATGGCCATCCACACATCAGTAGAAATTGTGATCACTGTCGTACATAGCATTGTAAAGCATGATGTTTTCATCGATGATGATGATGATGATGATGATGATTAAGGTTGTGAGTAAAGTGCATATTTAGGGAGATTTATATCAGACATAGATGATGTGGCCTGATCTTTGAGGCTGGTGGAAAGCGATCAGAGACTGGATGTGCATGCTTAGAGGAGGATATTACGATACAATACGATCGAACTTTGTTTATCCCAAGAGGGAAATTGATCAGGGATAAATAAAGTTCTATCATATCATATCGCAATATCCTCCTCTAGGCATGTCCAGTCTCTGATCGCTTTCCATCACCCTCAAAGATCAGGCCACATCATCTATGTCTGATCTCCATCAATTCTGGAGTACTTCAGGATTAAATGTTGTTCACAGGCCATGGACTGTGCCTGCGATCTCCTGCACAGCAGAAGATGCCCACAGTCCTGCAGCAGTCAGCAAATCCAACCCGCAGGTCTTCCAAATAATACATGCTGTAAATAAGTTGAATGATTATTAGTTGGGGAGGTCCTGTATACAGGAGGCTCGAAATCATTATTGTTCAGTGGACCTGCTGGGTTATGTATGCTTTAATTTGATGATTTTTTTTCAGTCTCCACATTCTTGCAAACACAGCTCAATTTTACTGAAGCTCTTCTCAAATGACAACCTCCTTTTCCCTTGGTTATAGGATTTTCCCAGGCTCATACCACTTCCCCTCAATCACAGTTGCAGAGAGTTGATGTAGCAGCTGATAACAGTGGGAGAATGTAGCCTTATCACCCTCTCTGGCACTGGAAGCTTTCATTAAAGGGTGCGGCATCATTTCAGGCACTCCAACCAAATATTTCTCTTTCAAATAGGATTTCAATGGACATCTTCCCATGAAAATATAAATGCAATGATCCACAGATCGTTGACAGTTGCACTTCTATTGAGCATCAGCTCGAGTAGTCACTGCAAATTCACTGCACTGTTTGGAATCTCGGGGCCCTTGTTTCTTTCTTCAGCTCGCTCAATGCATTTAAGATAATTAGAGTCCTTCACGTATATCAGAGTTTTCACTTTAATAGTTCCTTGCTGCTATTCAGGACATTAACGTTTTAAAACGGCTTCTAAAAATTACGCATCTGGAATGTAGTAATGAATAAATACTCAAATCCAGTAGAGTGAAAAGGAGGAAATAGCCACAAACAGTGATATCCTGAAGGGATGTAGCTAATTAAAGGCTATTTCCTGCCTTCTGACCATTTGCAAATATTTTCTGCTACAGGAGGTCTAACTCGCCAGTTTATTTCACTAAGATACTCCCTCAGGCCTGAAAGGACACAGTCAGTATTACCGAAAACAGGGAAAGAGCACCAACAGTTCTCCATCATGTGATTAATTTCTTCCAGTCAGTATTCGGAATGAGTCAACAAACATCCAAACTATCTGGAGCAAACCAAAGCTTTATATACACAATGTGGTATGAATGTGTACACACATGCATAGGATACACACATCTGTTTACCACTAACCTCCCCACAGCAATAGACACATGTTAGAGGGATTACAAACATGTTATAATTCTAGCAAAAAATAGTATCAGCTTCTTAGCTGTATTCCAAAGTTTCTCTCCAAAGTGAAATTGCTATCCTCTATGTAAAATAGTTTCATATTCCTCAGTAGATTAAATGAACATCAGATCAATATGGTATTCAGAAATTAGAAATCTTCGATGAAAATTGTCTGAGAATTCTAAATTTATGCTTTGAAATAGATAATAGTTTTTTTTATTTTAATACTGGGCAATCATTTCAATACAATGTCTTGTAACTCAGTTCCTGCATCTGTATCATATAATCCGATGCCTAATAGCAATGAAACATCATTAGATGTGAATCTATGAGATGTTTCTTACAGGGGTAAAATATAGTTGCGGTTATTTTTATTTTGTATGCCTGAATCAATGGAATTCGTCAGAATTAAATGTATATCCTTTGAACAACTGGTCATGATACAAGGGTGGGTGTATGTGTGTGTTTGTATATATATATGTGTGTGTGTGTGTGTCTGTCTGTGTCAGTGTGTATATGTATGTGTGCATTTGTCTGTGTGTGTGTCTATGTGTTTGTTTGTCTGTGTTTGTGTGTGAGTATGTGTGTGAGTGTATGTGTGTGTATATGTGTGTGTTTGTCTGTTAGTGTGTGTGTGTAAATATGTGCATGTATGTGTGTCCTTGTCTGTGTCCATGTGCATGTATGTGTGCATGTCGGTGTGCCCTTGTCTGTGTAGATGCATAAAAATGCAAAATGCAGGAGTAACTCAGCGGGACAGGCAGCATATCTGGAGAAAAAGAATGGGTGACATTTTGGGTCGAGACCCTTCTTCAGACTGAGAGTCAGGGCAACCAGCATATTAACCAGCATCTGCCATTCTTTCCTGCACATTCTCTGTATATGCATGTTGTGTCTCTGTGTGTGTTTATATGTTTGTGTGTGTATACATCATGTCTGTGTATCTGTGTGTGTGTGTGTTTGTGTTTGTATGTGTGTGTGTATGCATGTCTGCGTCTGTGTGTGTGTGTAAATGCGTGTGTGTGTGTGCGTGTGCGTGTGTGTGCATGTGCGTGTGTGTGTGTGTGTGTGTGCTTATGTTGTCTGTGTATGTGTGTGTGTAAATACATGTGTGTGTGTGTACGTGTATGTCTGCATATGTGTACGCATGTATGTGCCTGTGTGTGTATATGTGTGTGTATGTGTGTGTGTATGTGTATACACGTGTCTGTGTGTGTGTGTATCTGTGTGTATATGAGTGTATATGTCTGTGTGTCTGTGTGTACGCATGTCTGTGGGTGCGTGTGTATCTGTGTGTGTGTCTGTGTGTGTGTGCGCATATGTGCCTGTGTGTGTACGTGTCTACGTATGTGTACGCATGTCTGTGTCTGTGTGTGCTGGGGAAGTAGTGGATACTGGGAATGATGTTCCATTCTTACATGCAGCACATACGAGCAAGTGATGTCAAATGGATATAGATTCGGTGTGACGGCTCCACAGCCAATAATCTGAGAAGCCCTGATAGGTTATGACTGCCTTGCAGTTTGCCATGATGCATACAGTATGCGAAATTCCCATCTGCCCCTACGTCTGCCCACCAGTCATCCTGCCACATTGGCAAAAGAAGACCCAGTGGCGAGCGGAAGATGAACAGAGGTGCGGACGCCTTTGCCTGAGACCAAATATCTTCTGACAATGTTCACGTTCAGTTAGGGTCCAGAGTGCTTGTAGCTGTCACTTGTGATAAATGATAGAAATCCCATGTCTGAAGAGGAAAAATGCCACAGGATAAAATGCCACAGCTCTTTCTTTTAAAAGGAAATGAATTTTTTGTAAAAAATTGACTACAGGAAGATTTTTTTTCTCTCTCCTATTGACTTGCACAGTTCAAGATAAATTTGGTAACAGTCAATCCCCGTTAACTAAATAACATGTCCATCCTGCAGATTTTAGTAATTCCTCAGGAATATTTGCTCAGTATATTTTCATTTAAATGTTAGCACAGTGCACTGCACAATTCAATGCTATTCAAACTAAGACTTACAGAATTTTGGCAGAACAATTTGGGATTGTGTGTACAAATTAAGCAGCTATAAACACCAATAGAGCTATCTGAAAATCCTCATTCATCTTACAGTTTGTCGGATTTAAATGATGTTAAACATAAAATACACAAGTAAAAATTGGAAAGCGTAGAAGGTTATATGATGATCTTTAGTGACTAAAGCACAACTTTAAATCCCATTGTATGGGCTTCCGAAATCTGATGCAATGTGCCTATATGACGTAATCTGGATATGCCTACAAACCTCTTTCATATTGGACACATTACTGGTTTGCATTTCATGCAAAATTAAGGGATTAGTGGAGTGTCTGGTCGGTGTTCCAGATGGGCTGAAAATGTTTCTCCGGTTTTGCAGAAAGATAAAAACCAGAGAGGGCAAATTAAGAGCACCTTATAGATGGAGGTGGGGGAATTATTAATGGGAATAGAGAAATATAGAGGAAATTAAACAGATACGTTGCCTATGTTTTCAAGAACGAAGACACAACATTTTATTTTGGCAGAAATACTACAGAACTGAAAAAGATAAACTGGAACAAAAATAGTAATAATAGCAACGTGGCACTGGCGAGGCCTGTGAGAGTGAAATGCAATAAATCTCAAGGAGTTTATGATCTACATTCTGGAATTTTGAAAGAAGTCACAATAGATTTTGTGTATAAAAAAGGTAGCAGATCCTGGAATAGTTTCAGCAAATTGAAGGTTACAAATAAGTTTCACTATTTAAGAACAGAAGATAAAACAGAAAATCCTATTAACCTAACCTCAAGAGTGGGAAAAATCTGAACACAGAAACATGGAACTGTAGATGCTGGTTTACAAAAAAAGACACAGAATGTTGGAGTAACCTATTGGATCAGGCAGCATTGCAAGAAAACATTGATAGGCACCCTTATTCAGTACTGAAACCAATGATGATGTTATAAAAGAACATTAAAAAAAGACTAATATAATTGAGCAGAGCCAGTATTAACATTTTTAGACTAATCTTATACTTTTTGACTTCAAATAATTAAAATAGGATTTTCAGAAGTTCATAAGTGATAACAGCAGAATTAGGCAATTTGGCCCATCAAGTCTACTCCACCATGTCTACTCTATCATTCCCTCTTATCCCCATTCTCCTGCCTTTGCCCTATAACCCCTGACTCCCTTACTAGTCATAAGGTCCAACATAGGAGACTGGTCACATAGTGAGAACACATGGTACTGGACTTAAAATACTGGAATGGAGTAAGAATTGGTTATCAGATAGAAAAAGAGTTGAAAATAGCCAATGTTTCTCTGAGGCTGGCAGGCTTAAACAAACAGGAGTAATGCATGGAACAATGCATGAACTTTAGATCTTTACTATGATTTGTTTGGTAGAGGAGTGGATGGGGTAGGGAGAGGGGGAACGATAGTCATTTTCCATGTTTGTTGATGATAAAAAGCACAGGACTAGTTTGTGGGATTGTGAATTGAAAGAAGGATGTAAAGAGGCTTGAATGAGTCACAGGCAAGCTGAGTGAGTAAAGAAATACATTGACTATCAGGAGGAAACAGTGAGATCATCCACTTTGGTGCAATAAATAAAAAGCAGTGTGTTTTTAAATGGTTACAGACAGAAGATGTTGATACTTAATCAGACCAAGTAGTCTCATACAAAAGCAACTTAATGTTAAACAGCAGGACAGTGACGCAGCATTAAAATTGATGTCTGTACGAAGTTTGTACGTTCTCCCCGTGAACTGCGTGGGTTTTCTCTGAGAACTTTGGTTTCCTCCCACACTCTAAAGACATATAAGTTTGTAGGTGAACTTGTTTGGTATAAATGTAAAAATTGTCCCTAGTGTGTGTAGGATAGTGTTAATATGCGGGGATCGCTGGTCAGTGTGGACTCGGTAGGCCGAAGGGTCTGTTTCCACGCTATATCTCTAAACTAAACTAAACTAAATTAAATTAGAGGATTTAACAAGAAGAAAGAAGTCTTACTGAACTTTTTTTCGGATTTGGTGGGACTTCATCTGGAGTATTATGTGGAATTTAGTCTTTGACCTCAGAATGGATATGTTTGCCATTGGTAGAGCACAATGAAAATGCAACAGACCAATTCCTGGTGATAATGGATAGTCTCGTTAATCTCTATTTTGTATGAAGGGAGTATAAAGAGGCTTGTGTTGTATTCCATAAAGTTTAGAAGAATGAGTTGTGACCTAATTGAAATTTACAATGTTTTTGTAGGGCTCAAGAGGATAGATGCCGTTCCCTTACTGAGGAGGCTAAGAATAGGGGTCACAGTCTCAAAATAAGAGGAAGGCCTGAGATAAGAAGAAACTTCTTCTGAAAGTGGCAAATCTTTGTAATTCTCAACCATGGAGAGTTGTAAAGGCTGCCATTGAGTTCAGTCAAATCAGAGATAGATTGATTTTTAGATATTAGGAGAAACAAGAGATAAAGGAATTTGTGATGGTGTAGGAAAATATAGCTGATTGAAACGATTGGCTAAGAATAGCAGAACAAGAGTCCAATGGACTATTTCTGATCCTGATTCATATTCTTACATTCTTAGATTTAAATAAACTGGGCAGAGGATGGGAAGGTTTTTTCTAAATGTTGGGTATTTTATCTTTGAGGAGATGAGCTTTCTGTCAATGCATGCCAAGATTATTTGTAGCTCTTTTAATTCTGCTTTGCTTTTTATCTTATTTTATGCAGGTAACCTGCTTCTCTGTTTTGCAAGATGACAGTTTTTCACCACTATTATCACTGAATGCTTTTTGCATAATTGGTGAATTTGGCCATCTTCTTTCGAAATTATGTAGGAGGGCATTTAGGAGTTATTAAGAGTTGTACGTTCTCCACGTGATCCCATGGGTTTTATCCAGGTGCTCCGGATTCCCCCCACACTTCAAGGATGTACAGGTTTGTAGGTTGATTGGCTTCAGTAAAACAATTGTAAATTGTCCACAGTGTGTAGGATAGTGTTAGTGTATGGGGTGATCACTGGTCAGCATGGACTCGGTGGGCCAAAGAGCCTGTTTCCGCACTGTATCTCTAAAGTCCAAAGTCTAAAGGCATAGATCAAAAGTCAATGTGAAGTCGATTTAAAAGCTTATTTTAATCCATATGCATAATGATGATGAGGTATTTGTATTAAATAATACTGAATGAGAAGACTTTGATGACTGCTATAGAATCAAGCAACCTTCAACATCACTGTAAAACACTCTTGCAACAAAGTCTCTTGTTGATGGATGTTAAGATAACCAGGAAACTATGCCAATATTTAATACACTTATAAAATTTACACATATTTTATACACATATAAAAGATCAGTCAGGTCACCAATATTGTGTCGGTTCAAAGATATACACAGTCTGTACTTTATAGGAGACTTGTTATGATTCAGGTGAAATAAATCATGTAGCCAACTTGTCCAAGAGCCAAAAGGCACAATTGACACGGCCAAAGTCCTTCATAAACTCACCTGCAAGCTTCATTAACTTTATGTCTGGTCCTTTGAAAAAGCAGCAGTCATAGGAATATGTTCAACAATATCTATCCAAATTTAGCACCATCCACAAATCCTTGGATCTGGACCTGTGAATATCTTAGCAATTTCCCGTATTACCTCATGGTAATTGAAATCTAACAACTTCAAAATCTGATGATGCTAAGACATACTTGGCCAAATTTTGCACCGCGTCTTTCATCTGGCTTTCCAGTCTATGACATAACATTACAAAGATCACACATTTCCTAACCAGGGACTCCGTTTTCCCAGTAAGAGGGAGAAATGAAGTGGATGGTTGATGAACTTAAATTACTTCCTCTTGTGTGGCATTCTGTGCCCCTGTGCAGGGCAGAACTTTAGGAGATGTGGATAAAGCTGATGACATGAAACTGTGGGAATGATAGTAGTGATGAATTGAATTTAAGGGAATGTCGGCACACTAAGTGACTGAACAGTAACATGACAGTTGGAGTACAATATGGCAAAAAGTGAAGTTATCCATAAAATAGCAGCATGTAAACAAGCCTTTGGTCCCTCATCTCTTTGCCAATCTATGAGAACCAATCTATACTAATTGCATTCCTTGGCATCTTGACTGATTGCAGGGGTGGGAGGAAAGAAAGCTAGAAGAGTGGAGGGCCATGACACACATGGTGGGTCATAGGCAAACACAGGTGAAGGGGGGGGGGGGGTTGGTACAAAAGCCAGAGGTGAACACACACAAGTGCTTGTTTAAATACTTCTTCAATGTCGTGAGAGTACTTGCCTCCGCAAAACGCCTTGAGTAGATATAGATTTCAACCACCTTCTGGTTTAAAGTGTTTTCATAAAGTACCCTCCAAATATTCTATTTTTATCTTAAATCTATGTCTTCTGATCATAGCACACTGGATAAAGGGGAACATTTTCTCATCAGCTATCTACTCCATGCTCCTCATCATTATTGTATACCTCCATTAGGTTACTGCTCAGCATTCTCTGCACCACAGTATACAAACGCAGTCTATTTAGTAATGGTGTCAGGGGTTATGGGGAGAAGGCTGGAGAATGGGATTGAGAGGGTAAGATAGATCAGCCATGATTGAATGGCAGAGTAGACTTGATGGGCCAAATGGCCCAATTCTTCTCCTATAACATAAACATGAACTTACTCAATCTCTGCTCATTTCTGAAGCATTCCATCTCAGGCAACATACTGATGAATCTCCTCTGCACTCTCTCCAGTGCAATCATATACTTCCTATTGGGTGGTGCAGTACACCACGTGTGGCCTTAATTGTTTAATTAGATTGTACAATAACATCCCTGCACTTGTATTCAATGCTTCTGCTAAAGAAGGCAAGTAATCACCTGATCCACACACCCTGCTGCCTAAAGGGATCCATAGATATGTGTACCGAGGTCCTTCTATTCCTTGTACTTCTACGAGTCCTATCATTGAGTATATTTTTTGGCTTTGATTACAAAGAAACTGAAGAAGGGTTTCGGCCCGAAACGTCGCCTATTTCCTTCGCTCCATAGATGCTGCTGCACCCGCTGAGTTTCCGCAGCAATTTTGTGTACCTTAGAAACTGCACATCTTGGTTTACAAAAAAAGACACAAATTGCTGGAGAAACTCAGCAGGTCAGGCTGCAATGCTAGAGAACACGGAGAGGTGTTTTATCAGACTGGGACCCTTCTTTGGGTTGATTGTAATGGGAGGAGCCTCACAATCAGTTTGAATAAGGGTCCTGACCCAAAATGTCAACTTGGGTGCTTCAGAGATGCTGCCTGACCTGTTAAGTCACTCCAGCACTTTATATCCATTGTTGTGAATTTTTATTTCTTAACTGACCTGAGCTATCACATCACCCACCGTACCTATATCATATTATTCCATCCTATTTCACCAATCACATTAACATAGGTTCCTGTGTTTTACTTTCAGTTCTGAAGGCGGGTCCATATTAGCCAATATATTTATATGCTTTCAGATTTCATTATAATTTTGGTTCAGATTTCTGAAATCTGTAAGCATTTGCTTTTCATGCTGATTTCTTTCTTTTGTATTTCCAAAAACAAACTCTTTATTGAGTTTTTGAAGGAAAATGTATTGTTAGTTGGGATAGGCTGTGTCGCTTGATGTTTCTCTCATTTTCAGGTTGTAAGGCTGATGCAGTGATTTCCATTTACTATTCCATTCTCCTTACATTTTAGTGTTAACTATTCATTTCATGCAATCAAAGGCTAAAAACAGGAGTACATTGACACTATAAAAGTCCAAGCATAAACTGCTTGTTTCTGCATTAATTAGACAAGGGCTTTTTGTTCTTCAAAAGTATACCACAAACAGTGATAAATATTTATTTTCATGCATTATACTACACTTTGTAGACTTACGCAGGCTGCACGGTGGCACAACATTAGAGTTGCTGCCTTCCAGCACCAGAGACCTGGGTTCGATCCTGAACACGGGTGTTGTCCCTATGGAGTTTATACATTTTCTCCGTGACCACGTGGGTTTTCTCTGGGTGCTCCAGTTTCCTCCCACACTCCAAAGACATACAGGTTTTGTAAATTAATTGGCTTCTGTAAAATTGTAAATTGTCCCTAGTGTGTAGTTTAGTACTATTGTATGTGGTGATCGCTGGTTGACGCAGACTCTGTGGGCCGAAGGACCTGTATCTCTAAAGTCTAAATCTCCATTTAGCTGTTAAAGACCATGTCCCCAAGCTGACAACAAAACTATTAGGAGTTTATGCCAGGACCTTCACTAAATAGCCTTGGGCATCTGGTTTGGTTTCTTGATGGCCTTCATGCATTACTCCAGTGATTCTAGGCTGAATATTTTGCTACAGTCTAAAGGCAGCTGTTAATTAAGTTACTTAATTAAAATTGCCCAGCAAATTTTAAAAGGACTTCCATGTTAAAATAATCCTTCTTTCACATCAGGAGACCAAAAGTATCATCCTTTGGGTTTTTGTGGAGAATAATGTTGGCATGTCCCTAGATAGTAAACTCTGAG
Organism: Amblyraja radiata; assembly: GCF_010909765.2. NCBI lineage: Eukaryota > Metazoa > Chordata > Chondrichthyes > Rajiformes > Rajidae > Amblyraja > Amblyraja radiata. The sequence continues at coordinate 34,782,198 of NC_045960.1, read as the reverse complement.
AATCACAGCAACTTAAGGTCAAAGACTAGAAACACAGAAAATAGGTGCAGGAGTAGGCCATTCGGCCCTTCAAGTCAGCACGGCCATTCAATATAATCATGGCTGTTCATCTAAAATCAGTACCACCCATTCCTGCTTTATCCCTTGATTCATTTAGTCCTAATTGCTAAATCTAACTCTCTCTTAAATATATCCAGTGAATTGACCTCCACTGCCTTCAGTGGCAGAGAATTCTCCGGATTCACAACTCTCTGGGTGAAAAGCATTTTCCTCATCTCAGTCCTAAATGGCCTAGAGTAAGGAGATCATGGAATATTGTTGAAAGATGAGCAGTTGTCATATCCCATCTTCATCCAAATCCAGGACACATGGAGCAGAAGATGCCAGAGGTGACAAATTATTTGGTGTTCTAAATAGGAAAACACCAAAATGATGGTCAATGATCTGATTAAAAAATGATGGGATATGCATGCATGCGAATGTACAGCTGCATTTTAATTATTCTTGCTGGCAAGACTTGGTTTGATTATTCATCACTAATTGTCCTTGAGTCACTTTCTTGAATCAGATTAGGAAATAGTTTCGGTCAAAACGCTTTGACTATATGTTTTCAATTCTAGTAGTTTAATCAGTAGCAGTAAATGCTGGCAGTCATGCAATGTTCAGGGCATGTCTTTGTGCTCTTTTACTGTGGACCAAGTTTGTTGTACAACCTTCATTAAGGCTTTTCTCTGTAGCTCCTCATAAGTTAAGGTTTCTGACTAAACTGAATGAGAATCAGGACCGATGTTCGTTTTCAGCAATAATTGAACTTAAGTGATCTCTTGCTCCTTTTTCATATTACTTTACTTGCACTACTTAATGAAAGCGATATTCTCCTCCTACTGCCGCAAGTGACTGATCAAAGGAATTGACAGAAGTTGCTTAATGTAGTAATTGTTCTTCTTCATGATTAATTACCTGACTGCATTATTTAGAAGAGATTGCACATTCCCTTCATCATTGCCAAAGGGATTCAGGACAAATGTACTGTACTGCTAACAACAGAGAGGGTTCTTAATTTCCCAATTAGCTTTAAATAGTTTCCTCTAACTGTTAGTAAATGATTTAAAACATATTCCAGCTTACTTATTACGGAGTGCCAGCAGAATGCCAAAAAACAAAACTAATGTTAAGGATGGAGAACTGTGGTTGCATTTTTTGTGAGAGTGGATTTTAATTGAATAGTGCAGCTGAACACAGTTGAAAATTTCCAGATGATTTTTTGCCAGTGTGCACCCAAACCAAAAAACAAGACCAGAATTGAGGCACAGACAATGTATTTTGAATGAACTGCTGTTCTTTTTTTATCTCACAAAAGCAAGTCACAGTGGCCCCAAGAAGAGTGAAAGGTCATGAGGGTTTAAGTACAGTTTTGAGACTAATGCTAATAACAGGTGGACTCAGTGTTAGATCAGAAATTCCACATAGATCAGAGAAGCGACTTTACAACCCATGCCTCAGAAGCAGAGGTCCAAATGGTCTCCAGATCTGACAGCTCATATTGTTCCTCACTTTTAGACTGGTTTTGGTTTAGGCACGTACTGCCAAAAGATGGCTTCGAAAATTAACTGGGCTCAGTTCTGATATCCCAATTTACCTAGAACCGAATATCATGCCTTATATAACAAATAATTGTCATTTTGAATCAGTAACACAGCAAAACAATGGGACTAGACAAAGGGTCTCGACCCAAAATGTCACCCGTTCCTTTTCTCCAGAGATGCTGCCTGTCCCACAGAGTTACTCCAGCTTTTTGTGTCTATCTTCGGTCTAAAACAACGGGACCAGTCATGTAATCAATCCCAACAGGGAACAAAAAAATGTGGAGAGACAAATAGATGGTAAAACTTCAGTAAATATTAATTTCAGAAGCAAAGGAGAAATAGCAAATCAAACCAGTGAACGGTATAACAATTATATTAATAAGGTCTCATATGCTGTTAGATTCCAAGGCGATATTCATGGCAAAACCACATGGCTAATCTCAAATATATATCTGCGCACACAATCTACAGGATGGTTGCTGCAAGTTCGAACATTAATCTGGAGCTAAAATAAAAGTTACAATAAAGTAAATCAGGTCTCGCTTTTATAACATTTGGTACAGCAGGCGCTTTGAACTTAACTCGTAATTTCTGTCCTAATTTGCTACTGACAGATCTGGCAGGCAGCGCTGAATACTTCAACACACAAAAACTTGCATCCACAAGTATAAAGGAATGTGAATGTTTGCCTTCAGGTTAAATAGACACAACTGTCACTCACTTGAAAGGAGAAGAGTGGAGTTGCATCATCAAATGGCAGATTCAGATGCAGTAGCATGTCAGTGACCTTAATGTGCTCAGTTTGTCATTTATTTTTCCTCCAGACTCAGGGAAAAGTTTGAAAAAAAAAACCCCCGCAATCGGAAAGGCTGAAAAACAGCAAGCCTGCAAAAGAAATCCTGTTAGCTGTAAGTCGGCAGTTGTGCTAAGCTTGGCTGATTAATTATTGCTCATAATTTGCGTTAGGATTAATTAACTAATTAGAGACGAATGTCTGAAGGCAAAGTTATGGCTCTGCTTGTCAAACCCAGGGCTTTAATTATTTTGATATTTTTTCATTTTAATCACCCACTGAATCAGCAGCACACTGTCAGCTGTTGCAGCTGCAGCAGGCATAAGGAATTAAATGATTGTGGGTACCGTGCTGCCATTCTACCCGGGATAGCTATTAAAGAAAGACCATTTTCAGCAAAATCAGCCATTATTAGTATGGCGATAAGAGAACCAGAGTAATCATGCCACTTGCTGTGCCATAAATAAGCCATTGCTTAGAAGTTGATGGATTGCTGATTAAGCAGCTCTCATGGTGTTTATCTGTAGCTCCGCATCCATGGCCTGTTTGTGCTAACCCCCAGAACAATAATTCCAGTCAGATGTTGGGACCTGCTGCATTTACAGCCTTCCTATACCTTGCATGGTGCGTGGCAAAAGATGGTGCTTGTGGCAGGCTCTTTGCATTGCTCTTGCACACGCAGAAAGACTTGAAGCTCTGCTCACTGTCACAAAAGCGAGCAATGGTTACTCCATCAATTAGAGGATTCCAGGAGACCACTCAGCTCATATCAATTTTCACCCAGGGAGACAAAGAGAAACTTGCAGGATCATTGCTCAGGGTTGCAGATTGAAGGGGTGCATAAAGCCCATTTTCCAGTACATTTTTCAGCCTAAGAAAGGAATGGCTTGACAGGTGTTTCATTTGTCATAATCTGGCAATAGGATGATGGGAATATGGATTGAGTTATCAATTTACCCTTCCAACCCTAAATGAAGAACGTTGTGTCCCTTCCACCTCCCTCAAGAGAGATGCAACAAGACAGGGAAGTAAGATTCATATTTGCAGTTCTCATTCTATTCAGCTCATTTCAAAACTTGTTTTCCTCGGATATTAAATACACTAATTGGAAAGAGCCCCATACCTCCAACACTCCCTCACAGGCAGCTGAGAACATACAAGATTCAACTTGTGACCTCCAAGTTGGACAGCCCATATACATAATTGCTAGGAATAAGCAAGAAAATAAGAATATCTAAATATAAAATAAGAAAATAAATATTTAACTAATGATAGACAGAAAATGCTGGAGTAACTCAGCGGGACAGTCAGCATCTCTGGAGAGAAGGAATGGGTGACTAATTATCCACTCACTGTATAGCTCTGTTTTCTGTCACTGTTTCCGAGTCGCCTTCTATTTTACTCATTGTATTATTAGGTTTATGTTTAAGTTTAGGTTTATTATTGTCATGTGTATTGAGGTGCCGTGAAAAGCTTTGTTTCGCATGCTATCCAAACAGATCAGATATACATAATTGCAAACTAGTCAAACTCAAGTACAATAGGTGGAGATAAATAAATTTTATGACATAAGCAATAACCTCAAATGGAAAATCAATTCAAATCACATCTACAAAAAAGCCAACCAAAGACTCTTCTTCCTCCGCCAGCTCAAGAGGTTTAGAGTAAGGAAACACCTCCTAATCCGATTCTACACAGCCATCATCCAAAGCATGCTCACTTCATCAATTACAGTCTGGTTCAGCAGTTTAGACACTCACTCCCGTAATAAATTACAGCGCATAGTTAACAAAGCATCCAAAATCATCAGCACTCCCCTTCCATCAATAGAATCACTCCATCACAAACGGTCCGTGTCAAGGGTGAAGAAAATCATCTCTGATCCCTCCCACCCAGCTCACCACATCTTCCACCTGCTGCCATCAGGAAGGCGCTACAGCTCACTGCCCGCCAAGACATCTCGATTTAAAAACTTCTTACCCACACGCAATCCGAATTCTGAACACACTATGATAACAGCACATATCCTCCCCATGCATGTACTGTATATTGTATGATGTTGTGTTTTATGTTATGTTTGACGGGAATCAGCCTACCTTGTAACATCCTGTACTGAACCTGAATTCCACCAGCTTGACTGTGTGGTCATTAAATAATCTAATCTAATCTAATCTAATCAGCCATGATCTCTTTGAATGGTGGGACAGGCTTGAGCAGATAAATGTCCCATTATTACTCAGCATTACTCACTGTTCTCCAGGTGTTCTCAAACACGGTTCTGTATAGATGAGATATTAGGGGATGGAACTTCAATCACGTGACCACATTTTTTTTGGTATTATGCAATTAAAGTTTAACATTGACTTTACTTAGAATGAGATGTGATAACGACCATTTCTGTGTCACTTCCACGGTTATTATCCCAAGTGTGACAGAGAGTTTTTTTACCATTAGTCAGGTATGGAATGACAGGAAAGCTCCTTTTCAAATCTAATGAAAGAAATTGGACAGAAAGCTGCCTAAATGCCACAGACGGCTGTGGAGGCCAAGTCAATGGATATTTTTAAGGCGGAGATTGATATATTAGTACGGGTGTCAGGGGTAATGGGGAGAAAGCAGAAGAATGGGGTTGAGAGGGAGTGATAGATCAGCCATGATTGAATGGATGAGGAGACACGATGGGCCGAAAGGTCTGATTCTGCTCCTATAACATGAACTTATGAAGACCATGTTGTCCCAGTGGGCCACCAGTGATTTAAAAAGGTAAACTAGGTTACAATAATATAGGTAAACTAGGTTTCTATAAAATCCTTTCAGGTTGTTTTCTTGTGCATCATTGAGGCTTTTGTTTAGAGATACTGCGGGGAAACAGGTCCTTTGGCCCAGCAAGTCCGCACCGACCAGCGATCCCTGCACATTAACACTATCTTACACACACTAGAAAACAATTTACATTAATACCAAGCCAATTAACCTGCAAACCTGTATGTCTTTGCAGTTTGGTGGCAACTGAAGATCTTGGAGAAAATCCATGCGGTCACAGGGAGAATGAACAAACTCTGTACAGACAAGCACCCATAGTCAAGATCGAACCCGGTTCTCTGGCTCTGTAAGGTAGCATCTCTACCGCAGTGCCACCATGCTGCCCTATATGAACTCCAATGGTCCTGTCCTGTAAAAGTTCCACTCTCATGGGCTCCAGCTATGCCTGGCTTTTTGTCAATTATATCCAGCAGCCCTTGTTCCAAACATATACAGGCATCACAGCGCAACTCTTTCTCGACTGCATCGGGGCTGCTTCCTGCACACAAGCAGAACATTGATTTCATTAACTTTATAATTAATTTCCACCCTGCCCTCAAATTGACATGGACTATCTGTGACACATCTTTCCCCTTTATTCATCTCTCTGTCTCCATCACAGGGGACAGACTAACGACTGACATCTAATATAAACTTACTGACTCCCATCGTTATCCGGATTACACCTCCTCCCACCCTGCCTCCGCAAAGACGCTATCCCCTATTCTCAATTTATTCGGCTTTGCCGCATCTGCTCCTAAGATGAAGCTTTTCATTCTAGGACATCCGAGATGTCCTCTACTTTTAGCAAACACAATTTCCTCCCTGCCCCCCCCCCCCCCTCCCCCCCCCCCCTCCATCCCCACTGCTGTCATAGATGGATCCATCACCCATGTCACCTCTGTATCTCATAGTTCTGCTCTCACTCCTTTCTCCCCAGATTTACCGCACCTGCCTTCAGATCCAATACACCATCTTCCAACATTTTCGTCACCACGATCAGTCTGAAGAAGGGTCCCCGACCCAAAACATCACCTATCCATGTTCTCCAAAGATGCTGCCTCACGCAGTGAGTTACTCCAGCACTCTGTATATTTTAATACAAATCAGCATCTGCACGTCTTTTGTTTCTCTACGAAGGCTTGGCCTTAATTCTCTGATCCCCATGTCCAAACACAATACCTCCATGGAACACCACTACAGCAATCTTTCCCCTCCCCCACTCCAACCTCCCACTGGGTCCTCCTTAGTGGTCCTGATGCACAACACCGCCCTCTTATCCCACCTACTTACTCAGCTAATCCCAGTCCCCATCTCTTCTTGCAGAACAACGTTCAACCTATTCCTCATAACTTGCCTAGCTCACTGGTGCAGTTTTAACTTCTGATTGGATCTGTAATGATACCTCCTCTCCTTCCAAAATTCCCAATCCCAATCTTGGGATTTGGACGGGAGAGAGAAAACAAATGCCTCGCATAAACACAACAGGGGACTAAAAATATGCAATGCCCAGTAGTGCCCAAAATGTTAGATGCATCCAAATTTCTAGGCAAATTCCCATCTGTGCGTATTTCAATTTTAAAGTTTATTCTTTTGTTTTTATCATTTTCAATAACTTTCATTGATCTTGCAAGGCTGCCTAGAGCTCACTGCTCACAGTATTCTGTTGAGAAGTTCTCACATCTACTTTTTTTGAGTACAAAACCTCAGTTTTTCCTACATTATAATGTGTCTATCATAATTTTGATTCCTCGATCACCATCTCTTTGTGCTTCAATACTTCAGGATAAATAATTTTTTTACAGTGGCCAATTAACCTACAATACCCTACGCCTTTAGGATGTGAGAGGAAACCAGAACACCTGGAGGAAACCCACGCCATCACGGAGAGAAAGTGTAAACTCCACATAGACAGCACCCGAGGTCATGATTGAACCCGGTCCCTTCTGGGGCTGAGAAGCAGTGACTTTATTATTATTATTATTATTATTATTATTATTATTATTATTATTATTATTATTATTATTATTATTATTATATTGTTTATTGTTGTCACGCGTACCAAGGTACAGTGGGAAACTTTTTGTTGCATGCTATCCAGTCAGCAAAAAGACTACAGGATTTCAATCATATCATCCACAATGTACAGATGAAGGATAAAGGGTATAATGTTTAGTGCAAGATGAAGTCCAATAAAGTCTGATAAAGATAGTAGTCCGATTAAATATAGTAGCAGTGCCACTGTGCCGCGCGGTGCTATGATTATTGTTATTTATCTTGTTGTAAAGTTCAGTTCCCATTGCAGAGTAACAACTACATAGGGCAAGGTCCTTTGCTGACCAGCGAGATACCCAAGCTCATCAACCTCATACCCTGAGACCACACAGTTGGCCACTGAGTCTCTCCAAGTATGAGAGACCACTTTTGCTTCCAAATTGGTTTTGGCAGCCAGTAATGCCCTAAAACCAGCCGGCAACGACATTCTCAAACATCTGCACTCTATTAGAATAATTTTAATATCTCATTGATATGAAATAACGACATAAAAATATACGTGCATTTAAGGATAATGTAAACTAATTGAATTAAGCAGTCATTTCCTCCCATTCATTTCAATGAGGCCACAGCTCTTTTTGCTTATTCACTCCGGAAATGGAGTTTGTCACTAACTCTGTCCCATCTCTATCCTCAATTGTCCCTGATTTGTGCAGCCTGTCCTGAGATGTAACACACTAGCAAGCCTGGACTTAGAAGTTGGTCAAACTGAGTAAGGATGGCAGATTTCCTCCCCAGTAGGATATTAGTGAATTAGATGGTTTTTTATAACACACTAATAGCTTCACGGTTGCTGTTGCTAGCATTTTTTTTAAAATCTGGATTTATTAAATTTAAATCCCCGAACTGCCAGGGTGGAATTGGGCCTCATGTCTCTGGATTAATAATCTGGAACTCTGCTGCAGATTTATGACATCTACACTATGACATTCACAGAGGGTTAACATGGTGTAGAGTCAGTGGGCAAGTTTTTGTAGCCTAACAATCTAAGGATGTCTGCACTGCCTCATTCAACTTCAGTATAGTTGTGTGGGGCAAGCATACTACTGGCTAAAGTGCAGTCCATGGAAAACAAGCTGCATGAACTTAAAGCTAGACTGACCTACCTTAGAGAACTGAGGGACTGCTGTTTGCTCTGTTTCACAGAGACATGGCTCACCCCTGACATATCAGACTGTGCCATTCAGCCCCAGGGCTTCTCCATTCACCAGATGGACCGTACGGCGTCCTTGGTCAAGGTTGGAGGCGGTGAGCTCTGCTTTCTAATTAATACCTCATGGTGCTCAGCACCTCATGGAAGTTCATGCTCACTGGACCTGGAATATCTGACTGTGAAGTGCCGTCCCTACTACTTGCTGAGGAAATTCACCTCAGCTATCCTGACAGCAGCCAACATCTCTCCCCATGCGGATGTAAAGCTTGCTCTGAATGAACTGTACTCTACTATCAATAGCCTTGAGACAAAACACTCCGAAGCTCCGGTCATTGCAGCCGGAGACTTCAATCAAGCCAACCTCCAGAGCGTACTATCAAAATATTATCTGCATATCCATTATCCCACCAGGGGCCAAAACACCCTTGACCATTACTACACATCCATAAAAATGTAGGGCAGGAGGTTTAGGACTCAGATGATGAGAGAATTCTGCATTTAAAAGGTGGTGAACATGTGGAATGTGCTAAAGGACCTGTCCCACTTAGGCGATTTTTCAGCGAACTGCTGGCGACTGTCAAGTTCCCGGCAGTCGCCTGAAAAACCGGGAACTGAAACTGCGACTGTCAGAGTGGAACACACACACAAACACATCGCAAAGGCAGGGGTCGGGGAAAGCGGGGGAGCGCTACCTGAAATTCACACGGTGCAAAGCCAAGGTGATACAGAACACACATGACACATTTCAAGGTGTGTTCTGTATCACCTTGGCTTTGCACCGTGTGAATTTCAGGTAGCGCTCCCCCGCTTTCCCCGACCCCTGCCTTTGCGATGTGTTTGTGTGTGTTTTCCACTCTGACAGTCGCAGTTTCAGTTCCCGGTTTTTCAGGCGACTGCCGGGAACTTGACAGTCGCCAGCAGTTCGCTGAAAAATCGCCTAAGTGGGACAGGTCCTTTAGCACATTCCACATGTTCACCACCTTTTAAATGCAGAATTCTCATGAACAGGAAGGTTAAGATGGCTAGCATAGTTTACAGTAAGTCCTTTAAAAGAGGGGGGATGGGAGAAGGGGGGGGGGGGGAGAAGGAATGGAGACACTTTTAAGAAGCCAGACAACTTTTAATAAGCCAGAGATACACGGCTGTGAAGTTTGGCGAGCATTTAACATTACCGGTCGGTTATCCTTGGTTCTGAAAACTCCTGCTTACATTTGTTTTCCGCAGTGAGCCAATGAAAATGACCGGTCAGCAAAGGCGAGTAACTAAAACTACCCACGACTACCTCAACTACCCATAACTACATGGTGACCCCACTACAACTGCACCTACAACTACAGGATGATCGATTTTCTCCATGGCGACCAATCTTTCAACATGTTGAAAAATTTGCGGCGATCAAACTGAGGCCGCGACTATTTCCCAGAATGCAGGAACTCCTCGTGACCATGAAGGAGACTCACCAGAGACCACCAGCGAACATGTGGTGACCATGTGGCGATCATAAAAAGTCACCTAAGTGGGACGGGCACTTAAGGTTAGGTTTAGGTTTATTACAGTCACATGTACCAAGGTACAGCGAAAAGCTTTGTTTGCATGCACGCTTCTTGCTGCTTTTGCTATGTTTCTTTGGTTATCTTAAATTGAGCAGTTGCATGGGATAAGTCTTGACTGCGACTCAGATCACTACAAGCAGAAAAGATTCTCAGCCTGGTGTTCAGCCTTCCACATATCCATTGTGTTTCAGTACCAGTGGAATGGAAAATGTAACCTTTCATCCCTGAAAGATTTTAACTCACATAGTTTAAACTTAATCATTATCCACTTCCCAACCCACCCCCTTCTCACCAGAGTCCAAAATCAACTTTAATTTGAGCTTAGAAGGTATCAAGCCCAAAACACAGCTATATTTTGTAGATAACTGGATTAGCTTGGATGTTAATAATGAGTTGGTCAATTTGCCCCTGGCAGTTGTTTAACACCAGAAGAGCGTTAATCCTCAAAGCTTTGATGTCTTATACATTGCATTAGTGTGTGGCACACCCTATTTTATCCTTAAAATATCCACCTCTTTAAAGATCATATTGGGTCTTCATTAGTAGTACCTATTACCAAGGTGACTTCCTCATGCCTGAAACGCTGAGGAGGAAAGCAAACATAAATACCATCTTCAATCTGTTTCTTTGTACCACTGCCAATATCTAAAAAAATATATGAAATAAAGCCCTGTTATATGTTGAGATTTGACTTTTTGTGGCAAAGCTTTTCTGGAGAAATGTTTCTGATGAAAAGTTTGCTTTAAAAAAAATGCAATAGCCATTTAAAATGAGTGGATTAACAACAATACACAATGCATTGCATTGATAGGTAACATAGTACTTTTGTGGTAGTGGACAGTGAATTTGAGTGTCTGTAATTGTGTAAACAGTCTTAGAACTCGGGACTCAGCTCGGGATGTCACGCAAGTCAGAAAAGAACTATGATAAGTCTAAAAGTGTAGGAAGTAACAGCAGATGCTGGTTTAAACCGGAGATAGACACAAAAAGTGGAGTAACTCAGTCAGTCACACAGCATCTCTGGAGAAAAGGAATAGGTGACGTTTCGGGTCGAGACCCTTCATCAGATTGAGTGTCAGGAGAAAGGGAAACGAGAGATCTAGACAGCTCTACATCACCGTCTATATCTCTCGTTTCCCTTTCCCCAGACTCTCTGTCTGAAGAAGCGTCTCGACCCGAAACGTCATCTATTCCTTTCCTCCAGAGATGCTGTATGACCTGCTGAGTTACTCCAGCTTTTTGTGTCTATCTATATGATAAGTCCGAGCAGCAGACAACCGCAATGGTCTCGATTTATATTTTAATGAATGATAATGTGATCTTTTTCATCCATTTAATTGTTTTAACATTAACAAGAAGCAAATAATCCATATCAATTTGCATCAATTGGACTGGATTACATTTTCACTGGACAGAGAAATGTGATACCCATGTCACCACTTAGTTCTACCAGTCTAGAACCTGTGGTGTAATTGGCTCTTTAATGTGTATATACCTTATTTGAAATAGGTATTCAATTAAAAATTAATCAATAATTTGTTTGTGTGTTACAGAGAAGAGCAAGTAAATGTAACAATGGCACGTATCCAATTAGAAAATCTGAATATATTTGTGTGAAATTATACTGCCTTTTAATAAAATATTAGATAATTCTAGTGTTATGAAGATTAATTTTATTCACATCAAATATGAATGAAGAGGATTTATAGTCATATGTACCAAAGACAGAACAATTATATGTCTGTAAACACAATACTCATAGATAACAGAACAAACAAAAGAAAGTTCAATAAATTAAAAAAAACAATATTTGTGCAAACAAAATCCCACATTACCCTAGTGCAACTAAGCCAGTAGTAATATATATATATTACAATCATAAATAAATTACATTTGAACAAACCTATATTCTACTGTGTAGTTGGTTAGCAATTCTGAACGCAATTTCGACACTTACTATTTGAACTAATTCATTAATTTAAAACATCGAAACTTTAGAAGCATTCTGGGAACTAATTGTATGTGGTTTATAGCTCATTATGTAACTGCAGAGTATATTTTGTGTTTTGGAATCTGGAATTGCTTAACATAGACTAGCTGTAAAATGATAAGGATTTTATCTGTCAAGTTACTCCAGCTAATGAAAAACAGCCCAACCTCCTTTCGGCTGATTGTTCTTCAACTAATAACATGCAGAAAATCCTATCTTTGTTTAACATAAAGAAAGTGATATTAATGTGGTTCAATTTGTGTCACTTTTATGCAATAGTGCATTTCAAACTATCCCATAACCTCAACAAATAATGTTCTCTGGACCAATCCAAATGTGGAATTTGCAATTTTGAGAATATATTGGAGGAAAAACTCAAAGCACAATATACAGATGAAAATATATAAGTCACAATAAAGATCATGGGAGTAACGAAGAAGGGAACTTTACACTACAGATCTGTACCCATCCATAATATGAAGATGAGGAAGGCGAGATAGCTCCATTGTTCTGGCTATGAAACCAGGAATGATGAAGCTCCTTTTGGTGTGTACTTTAGTTAAGGTGTTGGTGATAGTGATGTTTAGTTGGGGGTGGTGCATCTGTGGAAATCATTAGCACAGGTGGCTGTGGAGGCTAAGTCAATGGATATTTTTAAGGCAGAATCTTGATTAGTACAGTGTCAGGGGTTATGGAGAGAAGGCATGAGAACGGGGGATTGAAAGGGAATGATATATCTGCCATGATTGAATGGAAGAGTAAACATGATGGACCAAATGGCCTAATTCTGCTGCTATAACGTATGAACATGAGATTTGAATTAGGTCAGCTAACTTCTGTCAAATGACCTTAGGAATTCCATTGTGTATGCAAGATTTACCTGCATAACATGTATATATATATAGAATTTCTTCTGAAATTTGATCGCCACAAGTGAAATAAAAAATATTGTATTGATCATAATATTTGAGGTTTTCCTTCCTGGTCCACTGTGTATATTGTATATTTATGCAAGGAGGCATCATGCGGTGCGATCCAGCAGATTGCCATGGACATCCGAGTACTCAAAGAATTTCATGGAAACATAAAGGGAATTTTTTTTTTCTGATCAGGTAACAGCTTGTGGAGCGCAGTACTGGGCATTGGCTTCATGGAGGTTCACTTTAAGATTAATAATTCACCAAATCTCATGTCTTCCCTGTTCTCTTGCTTTTGGTGCAGAAGGGCCTTTGTGTGCATTTAACATCCAAGGCCTGTCCTATTGTGCATGCATGCAATAATATTTTTCAGTAACACTGGCAAAATCTTGGTACAAAGAAAATTGTACTCCCATATGTTTAATACACCTTTCCCAGCAAGGAAGGACTAAACTATGATCTTTACTTCCAGAAAGTTAGTATTTGGAGCAACGCTCCATGAGTTTGAATTTGCAATAACTCAGTGGATTTCCGGATAGAGCAACTGAGCTGGTATCAGAAATCGTAAGGGTCACCCTCCTTTAAAAAGACACACTTCACCTGCATATTAATGGACTAAAGCTGTACTAGTCATAGATTGCACATTTCCTCGATGCTTCAAACACTGCGTGAAATAATTAATCATGAAATTAAGTAAAGCCCACCTTAGATAATGTTTTTGATAGGAGATGGCTAGAGTGTTAAATATTTTAAGTAACTCCAGAAAACTTGCCTTTAACTGTGGGGTTAGATGATGGCTCACTAGAAAATTACTTTAAGTAATGCTAGAAAGAATATTTGTCCAAAATCGTCCGAAATTTGGCCTCAGAAGATTTTACTCTTCTTTTTGTCTCATTTTCAATTTGAACATTGCAAGATTTCAAACATGCTGCAACCTGTACAAGCAACTTTTGTCATATAGAAATTATAGCAATGTTCCAAGCAATAAATCCTCCTACAGTTGATAACAGCTTGGCAGGTTAATCTCACAAGGATAATAAATAATTTTTGATTGTGACCGGGCTTGCTCTCCATTTCCAACTAAATGGATGAACCATTCAGTTAATGTCCCGATTAAAATTGGAGAGGGCTCAAAAATAGTAAGATTAAACGAGAACTTACCAGTTTGAAGTTTGATCTGTATTTTATGAGGAGGAACGTTGAGGGAATACGTGAAGAACCCGCTTCCAACGCATGCGTGTCATTCTTCAAAGCAGCGGTGTGAGGTCACAGAAACTATAATGACCTAACATAGTAAGATTATCAAAGAGATACCAGTTTTGATATGATCATAGGAGGGTAGGAGCGAAGGGCACGTATTCCCTCAACGTTCCTCCTCATAAAATACAGATCAAACTTCAAACTGGTAAGTTCTCGTTTAATCTTACTATTTTACTTCGGAGTCACGTGAGTGACTACGTGAAGATTTCAAAGCTCTGTGACCTCATGCCGTGGAACGAGTCCATGCTTCACAACTGCCTTGGGTATTGGGAGAGAGTATCATTAGCAATTTTAGACACACTTATACAAAGACTTGTGTGATATAACGAGAAAATAAATTTATTAATTGAAATCATAGCCCTGTAACCCTTCGGGCAAATTATAATATTGAACGTAAAATGCTTTCCGAAAATGATGATGGCTCCAAAACTGGTTTATTATAAAACCTTTGGAAAGTCCTTTCGGATGACCATCCTGCTATTCTGAGGATTTGGTCCGTGGGTACCTCCAGCATTTTTGCTGCGGATGTTGCTGCAGCCCTGGTGGAATGAGATTTAAAAACATTAGTGCCTATTCCTGCCATCTTTAGGACACATTTGAGCCACCTTGTGATAGTTTGGGTCGTGACCCTTTTGTGCGGTTTCTTGTAAGAAATTAACAGAGCCATTTCCTGCCCTCGAATGCTCTTAGTATATTCCATGTATAATTGGATATGTCTTGCTATACACAGACGTTTGTCATATGGATATGCCATAAATTCAATCACTTGACCCGATGAGCCTGGTCTGTTTGTTTTATTAACTCATGTATGACAAACACCAGTTTCTCGGGTGAGATGATCAAGGAGTCCAGGCTCAGTTTGCTTAATGACTGGACTCGTTGTGCAGAAACTAACGCCATGAGCATAACCATCTTCATGGTCAGTTTCTGAAGTGATAATGCTGTTATGGGCGACCAGCTCCTCAGCATGTTCAAAACGACACCCACATCCCAAATTTTGGAGTACCTGGTTTTAGGGGGATTTGCATTGAATATGCCCCTCATAAGTTTTGTTACCA
Organism: Amblyraja radiata; assembly: GCF_010909765.2. Lineage (NCBI taxonomy): Eukaryota > Metazoa > Chordata > Chondrichthyes > Rajiformes > Rajidae > Amblyraja > Amblyraja radiata. The sequence goes on along the minus strand of NC_045960.1, from coordinate 34,767,031 downwards.
GGGGGTGCGTTCCCACCGTGTGCCGCTCCGTTCCTTGTGATAGGTAATTGGAGAGTGCACTTCTGGCACTATTGATGGCACTGTAGTCCAATCGTTTGTCATAATGAAGGTTTGTTAAGAATTCCAATACGGCCGGAATGTTCTTGGCTCTTTGGTCGAGGTTGTTGTCAAAGCAGTATATGCCCCATTTCTTGATGTGTCCGAGGTACTGCTTCCGTGTTGACAGTCTTTGTGCGGATGTGATGAGATTCATCGTCCTGTCTGACAGCCCCATGCCGTGTAGTGGATCTTTCAGACTCTACAAATCAACAAATCCATAGTCTTATGGCATGGGTGACTGCCCCCCAGTTACTGGATGAATTAATAAATTCGGGCTATGTCCAATAATGGAACATGGTTCTAACACCATCCCCTGTATGACCGAATACCATGGTTGAGTAGGCCAATCGGGTACTATGATAATCCCAGATGCCGAATATTGTTGAATTTTCCTTAGTACCCGGTTGATGAGGCAGAATGGGGGGAAAGCATTAAAAAAACGCCATTTCCCCCAATGCAGTGAGAAAGCATCTGTAGCTTCTGCCCCAGAGTCTGGTTTCCAGGAGACACACCTTGGTAATTGGTGATTCAACCTGGACTCAAAGATATCAATATCTGGTCTACCATATTTTGCTGTAATTTCAGCAAATACATTTTTTTCCGTGTTTTCATTAAATTTGCGTGACCTGGTGTCTGCCACTGAATTTAGCTTACCTGGTAGGTATGTTGCCGATATCCAAATGTTTCTTTGGATACACCATTTTGTAATACCATAGACGGGTTGTCCATAATGATGGGGTTGGAGCAATACCTAATGCTATGTTCCCACCACTGTAGTTCAATTATAGCTTCCGTAGGCAGCTCCATAGGTCTATTAAAATGACCTTTGTTAAATTTGAGTGCTCTCATTTTTGCTCTTTGCAAATTTTGATAATGTAATGGCCCAAAATGTGTGGCCGGGAATGTAGCCACAATCTTCCCAATTATCCGGCCTACCCTCTAATGGAGGGTCTGTTGGTGTTTAAGAAGCTCGCTTCAATCCTCCTGTAGGGCTGCGGCTTTATCTATTGGTAAAGTTACTAATATATTGACCGTGTTAATGGTGAATCCTAGATAATCCATATTAGTTTCTGGTATCAATTTACACTTAACTACCGTCTGTGTTCCCCTCTGATGGGTACTGTATAGTATGCATCTTTTAAGTCAATGCTTGTCATATAGAAACCAGCTGATACTAATTCTTTAGCAGTGATAAAGGTATCCATCTTAAAATGAACATATTGAACGAATGTGTTTAGGGTTGAAAGGTCAATGATAATCCTGCAACCCCCATCTTTTTAATTTTTAATAATATGTTTGATACAAATTTTAATTGTTCATGAGTAGTATGCTCAATCACACCTTTTGTATACAATCGTTGTAGCTCCATGTGGGCTTTAGATTGTTCGGTTTTTATAAGGACAAAATGCCTTTCTGGTGTATGTTGTACTGGGGGTTTATTGGAATGAGTAAATTCTATCAGATAACCCTGAATACTGCTTAGAATATACGAGTCTGTAGCGATTTTACACCATTCATAACTGTCGTATTGCAACCTCCCACCCCCCCGTCGTGGGTCCCTTTTTTACAAAAGAACCCCACCCACGTACCTCCATGGTTACTGGTGGTTGTATTATTTTCTTGGTTTTTTGAAAAAGGGGGGTTCTGTTTTTATTGATTGTGTTCGAGGTTGTACTGGAGGTTGATGCTTCCGCATCTTCCAGGGTGGCCGTCCCTGGCCATACCCTAAAAAAGGCTGCTGTGGGTTGTATTGGTTTCTGGCAGTGCCACTGGTATGAGCCACACTTATCGGTCTTACATGTGGCTGGTACCGTGATCCAAAATAAGCCTTCGTGCTGGCTTTGATGAGCCCCAATGTCTTGGCTTCTTCGTCCAGTTTCTTGACCTGTTTGGACAAGTCTTGCCCAAACAAAAGGGTTGAGGTTTTAACGGCTCTTTGTTTGCAAATTGTTGCGTATTTGGGATCCAGTGTCGGCTGAATAGCAGCCTTTCGCATGCTATTCAGCTCATATTGTACATTACAAAACAGAGCTAGTGCGTCTTGGTGGTCTTTAGTTAGCTCTGTTTTGTCCAGGGTGCGGGTGTAGGCTGTGATCCCTGCCGTAAGCCCCTTTAAGGTTTTCTGGATTTTGAGGTCCTGGTTCCTGATGTCCCTCCCCATATGCTTCCAAATGCATTGGTTGACACTGGGGATTTGTAATGCATCACAGTTACCAGGTGGCAGATGTCTGGCCAGTGTCTCTGTGAATATTTGTTGTTGGAGTTGATGGCCAGACATGTAGTTAATACTGGCTGCCATCCTGGAATCCAAGTCTGCCCCTGTTTGACTTGGTTTGTAGTAATCAGCCACCATGTCCAGCAGTGTATGTTTTTTCTGCAGATTCAGGATCATGGGAAGCTGTGTGATCAGGGTCTGGCCCATCAGGGTCCTGCCCACTCTCCTCCGAAGAGGTCGAGATTTCAGGGGGTCCCTCACGGGGTACCCATATGGGGCTTGCCTTCCCACTGTGGCTAGTCTCCACATTCATGGGACTGCCACTGTAAAGGAGCTCCTCCAGCAGCTCCTTTAGACGGTCTTTGTGTTGAGCTGCACTTGCTATTTTTGGCTGCTCCCATTCCTGCAGCCTTTCAGCAGTGTGCTGCTCTTCTCTGTATCCCAGCTGTTCCCGTCCCCGGTACTCACGGGTGCTGGTTTGCGGGCTTTCCTCATCCCGCCGCTGGCCACACCGGTCCTGACTGTCGGTCCACGTCAGCTGTTTCTCCTGGCTGCTCCGTATGCAGCCACTCATAGCAGGCTTGTTCCGTCTCCCGCACCCGTTCAGCCCTGGTCCGATATTGATACGGGCTGGTCGCCCGCTGCTGCTCCAAGTCGGGCTCTTCTAGATGGTGTGTTTTAGTTTGAACTTTACCTCCCGGCCGGGAAGTAAGTTTCGTCGGTGCCAGAATGATTTCTGGCACAGGTGATTCCTCTACCGAGGCCTCTAGAGCCGACGGCTGCTGTCTCTGCCGTTCATCCACGTTTACAACGCGTTTCTCGGGCAGCTTTTTTGCAGACCGACTTCCTTTTTACTCTGTCCATTTTGCTGTGAATAAAAATGCAGAGTCCTTACCTGCCTTTTGCTGGTCCTTTTTTCTTCTCCCGTTACTGGGGGATGTCCTCCCCCCTCCTGTTGACTCGTGCAATGCGTGTAGCGATATGACACGCATGCGTTGGAAGCGGGTTCTTCACGTAGTCACTCACGTGACTCCGAAGTAAAATTATAAGCATTGGCACTGTTTGAGAAAACAGTCTTGTTTAACTTTATCTCCAAGTGCTTTGAGCATTGGAAGGCTCTGAAATAAAGATACCGCAAATTCAGAGACCTGGGTTCAATCCTGACTATGGGTGCTGTCTGTGCAGAGTTAGTGCGTTCCCCCTGTGGCTGTTTGGGTTTCCTCCAGGTGCTCTGGTTTCCTCCAACATTCCAAAGACATACATGTTAGTAGGTTCATTGGCTTCAGTAAATTGTTCCTTGTGTTTAGGATGCAAAAGTAGAACTACTATATGGGTGATCAATGGCCAGAGTGGACTAGGTGGGCTGAAGGGCCTGTTTTCACACTGCCTCTAATACTAAAACCTGAGTTAAGTATACTGTATGAACTTGCACTGACTGAGCCAAACGCACTCTCTGAAGCGTTACTCTCGAAACTTTATATTTTCCATGAGCCTCTGTTAGCCGTATTAATACAAAGATTAAACGAGAACTTACCGTTTGAAGTTTGATCTTTATTTTATGAGAAGTTGAAGTGATGGACTACGTGAAGAGCCTGCCAGCCCGCATGCATGTCAATCTTCAGAGCAACTGTATGAAACCACAGACCACTTGCACAAACTTAAACTATAGAAAGATTAATAACCCTCGACTTACCGAATGATCTTTATGAGATTCAGGGTTGGGAATGGAGGGCACGTAGTCCCTCACTGCAACATCTCATAAAATAAAGATCAAACTTCAAACGGTAAGTTCTCATTTAATCTTTCTCTTTTATATCGGTCACGTGTGACTACGTGAAGCCTTTGAAGCTCTGTGGTTTCATGCAGTAAACCAATCTGTGTGTGAAACACTTAAACAGATAATCCATAAATAGAAGAAAAGACATGGGTTATTAACAACATGATGCTAACTTGCATACATATCCATTGCCCTTAATCGGACCACAGTCCCAATTGGCTTTGAGTTAGACAATAACTCATGCAACACTGTTCAGAATTCTATCTGCAAACATCCAGGCATATTCAAGCAAATTTTATAACTACCGAAAGTGCACTATGTAAGCCTCCTACTGTTGCAAGAAGATGATCAAATGGGAATATCCATTGTATTGGTTGCTAATGAGCCAGCCTCCATGGAAGAGTGAGACTTGAAATTATTTGAATTCACACCCGCTATTAGCTGCTTACACTCTATTCATGTTGAGATAGTTTGCACCAGCAATCTCTTGTGAAAACTATTAAATAACAATGAATAAACTATCCTTCATCCCATAGGTACTAGCAAGCTCAGTGTACCTGTATACATCATAACCCCCCAATCTCCGATCTGGTGGGTATGCTGTCAACTCCAAATTGTACCCAACCGTGCCCATTTTGCTTTATGAGATCATTCCCATAACAAGCTACCCTCATGTCAGTTATGACCCAGAGACTGAGCCGGAGATTGAGTAAAGACTGTGTTCTTTGTGCTGAAATCAGTTGCTAAAAGCATTGGCACTGTTTGAGAAAACAGTCTTGTTTAACATTATCTCCAAGTGCTTTGAGCATTGGAAGGCTCTGAAATAAAGATACCGCAAATTCAGAGACCTGGGTTCAATCCTGACTATGGGTGCTGTCTGTGCAGAGTTAGTGCGTTCCCCCTGTGGCTGTTTGGTTTTCCTCCAGGTGCTCTGGTTTCCTCCAGTTGCTAAAAGCATAATCAACTAAAAAGATACCGCTCCCATTAGGAATACAGTATCTGAATATCTGCATAATAATTTACCGATACACATTCCACACTACCTTGAATCTAGGCTTTAGAGTGTTCATATAAAAGACACCTTGCATAATGTTAGTTTACAGTGGGTGAATAACCAATCATTTATTGTCCCACATGGTACTCGAGAGAATGACAAAACAGTACAAGCAGTGTCAATTGTGCTATAACATAATCGTTTCTCTAAGCCCAAACTTAAAAAAACACAAACCTCTGCTTCTTCTGTTTAAAAGTAGCTCATGTGTCTTCTTCACAAACTTCCCATACAACCGTGCAGAGCTAGCTGCACGAGAAATAGGCTGAACTAGCCATCACTCGTAACTTCGAGTAAATAGGAGCTTCTTTCAGCCGCCTTTATGGACATCCTGAATGAGTAGGCCAAATTGGCATTATTAAAATTCATGTCACCTCATCTTTAATCTCGTAAGAGGCATCTACTGATAAAACCCCTGTCCTATCAGCTACAAAAGCATGTTGTCTATAAACTCCGTGACACAATGCCCTTTTGATCTGAGTAGGGCAGCATTAGCTTTAGAATCTTTGTAAACAGCCTAGGCCTGAAGACAACCCCTAGGTAGAGCCTAAACTTTCCACCACTGGCTTTGTCATCAAAAACGCCAGATATATCTGTGCCTCTCGTGTATAGATATGGAAAAGTATGCATCTTCAAGATCGATTGAGGCCTTAAATCCTCTGAATCAGCTAAATTGCTGACAGACAATTATCCATCTTAAACTGGTTAACCAAACACATGATCAGTAGCCAAATCCTAGCCTGATTTGGCATGCTCCACTTTTCTTCAACCTTGAGAAAATATTAGAAATATACCCCTCTTGTTCTTGGGCAGACTTTGTGAGATGTTTCTGTTCCCACTTGGATAACCATCGCTTCCTCTATTGACCATACTGACGGAAATTTTGGCTTCTCTTGCCACGGAGGGTGTATTAATTTATTTGTTGTTTATTTATTTTTTGCTCATAACATATAATCAGATCCTTATGACTAGAGCTGAAGTGCAACACCCACTTGATGTGGGAATACTAGTTCCCTGTCAACTCTTCACCATCAGAATCACCACAAATCCTCAGCCTCCTTCCTCAGAGTGGAAAATAGCATAATGCAACCCTGAATCAGGAATTGCTCCGCAGTCCTCTGACTGAAACCACCTGTCTCAGTCGCCTGTGTGCGCAACACACTCTCTACGACCAGCCACTCAATCAGGAATTCTGGTATTGAGAGCCTACAGATTATTATATATATATTCTATTCACAACATGAACCTGCAGCTCAGATAAAAAATGTTACATGCCAGACTGGCTTTCTGCTGGTAGCTACTACCTATCCCAGAAAGGATGGCAATGATGTTTCCAACGAACTGGCAACTCTACTAGTTGAGCTGAAAGAATTAAACATGTGTTGAGGGAAACCTCAAACTACCTCACTCTACTGAACAGCCCGATAACCTCAATCACAGATGTTGAGGCAGTGCTTCCGTGGTCAATATATTCCATATGGCCAGTCAGTTCCAAGTTGGTCTACCCTGAACCAGGGTAGCCAAACTGTTCCTACTTGGAACTTACAGAGGTTTCTATGCAAGGCACCCAGCCAATGCCTCTGCATCAAGCTGCTCTTCTCCAGGGACAATGAAAGGTACTAGACAGACCATGCTGCCAGTAAATCCTACGGAAGTTAGTAAAGAGACCTTACCTGCCAGCGTCTCTGAGCTCAGGTCGACCTGCTTGTTGGAGCTTCAGCGAAGTTCAATTGCAGACCATGTCTGACCACATCCTCAGCCCCATGCTTGCCAAACAGCTCTTTGCTGGAGCTCAAAAGCGAAATTGCTGTGCACGGCACGCCTGCCAGCATTTTTAAGCCCAATGGGACAGACTGCTTCTTCGGCCTACAGCCTCTTTGGAGCCTTGCTGGAGCTTTACTGTGCAGGTTACGCTACCAGTTACTCCCAGCCTGGTTTGACAGGCCGCTCCTTTGGCCCCTTCTGCTCCTCGGAGCCTTAGCGGAGCTCACTAAACAGGCCGCACCTGCCATTACTCTAAGCCTGCCTCGACAGGCTGCTCCTGCGGGCCTTCTGCTTTTTTTGGAACCTTTGCTGGAGCTGACTGTGCAGATCGCGCTGCCAGTTTCTCCCAGCCTGGATCGACAGGCTGCTACTTCGGCCAGCTCTCCTTTGGAGCCTCAGCGGGGCTCAATGGACAGGTCACGCCTGCCATTACTGCAAATCTGGTTCAACAGGCTGCTCTTGCAGGGCCACCTAGTGACTCCCGACTGCTACTTTCCGAAGCTTCAATGGTGCTTCCTGCCCCTTGTATACAGGGGTGAAAACCCGCCGGAATACTGGAGCTTTACCCACATAGGATGGTACTCCACCCCCTCAGACGCCTTAAATTTTCCCTGCAAGTCTTCAACTTGCTACATAAGTCCTCTCTGAAGAGATACTATGCAGGCTGCACGTTACTGGCCCTGTAAAAATGAGCCATTTTGGGAATTCTCTCATGCCTTATAGCACCGGAGCAGTATGTGTGGACGTATTGATGCGCATGCGGGCTGGCGGGCTCTTCACATAGTCACTCATGTGACTTCGATATAAAATGCTGTGTTTGTGGAACAAGCGTGCTGTTTTAAAGAAAACAGGATGGTCTAAAAAGAGGATTACTAAACATTATCAATGATTCTGCAATATTTATAATGGAATCGTGATAAACTGCGCAAGTGAGATCAAGATTGCTCATGAGGTAATTTAAGCATCATTAAAGTCTCAGAGTGATGAAGAGCCAGATCCAAACTTGTACACTGAACCTTCCTTCTTTGAATTAGATGGACACAAAAAGCTGGAGTAACTCAGCAGGACAGGCAGCATCTCTGGAGAGAAGGAATGGGTGATGTTCCGGGTCGACACTCTTCTTCAGACTGGTTACGGATAAGTGAAACGAGAGATATAGACGATGACGTAGAGAGCTAAAGAACAATGAATAAAAGATATGCAAAAAAAGTAACAATGATGAAGGAAATAGGCCATGTTAGCTTTGTTGGGTGAAAATGAGAAGCTAGTGCGACTTAGGTGGGGGAGGGATAGAGAGAGAGGGAATGCCGGTTCTACCTTAAGTGAGAGAAATCAATGTTCATAACACTGGGCTGTAAGCTGCCCAAGCGAAATATGAGATGCTGTTCCTCCAATTTGCGTTTAGCCTCACTCTGACAATGGAGGAGACCTAGGACAGAAAGGTCTGTATGGGATTGGGAAGTAGAATTTAGTGTTTAGCAACCGGATTTGAATCAGCCTCATTCGATTTTTCCTCCCCTAAGCTTGACTTGATCATGGATGGGATTGGCACTCATTCACCTTGCCCCAAATCATTACTTGTCAGGAACTGTTTTTAGGGGTTCTTAAGTGAGAACTGATTCCTCGCCTATTTTATTCTTGTCAGCTGACAATAATATCATTCCAAGCAGCTTAGTGCTGAAATCAGCATTAGGTTGTGTACATCAGGTCTACAAGTTAAAATTCACCTCATAATTCTGGGGACAGGAAGGTTTGCAGCTACATTAATCATAAGTTCATTAGGCTATAAGTGATTGGAGAAGAATTAGGCCATTCTGCCCATCAAGTCTACTTCGCCATTCACTCATGGCTGATCTAACTCTCCTTCTTAACTGGATTCCCCTGCCTTCTCCTCATACTGTAACCCCTGATGCCCGTACTAATAAAGAAGCTATCTATCTCTGCCTTAAAAATATCCATTGACAGTCTCCACAGCCTTCTGAGACAAAGAATTCCACAGATTCACCACCCTCTGACTAAAGTAATTCCTCCTCATCTCCTTCCTAAATTCCTTTAATTGTGAGGCTATTACCTCTTGTCCTCGAATCTCCCACGTGGAAATATCCTCTCCACTCTATCCAAGCATTCCACTATTCGGCAAGTTTCAATGAGATTCTCCCTCATCCTTCTAAACTACAGCGAGTACCATCAAACGCTCATCATATCATAACCCACTCATTCCTGGGATCATTCTTGTAAACCTCCCCAGGTCCCTCTCCAGAGCCAGTACATCTATCCTCAGATATGGTACCCAAAATGGCTTACAATACTCCAAATGTGGCCACCCCTTCGCCTTATAGAGCCTCAGCATTACATCCCCATTTTTGTATTCTAGCCCTCTTTAAATAAATGCTAGAATTGCGTTCGCCTTCCTTACCACTGATTCAACTTGCAAATTAACTTTTTGGGAATCCTGCACCAGCATTCCCAATCCACCATGCATTAAAAATCAGCCTATATAATCCATGACACCATGGCATGCCAAAGTATATATATATATATCAGATAGCCAGATGCCATAGTTGTTGGTAGTTGATCCTATGTGCCTTTCTTCATAAAACAGTAATAACATTTATTTTGTCCTTGCCTTAAATGGAAAAGTAAGCATTTGCTGAAAAATAATTGCTGATAAGTGGCAGCAATGACACTTTAAAGCTCACTTAAGTTGCTGTATTGTCAAACAGTTGGATTAAAAATGTTGTTCTGAAGTTCACGATTTTTCTTCAGAGAATCACATAGGAAGTAAAAGTATGTTGGGGCATGACTGACTTTCACATAGACTCACCCCAGTGCCCCTCTGTAAATGTCTTCTGTAAACATGAGGAAAAATAAGCCCATGTTATTTATTCTAGATAGACCAGATAGCCATTGTAAGAAAGGAGTCTATTAGCGACCTACAAGAAAAGCTTGGCAAATTGAACAAATAAACAAATGAAAAATCTAGTGATCTTACTGAGTAATACTGTATAGGCTGGTTTGCTTATTAACCTTTTATATTAACTCTTTATGTACATATTTCAATTTCTGAGTCCTTAAATGGAACAGAATTAGAACTGTTCTTGTTTCTTAGCAGAACTCTTAAAGATCCAATTTCAGGTCAGTCATTATATGATACCATGAACTATAAAGGAGATTAAACCAAACACCAATAATTTTGCAATTGAAAAAGAAAATACCCAATTTCTTAAGGAGGTCTTTAAGCATGTGTACCTGATCTGATGTATGAATGTAAACGTATCAGGCAATGCTGAAACAAATATCTCATTTTGTTTTGGATCTTTACACGTGCGTGCATGTTTTCCCCATCTGTTGTACTACGGATCCTTAAAGTGCAAACCATTTGATGCTTATCTCTTCAGAAAGGAATAATTAAAATGTAGATTGTATTTAATACCATGTAGAGAATAGGTACAGTGTGCAAGTGTCAGTAGACTTGAGTGTATGGAGATATGGAGTTCTGAGCTGCTAAATTTCCAAGTAAAATCTACTAAATTACTGCCTCATTCAGTATACATTGAATTAGCAAGAAAGTGTTGAAGGTCATCCATATGTTATGAAAGTTTGAACTTTAGTTTATTCATTCTGCACATCCAACTGCTTCTGTCTGCAACTTTTGTTCTCATCTTTCTATCACAATCTGTCTCAAATTCTTTAAGACCTCCGAGCTGGTCGGGGAGGCAGAGGAACAACTACAGGACTGCTTGGAGTCTGTAGACTGGGCAATGTTCAAGGACTCGGCAACGAACCTAAATGAATTTGCCACAGTCGTTACAGACTTCATAAGGAAGTGTGTGGAGGACTGCGTTCCAACAAAAACCTTCCGAGTGTTTCCTAACCAGAAGTCTTGGATGAATCAGGAAATCCGCATTCTTCTGAAGACCAGATCCCGGGCATTCAGGTCTGGTGACGCAGAGGTCTATAAGAAGTCCAGATATGACCTTGACAAGGCCATCAAAAAGGCCAAAAGGGACTTCTGCTTAAAGCTGGAGGTTGGGGCGGATGTCCGGCAACTGTTGCAGGGCTTGAATGCCATCACCTCTTACAAGGCGAAATCAGGAGGCAGCTCAAGCGACAGCGAAGCATCACTCCCTGACAAGCTCAATGCGTTCTATGCATGCTTTGATAGGGAGAACACTGATGTGCCTTCCTGAGCCCTCATTTGCCCTGATGGTATTACTGTCACAGTCACAGAGGCCGATATCAGAAGATCCTTCAGTTGGGTGTACCCTCGGAAAGCTCCAGGACCTGATGGTATACCCGGTCGAGTTCTCAAAACCTGTGCAAACCAACTGGCAGGGTTTTTGACAGACATTTTCAATATCTCACTGCTGAGGTCTGAGGTTCCCTCCTGCTTTAAGAGGGCATCAATAATATCGGTACCCAAGAAGAGTAAGGTGACGTGCCTCAATGACTATCGACCAGTGGCACTAATGTCCGTGGTGATGATGTGCTTTGAGAGGTTGGTTATGGGGCATATCAACTACTACCTCAATAAGAACCTCGACCAACTACAGTTGACCAACCATCACAATAGGTCCATGGAGGATGTGATCTCACTGGCTCTCCACTCCGCACTGGACCACTTGGACAATAAAAACACTTACATCATGCTGTTGTTTATAGACTACAGCTCGGCATTCAATACCATCATCCCCTCCAAGCTGATTAAGAACTGGCCGCCCTTCGGTGGCCAAACCTACATGGGCTCACCAGCTCGCTGAACCACATCCTCAGAAGGAGGGGGAGGGGCAAGGGGGTGAAAGGGAATGACCGGCGTCAGCTCAGGTCCTTCTTGGAGAAGGACGTCAAGACCAAGAGCAGCGTCTTTCCTGTTGAGGGTAGAGGGACCAGTGGAGCGTCCCTTGTAGCCAGGGTCCAGAGGGCAAGGAGCACCGCCACTCCACCTTGGGTCAGCAAGGGGAGGAGTGGCTCAGCTGTCAGTGACTGAAGGACTGGTGACGGGATCTAGGGAGTAGGCAGGAAGATGTCCTGGTTGGGTTGCTCATAGGCCTGGCCAAGCTGGCCATCTGCGAGTCACGGAGTCAAGCATAAGAGGGTTTTGCCCGAGCCAGATGCTTGCCCCTTTATCTGGGTTGTATAGTAGTTATTAGAATATTTGTAAAATAGTTGTTTGATGATTTTGTAACATGGTGGTGGGTTGTTTTTTGGGGTTTTTGTATCGTGGTGAAATTAAATAAATTATTTTTTGATACATAAAAAAAAGCTGGTTACGAAACTCACAGAACTGGGTCTCTGCACATTCCTCTGCAATTGTATCCTCGACTTCCTCATCCACAGACCATAGTCTGTTCGAATTGGAGGACCCACTTCATCCTCAGTTATAATCAGTACAGGAGCACCTCAAGGCTGCGTGTCCAGCTCCCTGCTCTACTCACTCAATACTCATGACTGTGTAGCCGAACATAGTGCAAACTCCATTTTCAAGTTTGCTGACGACACCACTGTTGTGGGACAAATTACAGATGGTGATGAGTCAGAGTATAGAATTGAGATCGACCAACTGACCATATGGTGCCAGCACAACAACCTGGCTCTCAATATCAGCAAAAAGAACTGTTTGTGGACTTTGGAAGAGGAAGGACGAGGACCTACAATCCTATTTACATCAATGGAACGATGGTGGAGAGAGTAAAAAACTTCAAATTCCTGGGCGTGCATATTTCTGCCGATCTTTCCTGGACCCAGCACACTGATGCAATCATAAAGAAAGCACATCAACTCCTCTACTTCCTGAGAAGATTACGGAGAGTCGATATGTCAAAGGGGATTCTCTTGAACTTCTACAGGTGCACAATAGAAAGCATACTGACTGGTTGCATCGTGGCCTGATCAGCAACTGGAACGTCCAGAGTGGAAAAGACAGCAAAAAGTTGTAAACACTGCCCAGGCCATCACCGGTTCTGACCTCCTCACCATCAAAGGGATCTATCATAGTCACTGCCTCAATAAGGCAGCCAACATCATCAAAGACCCACACCATCCTGGCCACACACTCATCTCACCACTGCCATCGGGAAGAAGATACAGGATTCTGAGAACTGTAACGTCCAGGTTCTGGAACAGCTTCTTCCCTACAGCCATCAGGCTATTAAACTCTACAACCTCATTAGCTATGAACTACAATAGACTATTATTATTATTATTATTATTATAATAATTATTATTATTATTATTATTATTATTATTATTATTATTATTATTATTATTATTATTATTATTATTATTATTAATAATTATAATTATTATTATTATTGCACTGTTATTGTTTGTTCTTTTTTTCTGAGTTTTTGTTATATTATTTATTGTGATGACATATTCTGTTGTGCTGCAGCAAGTAAGAATGTCATTGTTCTATCTGGGACATATGACAATAAAACACTCTTGATTCTCTTGACAAATTAAACACTCTTGACTCAATAACAAATATATAACCTGCAAATCAATTACATTATTTCATCCTTCAAGTCTATTTGAACCTTTACCGAAACTTAGAGACACAAGGAACTGCAGATGCTGGAATCTGCTGGCAGGTATATGGAAGCGGGAGGCGGCAGTTGAGGCAAATTCTGTCACACCATCTAAAGAACATTTAGACAGGTAGACAATCGACAATAGACAATAGACAATAGACAGTAGGTGCAGAAGTAGGCCATTTGGCCCTTCGAACCAGCACCGCCATTCAATGTGATCATGGCTGATCATCCACAATCAGTACCCCGTCCCTGCCTTCTCACCATATCCCTTGACTCCGCCCAGCCGTTCCATTCTATCAACATATGACAGTCCCGCCATCCTGGGAATTAACCTCGTGAACCTACGCTGCACTCCCTCAATAGCAACAATGTCCATCCTCAAATTTGGAGACCAAAACTGTACACAATACTCCAGGTGTGGTCTCACCAGGGCCCTGTCCAACTGCAGAAGGACCTCTTTACTCTTATACTCAATTCCTCTTGTTATGAATGCCAACATACCATTAGCTTTCTTCACTGCTTGCTGTACCTGAATGCTTACTTTCAGTGACTGATGAACAAGGACCCTCAGATGTCGATGTACTTCCCCTTTCCCCAACTTGACACCAGATAATAATCTGCCTTCCTCTTTTTGCCACCTCTGTTTTCACGCTGTATGACTATGACTCTATAACAGAGATGTGCAGCCTCTTGGAGCGGAGATAGGCAACATTATTGCTGGTGGCAGGACTGGAGATCCATGAGCCATTGGTGAATCTACTTGAGCCCAAACCACGGGCAAGATCATGTGTGAAGACAAAAAAACAGAAATATTGAATAAACATAAATGAATAAACATCATAAAATATTTTTTTAAAGAGCTACATATTTGTTATTTGCAAATATGGGTCAAAGGAAATGGTCAATAAATTTATAGTTGGGCTAAAAGGAGACATTTGCAAACTTACATAATGCAAGATTGCAAAATGTGCAAAAATAATTCACTTAGAAGCTATTTGATATATGGGATTTAACACTCAAGTTATTTGCCTGCATGGAAATAGTTCAAAAAGGTTTAGTAGTTTTGCTCGGGGCACAATTCCAAGGCGCAAGCAGGGAATAAGCCCACAGAAATGTTAATGACATTGCAGGCTTCTTCCTTATGGCTAACATTTATGGATGCTGCAAATTACTTTGGTCCAAAGCGACAAACTAAGTGAAAGCAAAAGGCATTACAATTTGTGCAAGTGGAGTGTGCCATTGTAGTCTGGGAGTAAATGGGCCCCATGATACCTATTTAAACAGCCAGTAAAGATGGTCATCCCTGCTTGCCTCAGATGCAAATAGCAAGGATATGGAAGAGCTTCATGGGATTTGTATATTCTTGAGAGAATCAGATATAAAAGGAACTAGCCAGAAATACCTGCAATATTTAGTAGGTCAAACAACATGTATGAGATGAGATAGACACAATATGCTGGAGTAACTCAGCGGGTCAGGCAGCATCTCGAGGGAAAAGGGATAGTCTGAAGCTGTTTTGTGACCCGAAACTTCACCTATTCCTTTTCTCCAGATGCTGCCTGACTTGTTGAGTTACTCCAGCATTTTGTGTCTATCTTCGGTGTAAACCAGCAACTGCAGTTCGTTCCTACACTGTGTGTGAGACAAGAACAATATTTCAGGCCAAACCCCTTTATCTGGGGAAGATGTATACCTCAATCACTTCCTGGTGAATCAGAGTAGGATACAAATCAGGAAGGACACTCAGAGGTATGGTGAAGTGAAATGTTAGAGATAAATATAGCCAGTTTCATACCATAGTTGTGTGCCATATACATGGTCATGGGGAAGATTTAAATGAGCTAGTTGGTTTGTGTAATTTTCAGTATGCAACGGCGAGATCCAGGAACGTTGAACACTCAGGATGCTGGCTCTGCTAAGAAGATCTCTGGTCCGATGGGCTTGAGAAAAACTAGGAAGTCTCCAGCTTACAGGCACTGGTGGAACATAATTATTGACTGCAGATTCAACAATAAACCTAATTCTGTGCTTATCCTAAGTCACACCTGATCCCACCTATTTGTTACTCCTGCCTTTGTTGGTATACATTGGCTCAATTTTTTTCTCTTGCTTATCTTGATAATCTCTTGTTCTTAAACATCTCAAGAAATGTTGTGTACACAATATCTAGCTGGCTTCACCTCACCCATTCCATGCACACCTCTGTTAGCCAATCCGCTTTCAGATATCGAGCAAGTTCTGGACTTTCTTTCCAGCAAATTTCTGTTTCCTCTCCATCCAGATATTTCTTAAAGTTGCCTCTGGTTTGGAAATTATTGTTCGAGTAGCCTGGGCAAGTAACTGCAGTGCATTTTGCAGATGGCATACTGTCAGACAGTGGTGTAGGAAGCGACTGTTTAGGTTGGCGGATGGACTACAGTTGCTTTGTCCTGGATAGTATTGAACTTCCTGCATGTTGTTGGAACTGCATTTATCCACATAAACGGACAATACTCCATCATTATTTATGTCCTGTAGATAATGGAAAAGCTTTGGAATTTTAGGAGGTGAGTTATGGGCCTGTCCCACAGGCGATTTTTCAGGCGACTGCCGGTGACTGTCAAGTCGTAGCAGGTCACTGATAAAACCAGCAACTGGAATGGGGACTGGAACAGCGACTGTCAGAATGGAACAAACATACACACATCGCTTCCTTCACCAGCCAGTTATGCAGGCGGGGGACATGGCAAGCGGGGGAGCGGTGTCTGAGTGAAATTCACACGGTGCAAAGTCAACGTGACACAGACGCACACGACGATGAACAGGAAGGTTGGCGCGGTGTAAGCACAGTGTATGGGAAGGGTAAAGTAAGTCCATTAAAACAGGGAGGGACGGGGTGGGAGCGCGGGGAGAAGGGGGGGAAAGGGGGGAGAAGGGGGGGGGAGAGGGATACGGGGTGGGGTGAAGGACTAGAGACAACTTTTAAGAAGCCAGAGATACACAGCTGTGAAGCTCGGCGGACATTAACATTTTGGATAACGTCGGTTATCCTTGGTTCTGAAAATTACTGTTTACGTTTTTTTCCCCCAATGAGCCAATAAAAGTCACCGGTCAGCACTGGCAACAACCTATGAGAAACTATGACAACCTTCAACCTCCTGGTGACCCACTACCACTGCACCCATGGCACGAGAATTCTCGCTAATCTCCATGGCGGCTTCATTCTGGTCGCCGCAAATTTTTCAACATGTTGACAATTTAGCGGCAACGAGAAAGAAGCCGCGACTAGTTCTGAGAATGTGGGAACTACTCATAACGATGAAGGCGACTCCTCGGCAATCACACGCGAACATGTGGCGACCGCATACTCCTATAGTCGCCTAAAAAATCGCCTAAATGGGACAGGCCCATAACTTGTCAAGGGATGGGCAGCCTCAGATCTGTTTTTGCTGGACAACATAAATACACTTGGCTTTAGGTACAAGAAATGTGCATTTACGTGACTAGTAAAGTTTTTGGTCAATGAGGAACCCCCAGACTGACATCAACAGGATAGTAATGTTGCTGCATATCTTGAGTACGTTTTTGGACCTCATATTTGAGATTGACGGTTCTGTGCATATTACAGAGATCCTATTTCATGCAGCTAAGGTCTACTTCATCTGAGGATCTAAAACTTGCAACTTCTCCATCATTGTTTTTGTCAGGAAGGACCGCAGCAGTAAAGGAGCAGAAAATTGCTGGGAGCTACTTTGTGATAGCCTCTTAGGTAACCCTACTTGTGGACATCTTGCTCATTTAATAGAACAAGATAAAGATGCTGCAGAAACTCAGCAAGTTAGCCAGCATCTGCAGAGGAAAATGAATGGTTGATGTTTTGGGTCGACACCTTCATTTAAGAGAGGAGGGGCGCCGCATTGATGGCAGCCTCTGCCTACAGACTGTCTGTTTTTATATATATTTTTTTATTTTTAGTCTGTTTTAAAAGTATGTTTTGGAGGTTTCTTTAGTTTTTCTATGTGAGGGAGGGGGGTAGGTTAAGGGGGAAACCGTTTCCCAGTATGCTGTATGGTGACCACACATTTCACTGTACCAATTGGTACATGTGACAAATAAATGTATCTTGTATCTTGTATCTTGTTCCATTAAATAATGTATCTTGAAAATGTCTTTAAAGTGGGCATACTTTGAAGAGGCTTCACCTGAGCACAATGCAATGGAGGTACAAGAGACTAATGATGGGAAGAGGTACCAGAGGAACTCAGTGTGTCAAGCTTCACCTGTGGATGGAAATGGATAATGGTTGATTTTATAGCACATCCCTTGTACCTACAGCCAAGTTGATTTTATTTAGTATACCCACAGTGTGGTATAACAGGGCACGTTTCCTCACATGCTTGTACAGGGTCTGCAGTACACCTGTCAGTCATTTAGGGACTTATTCACCTCCATGGAACTTTAATTCTCCTTTTCCAGATATGACATAAGGAATTTGGCAAGTAATGTTAACCTCTGTACAAGTAGAAGATGATTGACTGATATTTAGCAGTATCGAGGAGTGGTGAGGATTTCAAGATAGGAGATGCTTAGAAATCGTGGTATGGTATGGAATTGACCCTCTTTTTTAGCAGAAAGCAATGAAATACTTCTTGCTCAGCAATGTGCTAAACATCAGTCTTCATTGCCTTTTGACAGCAGCATTGACCATACTTGAAGATACTGTTCAGTTTTATTATTGTTGCACATAAACTGATAAGATCAGTTGCAAAGTTTTGTTCAGTGTCATTCCTTTACCTTTCTCCAGAGACATGTTTATATCCGATTTACATGAGAATCTGTCATAATTGCTTTGGAAATAGATGGGTTGTGTCATTTTAGCCATTTATGAGCGTCTGTGATTGCTATGATTTTTTTTTTGTATTGCATACTGCTCTTGCATTTCATTTACATACCTTGACAATACCAAAGCGATTGCAGACTGATAAACCATCCTTCAGTATGCAATGAATTGAATCTGAAAAGCAGAGCTCTACATATTGGGATATTGGTTCGCTAGATTTGCTCTGTATGACACAAACAAAACATCAAGTGTTGTAACATGTCTATGCTCAGAACTATCATTTTTCAATGTAATGGTTCTGATACATTGCTAAAATGTTTTACAAGCCGTTGGTTTAATCAGCTTTACAGAGTGGAAATTATATTTGGTACATTATCATTGCACAACTATTGTAAAACATATATATCATTACTGTTTTAGGCAGATATTCTGTTCAAATGTTTTCTGATTTTTTTCCTTCTCCCAAAAAGCTTCTGCCTAACTGTAATGTGCCACTTCTAAACAAGAATCAATAGTGTTTTATTGTCATATGTCTCAGATAGAACAACAAAATTCTTACTTGCAGCAGCATGACAGAATATGTAAACATAGTACACTGTAAACAATATAATAAACAAGAAAAAAATGAAAAATAATAAATGAGAAGAAAAGTTCAGTGTATGTCTCCACAATGAGAAGGAACCTTTTTTTTGTTTTCCGGAATATGACACTGTGTTTTTATAATGGATAAACACAAATGCTTTTTTATAATCCATGACAATATTTATGTACAGGTATAACACTGTCATTTACTGTGCACATGAAAAACTTTATCTGTCAGAATACTTCAATGAATCATTGATGTGTTTTACTCACACCAATATAAAATACATAGTTATGTCAAAATGAAAGGCACATTTCGTGAAACGTGTGACAGGAAGTATGAGTTAAACACATGTAAGAGCTTATTAAATTTGTGTTAACAGATTGTAAGGTTAGTGAACCTTTAGTTCTACTAATGACTAATTCCTGCAGATTACCTTGCTTTAAAGGACACTGTCACCTCAATTATATATCGCAAGATCCACCACAATCAGAATTATTTTATTTTACTGCGTTCCTATTGAGTAAGCCAGTGAGTGATGGAGGGTGATCACAAGATGCCAAAACTTTGTCTCTCTCATGGCTCTCCTAATAAATCCTTCGAGACTCCCTGAAGTCCAATACACATTGAGATTTGTTACCCAATGAGTTATAAATTGAATACTAATATTTTCACCGTTACGTTTTCTATTTGTCATTTTTGAGAAAAAAACAAATTTGAATTTTTATACCTTGCATGATCACAGAATAGTCCAAAGAGCTTTGCAGCAAATGCAATATGTTTCAACTTTTGCATACAAATGCACACAGCAAGATTCCACTGTTTTAGTGGTAATTTTTAACAGATAAATATAAAGATTCCTGGGTTCATTTTACATCCAGCGTTGATATGTGGTGATGGGAATATATTTAAAATTGCCATCTTAAGTTCTGAAACAGAAGTTATAAAATAGAGTGATTTGATAAACTACTCTTTTTCCTAAATTGAGACTGACCAGGCCAGAAAAGCAAGCAGCTCAAAGCAGATGCAATATTCTAATCCATTCAGTTTTTACGCATTCAAAGCTATGGAGGAGCTTCAGGAGAAATGGGAGTAGCGAACTTTCTGCCTGAGCCAATAGGTTTTACAGTATGTACAATGTCCACTCAAAACTGTAAATTAGGAGCAGAGAGGGTGAGGACGGAGATAGGGCAATTGGGGGAGAGTGATGGCTGATTGAGATGCATAAAATCATAAGAGGCATTGACAGGGTAGACGGTAATACATGTTTTTGCAAACATTTAAGCTGGAAAGAGTGCATAAAAAAATTATGAGGATGTTGCAAGGACTTGAGAAGCCAAGACATAAGGAGAGGCTGACCAAATTAGAACTTTGTGTAGAAAGGAACTGCAGATGCTGATTTATACCGAAGATAGATACTGTACAAAATGCTGGAGTAACACAGTGGGTCAATCAGCATCTCTGGAGAAAAAGGATGGGTGAAGTTTCGGACTGGGACCCTTCCTCAGCCTGACTGAAATGTCACCCATTCTTTTTCTCCAGAGATGCTGCCTGGCACGATGAGTTACTCCAGCACTTTGTGTATATCTTCACGCTAGGTCTTTATTCCTTATAGTGGTGTATAAGATCATAAGGGAGAATAGATTGAGTGAATGCATGGGGGCATCTTGGTCAGCATGCAAGATGGGGCATAAGGCATGGTTCCATGCTGCATGACTCTATGGAGTCTTTATAACCAGAGTGCATAGCTTTAATAAAGTTTAGAAAAGGGATATAAAGAAGCAATTTTTCACCCAGATGGAGCTGGAGCTTGGAATTCTTTGGGTGGTGAAGATTGAGACACTACATTTGAGAAGTATCTTTATGAGCATTTGAATTGCCAAGGCTCAGAAGACAATGGCACAATTGCTGGTAAATGGGATTAATATAGATAGGTACTTGGTGATCAGGATGGACTAGATGGGCTGAAGAGCAGGTTTTTGTGTTTTTGTAGTCTCTATGACTTGATGACACTAGGCTAGAGTTCAAAAGAAAAAAAATGTTTATTTAAAATCTTATCCTGTTAAATATTCATACCAACACTCCATTTCAGTAGGCAAGACAAGTGAAGTGATAAATGAAGGACATATCATGTTCATCAATTAAACTAAGACACTTAATGTTCCTCTTCCCTCCATGGATCCCCGTGCATTTATAACAACTCATACAGAGACACAGTACTGAAACATTCATAAACTTTGTTCTGTTTTCCTGTGATCATTTTATTTGAGTTCAGATATGGGTCCATTTTAGAAAATGTTTTTAAATAGCTGGAAAATTACCATGGCATTGGTTCCTTGAGAGTATTTTATTTTGGCTAGCACTTCAGTTAAATTTTTTTCCAATGAACCTTTCCCTTGAATCATATCTATATACAGGTACTTTTAAAACTCTGTGTGTGTGTGGGTGTATGTCATTTTGCCTTTGAAACGTATCTCCTCGAAAACCAGATGCAAAAACGTGGAGATTTTTACAATTTTGGTAGGGATATAACATGATTTCATAAATCCACTCCTCTCTAAATTCAGTCAATTATTTCCCCAGATTTTGAATAAAATTGTTCACAAAACATCAAAAAAAAAAAAATTCAAACTGCTGCATGAGTCACAGTCCCACCTCACATGTCAAATCACAATGGACCTCATTTACATATATGACATCCCAATGGGACAGGTGTGGGAGATTGGAACCTTCACATGGTCCCACTAAAATCAAACTGCTGCATGAGTCACGGTGCCATCTCACACCACCTCTGCCCAGCTGCTGATGTTACAATAACAGAGAAATGTTTACATCTTCTGGTAGAAAATTTCCATATGGTTTCAAAAATTCAATCCTCTATAAATTTGGTCGATTATTTCCCTAGATACTTACTAACATTTATAACCAAACTGACATTTAAAAAAAATATTAAGGTTGCACAGCTGCTGACCTCACAATGCCTTTGCACCTGGCCCAACTGCGTCCTGGCCCCGCCCGGCCTGTGAGTTGGGTGCTATATGTCAGTGGATAGGGCTGTTATGGGGTAAAACGAGCAAATTAATAATATTAATATATCAAGGGGGTAGTTAGCGTATGTGATGCCACATGCCCTCCCCCTCTATCACCCCCTTCTCCCTACCGTCTCCCCTTTCACCCTCCCCGCACTCCTCCCCTCCCCCATCCTCATCCCCCTCTCTCTCCCTTGCCCCCTCCCCACTCCTCCCCCTCCCCACTCTCTCCCCGTCTCCCCCTCCCCCTCCCCCCTCTCTACCCAACCCCCTCTCCCCCCTCACCCACCCACTCCTCCTCCCCTCCACCCCCTCTCCCCCTGTCTCTTGCCCTTCTGCCTCTGCCTCTTTCTCTCTGTCTCTCCCCAGTATCTCTCTGCCCTCACTCTCTACCCTCACCCCCCCCCCCCCCCCCCACCCCTCTCTAGACACGTCTGCGAGTTGGGGGCTGTGCGTCAATGGATAGGGCGGTTATGGAGTAAAAGGAGAAAATTAATAATATTAATATAATATCAAGGGGGGTAGTTAGCGTGTGTGCGGGGTGGTAGTTAGTGTTTGTGATGCCACATGCCACCAACGGGTCTGCACTTGGTCTAGTATATTTTAATTCTAAATTTGTAAATTATACTCAAAAGACATCTTGAATGTTAAAAAAAAATCCCTCCTATTCAAGTAAATTCAGCTACCCATAATAGCAAATGGAAAACATTTATATGAGAACTATGGTGAATAGCAAAACTTATGCTGGCAGCATTGTGCTAGCTTGTCTTTATTCTCTGGGATAGATTTACCTGTGAGTAGGAGTAAATGTGCTTGGCAGAATTAAAGTGTAGCGATAGAGTGGGTTGCGTTGATGGGGGGAAAATATAAATGTCTTCCCCTAAACGGGTTAAAATTATCACAGCACCCATGTCACCAAAGCTAACCGCATTGTGCCTGAAGGAAGGTCTCCAAAACCACTCAACTGCATTCAGAGATGGAGCTGAGTTCTTCTTGCATATGAAAAGCGCGATCAAGCTTTCATGAGAGGGGGGAGGGGCAAAGGGGGCGTCCAGTGGAGGAGAAAATCATCGGCATGCAATGCATTGGTTTTTTACTGGCTTTTCAGCTGGGTGACCTGGTCTTCATGTCAAATCAGAGCAAAGTGCAGGGAGAGAGAAAGCTGGAGAGACAGAAAGAGGATGCATCGAAAATAGATTATTACACATCAGTCCTGGATAATGGAGGGAGCCTTTGTCCTGTTTCAGCTAAGCATTAATTGACAACAATTTAAACTGACTTATGCTGACACATTATTGATCTAAATCAAAGATTTGTTGTCATTTTATTTTGTTGTAGGATTAAACGTGGCAGAGTTAATTGAAAAAGCAAGCCTCGATTTTGGGTGTCCTACACTAGATGGCCATCTTACTTTAAAAAGACAATATTGTGACTGTCAAATTGTGATTTCCCGTATTTAATAGTGCATGCACTCCAGTCACATTTGGTACTGTGTCGTGACTGCTAGGGAAGAGATGACAAATCGCTCGCATTAGTGCACAGTACAGCTCATGTTGGTATAAATGTCATTCCATGTACATGTACATTTTGAGTGGGTAAACCATGTGCCCTACTATCACAGAAGTAGAGGGCAAACTGTGGCAGGATGAATGAAGCCACATTTATTTATGTGGCGTTTCATTTAAAAAAGAAGCCTGAAACCAAGTAGGTTTCATAACCACTTTCTACATACATCTTGCATATTGACCAAAAACTAAACTGGATCAACCTCATTAATACTGCAACAGCAAGAACACGTCAGAGGTTGGGTATTTTGTGGTGAGTGAGTCACCTCCTAACATGTCAACACCTTGCCACCATCTACATGGCAGTAGCAGGTACTATCGCTACGTTTAAGAAACATTTAGATAAGTAACATGGATACGGTAGGTTTAGAGGGATATGGGCCAAAAGCAGGCAGGTGGGACTAGTTTATATGGGGCATGGTGGCCAGCATGGGCAAGTTGGGCTGAGGGGCCTGTTTCCACGCTGTATGACTCTATGACATTAAGTCAAGAATGTTGTAGGGCATTCACAACTTGCTTGAATGAGTGCAGATCCGATAATAGTCCAGAAACTCAGTGTCACCAGGACAAAATGGTCCACTTAATCGGCACGCCATCCACCACTGTCGATATTCACTCTCCCCACCACTAGTTCAACACATCAATCATTGATCACCGGTTGACACTAGTTTTATGTTCTCCCACCCACAACACTAGATGCAACTTTAAAGAATCCATTTAACCTACAAACATATATGTCTCTGGGACATGAGAGGAAACCGGAGCACCTGGAGAAAACCCACATGGCCACAGGGAGAACATGAAAACTCCACACAGACACCACCTGAGGCCAGGATCTAACCCGCCTCTCTGTGTCAATATGCTTAATGGGAACATCACCATTTGTAAATCTTTGAGCTATACACTATGCTGACTTATAAAGGATATCACCGTGCCTTCATCATTGCTGGGTCTCAGTCCTCGAACACCAAGAGCCAAATATTCAAACAAAATCAGATGCTGGAAATCTGAAATAAAGTAGAAAATGCCAGAAACCATTCAGGCAGCGTTGGTGGAAAGAGAAGGAGAGTTAATGTTTGAGGTTGAAAATCTCTTGTCAGGCTGGGAGAGTGAGAAAGCAAGACTGAGGAAGGAAGCACGTGGCAAGAAACAAACAAAGGAAAGTTTAAAAGCAGTGAAATGCAGGACGGAGGTGTTATTGAAACTCAAGGCTGAATGCTGGAACTGCTCAGCAGATATGGCCATGCTTGCATCTCCAGTCGCACCTGTCAAAATGTATTAAATGGTCAGTGACATGTTGAATTTCTTTGAAAAGATTTAGGCAGCAGCTCAGACTTGAATTTTAACATATCCTAATGGGTTTTTAATCTTCCTTGATCAGTCCCCATTAGTCTACTAACAAAGGCGCTCTGTAAACATTGGAGGTAGACAACAATGCCGGAGAAACTCTGTGGGTGAGGCAGCATCTATGAAGAGAAGGAATAGGCAACGTTTCGGGTCGAGACCCTTCATCAGACTGATGTCGGGGGAGGGGAAAGAAGAAAGGAAGAGGCGGTGACAGTAGGCTTTTGGGAGAGCTGAGAAGGGGAGGGGAAGGAGGGAGAAAGCAAGGGCTACCTGAAATTGGAGGTCAATGTTCATACCGCTGTGGTGTAAACTACACAAGGGAAATATGAGGTGCTGTTCCTCCAATTTGCGCTGGGCCTCACTCTGGCAATGGCAGAGCCCCAGGACAGAAAGGTCGGATTCGGAATGGGAGGAGGAGTTGAAACGCTGAGCTACTGGGAGATCAGGTCGGTTATTGCAAACTAAGCGGAGGTGTTGGGCGAAGCGATCGCCAAGCCTGCGCTTGGTCTCACCGATGTAGAGAAATTGATACCTGGAACAACAGATGCAGTAGATGAGGTTGACGGAGGTGCAAGTGAACCTCTGCCTCACCTGGAAAGACTGCTTGGGTCCTTGGATGGAGTCGAGGGGGGAGGTAAAGCGAGAAGTGTAGCATTTCCTGCGGTTGCAAGGGAAAGTACCAGGGGAAGGGTAGTTTGGGTGGGAAGGGATGAATTGACCAGGGAGTTACGTAGAGAACAGTCTCTGCGGAAAGTGGAAAGGGGAGGAAATGGGAAGATGTGGCCAGTGGTGGATCCCGTTGGAGGTGGCAAGAATGTCGGGGGATTTTATGTTGTATGCAATGGCTGGTAGGGTGGAATACGAGGACAAGGGGGACTCTGTCCTTGTTACGAGTAGAGGGATGGGGAGTGAGAGCGGAGCTGCGGGATATGGAAGAGAAGGTAGTCAAAAGTGCTGGAGAAACTCAGCGGGTGCAACAGCATCTATGGAGCGAAGGAAATAGGCAACGTTTCGGGCCAAAACCCTTCTTCAGACGGAGAAGAAACCCTTCTTCAGATATAGAAGAGACCCTGGTGAGAGCCTCATCTATAATAGAAGAGGGAAACCCCCATTCCCTGAAGAATGAGAACATCTCCGATGCCCTGGTCTGGAACACCTCATTCTGGGTAGACAGAGGAATTGGGAGTAGGGGATAGTGTCCTTACAGGAAGCAGGATGGGAAGAAGTGTAATCCAGATAGCCATGGGAGTCAGTGGGTTTGTAGTAGATGTCGGTCAGTAGTCTGTTACCTGCGATGGAGATGGTGAGGTCTAGAAACGGTAGGGAGATGTCGGAAATGGTCCAGGTGAATTTGAGTGCCGGATGGAAGTTAGTGGTGATATGGATGAAGTCAGTGAGTTCTGCATGGGTGCAGGAGGTAGCACCAATGCAGTCGTCAATGTAGCAGAGGTAAAGTTCGGGAATAGGGTTACGGTACACCTCGAACAAGGATGAGGGAGTGGGGGTCTGGAAAACGGAAGTGATGAAGGAGACGAAGAGCGTGTGAGATGTCTTGGACATAGGTAGGGAGGGATTTGACCAGGGGCATTGGATGGTCGAGGTATGTGGAAATAAGTCTGGTGGGACATGAACAGGCAGAAACAATGGATCTGCCAGGACAGTCAGGTTTATGGATTTTAGGGAAAAGATAAAATCAGGCCGTGCGGGGCTGGGGAACGATGAGGTCGAAGGCTTGGGAGGGCAGGGATCCAGAAGTAGTGAAGCAATGGCCTGGTGCTCGTCTGTGGGGTCATGGTCCAAGGATAAGTAGGAGGGGGTGTCTGAGAGTTGGCGCCTGGCCTCAGACCGGTAGAGGTCAGCGCGCCAGACTACCACGAAACCTCCCTTGTCGGCAGGTTTGATCACCCAGTCGGGATTGTTGCAGAGTGAGCGGAGGGCTGTACGTTTGGGGGGGAGAGGTTAGAGTGAGTAAGGGGAATGGAAAAGTTGAGGCGGTTGATATCCCACCGGCAGTTTAAAATGAACAGGTCTAAAGCAGGTTGGGGGAGTCATGAGTAGGGGGCCCGTTGGAGACGGGAGAAGCAGTCATCACTAGGGGGTGAGGATTCCTTCCCATGGAAAAAAGCTTGGATGCGGAGGCGACGGAAGAAGCGGCAAGGATGGAGGTTGGGGCAGGAGGAAGGCAGGTGGGTGGACAGAGTCCGAGGCGATGTCTGGTAGGGGGGTGGTGGGTGGTCAGGGAGGAGGAGGGTATGAGGACTATAATGTGGGTGGTGAGTAGCTGGGGTCACGTGGTACAAGGGGGAAGGGGAACATCCAGTGGAACCTCCACTGAGGTTCCCTGTGTTGGGGGAGGGGGAGCATTAGGACCCCGCACAGTCAAACCACGTGGTGTGAGAGTCTGCAGTGTGGAGACTTGAGGCCCGGTGCTGAGCCTGGGACTCAGGCAAGACGACGACTGCGGCCTGCTGGTGGGCGGTGGAGTGGCGAGGGTCAGTAGAGTCACTGGTGGAGGCCCGCAGGGTGTGGAGTCCAGGTTAACGGGCAAAGCGTCGGAAGTCCCGGTCAGCAGATGGCCAGGGAGGCAGCAAGGGTCGGCGTCGTCGGTGAGGCAGCAAGGGTCGGCGGCGTCGGTGAGGCGGCGATGGTTGGCGGTTCCTGTTAGGCAGCGAGGGTCAGCAGTACCGGTGAGGCAGCGAGGGTCAGCAGTACCGGTGAGGCAGCGAGGGTCAGCAGTACCGGTGAGGCAGCGAGGATCAGCAGTACCGGTGAGGCAGCGAGGGTCAGCAGTACCGGTGAGGCAGCGAGGGTCAGCAGTACCGGTGAGGCAGCAAGGGTCGGCGGACCCGGTGAGGCAGCAAGGGTCGGCATCATCGGTGAGGCACCGATAGTCGGAGGTACCGGTGAGGCAGTGTAAATAGCTCATTCTAAGCTTCCCCCCAGACTAGTTTCAGTAAAAAATCACTGAATCAAGCATAGAAACATAGAAAATAGGTGCAGGAGGCCATTCGGCCCTTTGAGCCAGCTCCGCCATTCATTGCGATCATGGCTGATCGTCCCTCATCAATAATCTGTGCCTGCCTTCTCCCCATATCCCTTGATTCCACTAGCCCCTAGAGCTCTATCCAGCTCTCTCTTAAATCCATCCAGTGATTTGGCCTCCACTGCCCTCTGTGACATGGAATTCCATAAATTCACAACTCTCTGGGTGAAAAAGTTTTTTCTCACCTGAGTCTTAAATGACATCCCCTTTATTCTAAGACTGTGGCGCCTGGTTCTGGACTCGCCCAACATTGGGAACATTTTTCCTGCACCCAGATTGTCCAGTCCTTTTATAATTTTATATGTTTCTATAAGATACCCCCTCATCCTTCCAAACTCCAGTGAATACAAGCCTAGTCTTTTCAATCTTTCCTCATATGACAGTCCCGCCATCCCAGGGATCAATCTCGTGAACCTACGCTGCACTGCCTCAATCACAAGGATGTCCTTCCTCAAATTAGGAGACCAAAACTGTACGCAATACTCCAGATGTGGTCTTACCAGAGCCCTATACAACTGCAGAAGAACCTCTTTACTCCTATACTGAAATCCTCTTGTTATAAAGGCCAACATTCCATTAGCTTTCTTCACTGGCTGCTGTACCTGTAAGCCAACTTTCAGTGACCCGTGTACAAGGACACCCGGTCTCGCTGTACCTCCCCCTTACCCAACCTAACCCCATAGAGATAATAATCTGCCCCCTTGTTTTGGCCACCAAGGTGGATAACCTCACATTTATCTATATTATACTGCATCTGCCACGCATCTGCCCACTCACTCAATCTGTCCAGTTCACCCTGCAACCTCCTAACATCCTCTTCACAGTTCACACTGCCACCCAGCTTTGTGTCATCCGCTAACTTGCTAGTGTTGCTCCTAATTCCCTCTTCCAAATCATTAATATATATGGTAAACAGTTTCGGCCCCAACACCGATCCTTGCGGCACTCCACTCGCCACTGCCTGCCATTCTGAAAAGGACCCGTTCACTCCTACTCTTTGCTTCCTGTCTGTCAACCAATTTTCTATCCACGCCAACACCCTACTCCCATTACCATGTGCTCTAATTTTAGTCACCAGTCTCCCGTGCGGGAGCTTATCAAAGGTTTTCTGAAAGTCTAGATAAACTACATCCACTGGCTACCCTTCGTCCATTTTACTTGTCACATCCTCAAAAAATTCCAGAAGATTAGTCAAGCATGATTTTCCTTTCATAAATCCATGCTCACTTTTACTGCTAATCCTTTTACTGCTATCCAAATGCTGCATTATTACCTCTTTAATAATTGACTCCAGCATCTTTCCCACCACTGAAGTCAGGCTAACTGGTCTGTAATTCCCCATTTTCTCTCTCGCTCCTTTCTTGAAAAGTGGGATAGCATTAGCTATCCTCCAATCCTGAATCTATTGAACATTGGAAAATTATCACCAATGCGTCCACTATTTCTAGAGCCACCTCCCTGAGGACCCCGGGATGCAGTCCATCAGGCCCCAGGGATTTATTATCCTTCAGTCCCATTAGCCTACCCAATACTATTTCTCGCCTAATGAAAATTTCTTTCAGTTCCTCGACCCCCTTAGATCCTCTGTCCTCCAGTACTTCTGGGAGATTGTTTGTGTCTTCCTTAGTGAAGACAGATCCGAAGTGCCTGTTCAACTCTTCTGCCATTTCCTTGTTCCCCATAATAATTTCACCCGTGTCTGCCTTCAAGGGACCCACATTTGACTTTATTGCTCTTTTTCCCTTAACATATCTAAAGAAGCTTTTACTGTCCTTCTTTATATTCCTGGCCAGCTTCCCTTCGTACCTCATCTTTTCAGCCCGTATTGCCCATTTTGTTTCCTTCTGTTGTCCTATGAAAGTTTCCCAATCCTCTGGCTTCCGGCTACTCTTTGCTTTGTTATACATCTTTTAACCATATAGCCATATAACAATTACAGCACGGAAACAGGCCATCTCGGTCCTTCTAGTCCGTGCCGAACACTTACTCTCACCTAGTCCCATCTACCTGCACTCAGACCATAACCCTCTATTCCTTTCCCGTCCATATACCTATCCAATTTATTTTTAAATGATAAAATCGAACCAGCCTCCACCACTTCCACTGGAAACTCATTCCACACAGTTACCACTCTCTGAGTAAAGAAGTTCCCCCTCATGTTACCCCTAAACTTTTGTCCCTTAATTCTCAAATCATGTCCTCTTTTTTGAATCTTCCCTAATCTCAATGGAAAAAGCTTATCCACGTCAACTCTGTCTATCCCTCTCATAATTTTAAAGACCTCAATCAAGTCCCCCCTTAACCTTCTGCGCTTGAAAGAATAAAGACCTATCTTGTTCAACCTTTCTCTGTAACTTAGTTGCTGAAACCCAGACAACATTCTAATAAATCTCCTCTGTACTCTCTCTATTTTGTTGACATCTTTCCTATAATTTGGCGACCAAAATTGTACACCATACCCCAGAATTTACTTCACCAATGCCTTGTACAATTTTAACATTACATCCCAACTTCTTTACTCAATGCTCTGATTTATAAAGGCCAGCACACCAAAAGCTTTATTTACCACCCTATCTACATGAGATTCCACCTTCAGGGAACTATGCACAGTTATTCCTAGATCCCTCTGTTCAACTGCATTCCTCAATTCGCTACCATTTACCATGTACGTCCTATTTTGATTTGTCCTGCCAAGATGTAGCACCTCACACTTATCAGCATTAAACTCCATCTGCCATCTTTCAGCCCACTCTTCCAAATGGCCTAAATCTCTCTGTAGACTTTGAACATCTACTCCATTATCCACAACACCACCTATTTTAGCATAATCTGCATACTTACTAATCCAATTTACCACACCATCATCCAGATCATTGATGTATATGACAAACAACAGTGGACCCAACACAGATCCCTGAGGCACCCCACTAGTCACCGGCCTCCAATCTGACAAACAGTTATCTACCATTACTCTCTGGTTTCTCCCATTCAGCCACTGTTGAATCCATCTTGCTACACCACTATTAATACCCAACAATTGAACCTTCTTAACCAACCTTCCATGTGGAACCTTGTCAAAGGCCTTATTGAAGTCCATGTAGTCAACATCCACCGCTTTACCCTCATCAATTTCTCTAGTAACCTCTTCAAAAAATTCAAGAAGATTGGTCAAACTTGACCTTCCAGGCACAAATCCATGTTGACTGTTCCTAATCAGATCCTGTTTATCCAGATGATTATATATATTATCTCTAAGTATCCATTCCATTAACTTGCCCACCACTAAAGTTAAACTAACAGGTCTATAATTGCTAGGTTTACTCTTAGAACCCTTTTTAAACAATGGAACAACATGCGCAGTACGCCAATCCTCCGGCACCATTCCTGTTTCTAATGACATTTGAAATATTTCTGTCATAGCACCTGCTATTTCTACACTAATAATAATAATAATACATTTTATTTATGGGCGCCTTTCAAGAGTCTCAAGGACACCTTACAAAAATTGAGCATGTATAGGAAAAACATGTAAGGGGAATGAAATAAATAGTAGAGACATGACTAGTACACAAAGTAAAGACAGAATTCAATACAAAACACAGCATGAGGCAATTAATGCACAGATGAAAAGGGACGGGGACGTGGGGCTAAGGATAGGCAGAGGTGAAGAGATGGGTCTTGAGGCGGGACTGGAAGATGGGGAGGGACACGGAATTGCGGATCAGTTGGGGGAGGGAGTTCCAGAGCCTGGGAGCTGCCCTGGAGAAGGCTCTGTCCCCAAAACTGCGGAGGTTGGACTTGTGGATGGAGAGGAGACCGGCTGATGTGGATCTGAGGGACCGTGAGGGTTGGTAGGGGGAGAGGAGGTCAATGAGATATGTGGGGGCCAGATGGTGGAGGGCTTTGTAGGTGAGGACCAGGATTTTGTAGGTGATCCGGTGGGAGACGGGAAGCCAGTGAAGTTTTTTGAGGACTGGAGTGATGTGATGCCAGGATTTGGTGTGGGTGATGAGTCGGGCGGCTGCGTTCTGGACCAGTTGGAGTCGGTTGATGTAGGTGGAGCTGATGCCAAGGAGAAGTGAGTTGCAATAGTCCAGTCGGGAGGAGATGAAGGCATGGATGAGTCTTTCAGCAGCAGGCGGTGTGAGAGAGGGTCTGAGTTTGGCGATGTTGCGGAGATGAAAGAAGGAGGTTTTAATGACATGGCGGATGTGAGGCTCAAGGGAGAGGGTGGAATCAAAGATCACGCCAAGGTTGCGGGCCTGGGGAGATGGGGAGACAGTGGTGCCGTCGATGGTGAGAGTGGGGTTATTGATTTTGCTAACTCCCCTCAATGTCCTAGGGAATATCCTGTCTCCCCCATCTCTTTTGGCTCTGCAGATAGCTGTCCACTCTGACTCTCTAATGGACCAATTTAATCCCTCATTATCCTTTTGCTATTAATGTAGCTGTAGAAACCCTTTGGATTTACTTTCACCTTATGCCAAAGCAACCTCATATCTTCTTTTAGCCTTTCTAATTTCTTTCTTAAGATTCTTTTTACATTCTTTATACTCCTCAAGCCCGTCATTTATTCCATGCTGCCTATAATTATTGTAGATCTCTCTCTTTTTCCAAACCAAGTGTCCAATTTCCCTTGAAAACCATGGCTCTTTCTTATTATTACTCTTTCCTTTCCACCGAACAGGGACATAAAGATTTTGTATTCTTAAAATTTCACCTTTAGATGTCCTCCATTTCTCTACTACATCCTTCCCATTAAACAAAATGTCCCAATTCACTCCTTTTAAATCCTTTCGCATCTCCTCAAAGTTAGCCTTTCTCCAATCAAAAATCTCAACCCTTGGTCCAGTTCTGACCGTCTCCATAATTATATTGAAACTAATGGTATTGTGATCACTGGTCCCGAAGTGCTCCCCAACACATACCTCCGCCACCTGACCTGTCTCATTTCCTAACAGGAGGTTCAGAACTGCCCCTTCTCTAGTAGGTACCTCCATATATTGCTGCAAAAAACTATCCTGCACACAGTTTACAAACTCCAAACCATCCAGCCCTTTTACAGAATGTGTTTCCCAGTCTATGTGTGGAAAATTGAAATCTCCCACAATCACTACCTTGTGCTTACTACTAATATCTGCTATCTCCTTACATATTTGCTCTTCCAATTCTCGCTCCCCATTAGGCGGTCTATAATACACCCCTATAAGTGTTGCTACACCTTTCCCATTTCTCAGTTCCACCCAAATAGCCTCCCTAGACGAGCCCTCTAATCTATCCTGCCAAAGCACTGCTATAATATCTTTCCTGACAAGCAATGCAACACCTCCACCTCTTGCCCCTCCAATTCTATCACACCTGAAGCAACGAAATCCTGGAATATTTTGTTTCCAATCACAGCCCTCCTGCAACCATGTTTCACTAATCGTCACAACATCATACTTCTATGTGTCAATCCAGGCTCTAAGCTCATTCACCTTTCTTACAATGCTCCGAGCATTACAACATACAATACACATTTAAGAAACCCACCACCTCTTATTCTCTGTTTATTATCTTTTTCTTCTTTCTCCCCTACATGTTGGGTCTGAGTGTTTCCCTTCTCTGCCTCCTGCCCCACACATTGTCTACTAGCTTTCTCTATTTGAGTTCCTCCCCCCAACGGTTCTAGTTTAAAGTTTAAAGTTAAAAGTTCCTTTTAGTTTTATTCTATCCCTAACTTCTCTTGTCAGCCACGGTTGCCTCCTACTCCCCTTAGAATCTTTCTTCCTTTTTGGAATGAAATTATCCTGTGTCTTCCGGATTATGCCCAGAAATTCCTTCCATTGCTGTTCCACTGTCATTCCTGCTAGGATCCCTTTCCAGTCTACCTTGGCCAGCTCCTCTCTCATGCCTTCATCATCCCCTTGGTTCAGCTGCATCACTGCCACTTCCGATTTAACCTTCTCCTTTTCAATTTGCAGATTTAAATTAATCATATTATGATCACTACCTCCAAGCGGATCCTTTACCTCGAGTTCTCTTTATCAAATTTGGTTCATTGGACAACACTAAATCCAATGTTGCCTTTTCTCTGGTCAGCTCCATTACAAGCTGCTCTCAGAATCCATCTCGGAGGCACTCTAGAAACTCTTTTTCATGGGGTCCTGAACCAACCTGATTTTCCCAGTCTACCTGCATATTGAAATCCCCCATCACCACAGTGGCATTCCCTTTGTTACATGCCAGTTTTAACTCCTGCTGCAACTTACACGCTACATCCGGGCTACTCTTTGGGGGTCAGTAGATAACACCAATTAGTGTCTTCTTGCCTTTACAATTCCTCAACTCAATCCACAGTGACTTTACCTCGTCAGTCCCTATGTCTTCCCTCGCAAGGGAAGCCATGATCATATCGAATGGCGGTGCAGGCTCGAAGGGCCGAATGGCCTATTCCTGCACCTATTTTCTATGTTTCTATGTTTCTATTCCTCACCAGAAGAGCTACCCCCCCTCCTCTGTCCACCTGCCTGTCCTTTCTATAGGATGTATAACCTTGAATATTAAGTTCCAAGACCTGATCCTCCTGCAGCCATGTCTCGGTAATCCCCACAATGTCATATCTACCAACCTCTATCTGAGCCTCAAGCTCATCTACTTTACTTCTTATACTTCCCGCATTCAATTACAGTACTTTTAATTCCTTACACATCTCACCATTCACATCGATCCCTACTACACTTGGACATACTCTTCTATCCCTTTGTGAGTTTTCTTTCCCATTAATTCTGGGGTCATTAACTATCCCTTTGCTCCCTTTCCCTTTAACTCCATCCTTGCACTTGCGCATCTAAACTTTATTTTGACAAAACACAATTACAGTTCAACTACTATACCTAACCACCGCGGATTTGATCCTCGTATCTGCCTGACACGTATCTGCCTCGCTCAAGACACTCCAGAAGGTCACGCAGTCCGAAGCACTCTCTCAGAAGATCGATGCAGGACCTCGTAGCAGAGGGGCCGAACCACATGGGGGTGGTCACTTTACAATCCAATTACAGATATCGATTAACCCCATACATAACAGACATTTCCCTAACCCAATCATACAGTGGCTAATACATTGTATTCAAACAGTGTTTCTCAGAGGAAACGAAAATCGCAACATTTGCCCTGAAATGCAAGAAAACCAGACAAGGCTCAATACCTAATCCAATCAACATTCAGCAAAGTAAAGCTTTGCAACATTATTTACAATGTATATGGCTGGTTTGCATTCATCCAATCCATTCAATGCATGTTGCACCTAATTGGCAAGGTCTGCAGATGTTCCCATTCTTTCCTGCAGCTCTGATCTAGACTCCAGACAAACTGGCACCATTCTGCCTGTCCCATTTCTACAGAAAGCACTTTTAAATTGACCAAATGGCCTAGCAGCCCAGAAGCCTTTACTCAATTTTAGGGTCCTAGCCTCTCCAATTTGGCCAGGATTAATGGCAGCAAGGGTCGTCGTCATCGGTGAGTCGGTGAAGGTTGGTGGCAGTGGCCATGTGGAGGTGCCATGTGTATGAGGTGCCTAATATTTTGCATGGGTAGTTTCCATCCCAGCGGTATGAACATTGACCTCGAAATTTAGATAGCCCTTGCTTTCTCCCTCCTTCCCCTCCCCCTTCCCAGTTCTCCCACAAGTCCTACTGTCACCGCTTCTTCCTTTCTTCTTCCCCCTCCCCCGACATCAGTCTGATGAAGGGTCTCGACCCAGTTCTCCCACAAGTCCTACTGTCTCCACCTACTTCCTTTTTTTCCCCTCCCCCCCTCCCCCCCACCCCCGGCATCAGTCTAAAGAAGGGTCTCAACCCAAAATGACGCCAATTCCTTCTCTCCATAGATGC
This sequence comes from Amblyraja radiata, assembly GCF_010909765.2. Taxonomy (NCBI): domain Eukaryota; kingdom Metazoa; phylum Chordata; class Chondrichthyes; order Rajiformes; family Rajidae; genus Amblyraja; species Amblyraja radiata. Next base: position 34,731,332 of record NC_045960.1, on the reverse strand, counting down.
TGCCTCACCCGCTGAGTTTCTCCTGCATTTTTTGTCTACCTTCATTATATCGTTACTTACTGTAATACACTGACTAGCAAATTAAATGAGATGGAAGAAAGAATCCAAACCCATTCTGTATTCTACCTTACATTGTCTGCATATTCAAAGTTGTGCAAATAACATGGAAATCATTTGCATTTAGTTAATACATCAAAGGTTTTCAACAATGTGTAAAAAAAATAAGCAAATCATTTCAAACTACGATTAGTTCCCCTTCTGTGAAATTGAGCGGCACTGACATCTATAATCTTTACTCCATAATAACATTGCACAATGTGGAGAATCACACACAGATTATGTCACCTCCTATATGATATGTTTACTCAGTTTCTTCTTCCTGTTCCTTTTCCTTTGTTGTGGATTGATGCATACTCCCAGTCTTTGTGTACTATTAGTTATTAACTTCTATTTATACTGTTGCTTCTGTCCAACCCACCATGACTAATATTCATTGAGAGAATCCTGTTTAGTTTAGTTTAGTTTAGTTTAGTTTAGTTTAGTTTAGTTTAGTTTAGTTTAGTTTAGTTTAGTTTAGTTTAGTTTAGTTTAGTTTAGTTTAGTTTAGTTTAGTTTAGAGATACAGCTCGGAAACAGGCCTTTCGTCCTATTGGTTCCGCGCCGACCAGCGATCCCCGCACATTAACATTGCCTTACACACAATGGGGACAATTTTATATTTATACCAAGCCAATTAACTTACAAACCTGTGCGTGTTTGGAGGAAACCAGAGATCTCAGAGAAAACCCACACAGGTCACCGGGAGAACGTACAAACTCTGTACAGACAGCACCCATAGTCAGGATTGAACCCAGGTCTCTGGCGCTGTAAGGCAGTATTTTTACCGCTACGCCACCGTGCCGCCCATACTGTATTATGCATTTGGCAATTCATATTCAGTCTCCAAGGATTCAAAACTACTTCACTGACTGAAATATCTCATAGTAAATGGTAGGATCCTGGTGTATATTGAAGAACAGAGATACTGAGGGATGCAGGTACATAGTTCCACGGAAGTGGTGACACAGTTGGACAAAGTGGTGAAGAAGGCATTCGATATGCTTGTCTTCATCAGTCTGTGTATTGAATACTCCTGTAGTTATGTTACAGTTGTACAAGATGTGCGGTTCTGGTCGGCCTGTGATAGGAAGGATGTCATGAAATTGGAAAGGGTGAATAAAGGGTCTAGACCCAAAACATCACCCATTCTCTTTATCCAGAGATGCTGCCTGACCCTCTGAGTAACTCCAGCACTTTATGTCTATCTTTGGTATAAACCAGCATCTGCAGTTCCTTGTTTCTTCAAAAAACTATTACCAAGTCTGGAGGGTTTGTGTTATGAGGAGAGGCTCAATAGACTGGATATTACTGAGAGGTCCTATTCTCTCTCTGGTTACCATTTTTCCCTTTATGTACTTACAAAATCTCTTGTGGTTATCCTGATTATTGCTGTCTGCCAGAACTATCTCCTATACCCTTTTTGCCCTCCTGGTTCTCTTAGCTTACTCCTCTGTTCCTGAAACTCCTCCAGGGATACACTTGATCCCAACTGCTTATACCTGCACTATGCCTCCTTCTTACTTTTGACCAGAGCCTCAATTTCCCGGGTTATCCAAGATCCCTTAAGTTCATCTGTCTTGCACTTCACTCTAACAGGAACATGTATGTCCTGGACTCTTGTCAGCAAACTAAAAACACCCCACTTTCCTGACGTTCATTTTCCTTCAAACAACGTGGTGCAATAAATTTGAGCGAGTTCCTGTCTTATACCTTCACAGTTAGCCTTGCTCCAATTTACAATTTTAATGTTAAAGTGGTTTAACAACCAGCAGAAGCAGTAGGTCTTGATGGTCCAAGCGTAAGTCAAAGATGATGGCGGCGCTTTGCGGCAGCGGCCTCTGCAGTCCGTCTGTCTTTTTTTTAATTTTTGTCCTGTTGAGTGTATAGTTTGGTTGTACAATACAATACAATACAATACAATTTATTGTCATTTGAGTCTCAGTGAGGCTCAAACGAAATTCTGTTTCCACAGCCATACAAACAAAGACAATTCCTAGACATACACACAATTTAATTCACACAAACATCCATCACAGGGGACCCACTGAGATGGAAGGCAAAGTCTTTTCTCTCCCCTGTTCTCCATGTCTCTCCCGATGTCCAAGCCCCAGGCGGGCAATGATAATTCCCACGGCCATTTTAGGCCGTGCCGGGCGATTTACGGCCCCGCTCCCGGTCTAGAAATCTCGAAGTTGGAGCCCCCGGCGGGCGCTGGAATGTCCCACGGCCATGAAGCCGTGCCGGGCGATGTATGACCCCGCTCCGGGTCGTTCCAACCCCACGACACGGGCTGGAGAAGTCGCGTTGAGGGAGCTCCGGAAAGCGGTCTCTCTCTCCCCCCGGACCCGCGAGCTCCCATTGTCCCAGTCCACCGGACCTGCGGCTGCGTTGCTATAGTTTGGTTGTAGTTTATATATTGTTTTTAGCTGTGTATATGTGGGGGGTGGAGGGGGACTTTTAAATCTCTTCCCTGTAAGGGGGACCCGACCTTTTCCCTGTCGGGTCTCCGTTGTCGTTGGGGCCCAACCGGAACGACCTGGGGGCTCCAGTCGCGGAGCCTGCGGACTCACCATCGTGGACCTGGCCGGCTTCGGAGTGTGGAGAGCTGTGGTGGCGCGCGGCTGCGACCAGACTTCGGAGCTTCGGAGGCTCCAGCCACAGGCCTGGTGGACGGTGACATCAGCAGCTCGCGGGTCCCTGGTGGGAGACTTTTCGGAGCTCCCGCAACGGCAACTTCTCCCGCCCGAATTGCGGGGTCGAAAATAACCCGGAGCGGGGCCTTACATTGCCCGGTGCGGCTTTAACCGCCGCGGGACTTGCCATCGCCCGCCGGGGGCTCCAACATCAAGACCCGGAGCAGGGCCTTACATCGCCCGGCGCGGCCTTAACGGCCGCGGGACTTGCCATCGCCCGCCGGGGGCTTTAACATCGGGAGAAGAATGGAAAACAGGGGAGAGACAATGACTTTGCCTTCCATCACAGTGAGGAGGAGATTCACTGTGATGGATGTATGTGTAAATTGGGTTAATTGTGTGTCTTGGGTTTTTTTTTCTTGTTCTATGACTGCAGGATCCAAATTTCGTTTGAACTTCATTTGAGGTTCAAATGACAATAAATGGTATTGTATTGTATTGTATTGTATTGTATGCATTGACTATAGCTCTGCATTCAATACGGTCATCCCCACCAAGCTCACCACCAAACTCCACCAGCTAGGCCTCAGCTCACCGATGTGCGCTTGGATCCTGAACTTTCTCACGGAGCGACCGCAGGCAGTGAGACTGGGCCCGCACCTGTCCTCCACCATCACCCTGAGCACCGGCACACCACAGGGTTGTGTACTAAGCCCCATGCTCTACTCCCTCTTCACTCACGACTGTGTCCCTGCATTCGACACCAACACCATCGTGAAGTTTGCAGACGACACAACAGTGATTGGGCTGATCACCAACGGTGATGAAACAAAATACAGAGCGGAGGTGCAGAACCTGGCGGACTGGTGCGCCAATAACAACTTGGCACTAAACACCTCCAAGACCAAGGAGCTGATCATTGACTTCAGGAGGTCCCATTCTGGAGAATACGACCCAATCTCCATTTATGGGGAAAGTGTGGAGAGAGTGTCCAGCTTTAAGTTTCTGGGCACTCACATTTCAGAAGACCTCACATGGTCCACAAACACCGCCGCGCTGGTCAAGAAGGCACAGCAACGACTGTTCTTCCTGAGGACATTAAAAAAGACTGGTCTGCCCCAACAGCTGCTGACACCGCTGCACCACAGAGAGCATACTAACGTATGGCATCTCTGTGTGGTATCTCAGCTGCACGGAGGCGGAGAGGAGAGCTCTTCAGCGCGTCGTCAACAGAGCGCAGAGGATCATCGGGACAGAGCTACCAGCCTTGGAGGGCATCTACCACACGCGGTGCCTCAGGAAGGCCCTCAGCATCCATAAGGACTCATCACACCCCTGCCACGGTCTGTTTCAACTACTTCCCTCCGGCAGACGTTACAAGGCCTTCTACGCCCGAACCTCCAGACTCAGGAACAGTTTCATCCCAAGAGCTATAGCGGCTCTGAACCGGCCCTAATGAGTGCCCCCCCCACCCACCCCCTTTGGACAGTCTCCCTCAGATGGTCACGTCAATCAATTCAGCTTGTTTATTTATGTATTGTATTTATTTACCTTTCCTGGACATCAGTGGAGCTGCACACTAAATCTCGTTGCACTGACGTGCAATGACAATAAAAGATATATTATTATTATTATTATTCAGTGGAACAGTTGCTGAGTCTTTGCTTTGTCTCGCCAATATGCAGGAGCCCACGTTAGGAACTTCGAATTCAGTGGATGAGGTGATTGGTTTACCTATTCACCATGCTTTTAGATTCAGCTTGATATATCCTGTGCTGTAACAGATTACATCACTGTATAATGGTACAATATTCATCAACTAGTGTCTTACTGGTTTCATAGTGAGTTAAACAAGCTTCTTTTCATTTTTCAATTTCAAGAATACTATTGCCACGCGTACCTTGGTACAGTGAAATACTTTGATTTGCATACAACCCGGTAAAATAATGCAGCTGACCTCACCTAGGCAATACACGAGTCACCACATTTCTGGCGAGTCTTAAATTATAATAATAATAATAATAATAATAATAATAATAATAGTAATTATTATTATTATTATTACAATACAATATAACTTTATTAATCCCAGGAGGGATAAATCTGTTCCCGAATACCCTTGACCAGATCTGGAAACCGATAGTGAGCATGGTGAATATCATTATCTGAGTCAACCTGTGTTCCCAATGAAAATTAAAAGGGAACGTTGTCTTCTGCATTTATGGCAACTTTGTTTCATGTAAGATCGAAATTAAACTGTTGCATTCCATCCTCAATATTGTTTCAACATATGAATCAGAATAAGTTACATTCAGAAGTTTCAAACAATTGTCACGCTACAATCCCTGGCTTCTGATGGGAGGGGACTACAGGCCAGAGGGCAGGACTCTTGTAATGTTGGCAGTACAGTCAAAGATAAAAGCCTGACGTAAATCCCTCCATACAGATTTAATAATCTTGTCTTCATCCAAAATCTTCATATAATTATTTAAGAGCTTAATTCGATAGAACAAAAGGAGTTTAAGTAGGGCTTGAATAACAAAGCAAAAATCATATGTTTCATTTTTAAGAGCAGATTTAAACTATCAATTGCTTTCCTCAGAAGAGGTATTAGCTGCAGAAAGGATTTGGGCAATTTATTTTCAAAGCCCTTGTCAAGCCCTTGGTGGTGTGTCTATCTGCAGTGCTTTTGATGTACCTTGGCTAAAGGAAGACAATGTTGCAACTTGTGCTTTGTTTCAGTAGCTTCATCAGGTTGACAGGCTGTTCATCAGCACAGTCCATTAAACGGACATTAAATTAATACTGATCTTGTTTTCAGCAGCCAAGCTCTGCTGGGTGCTCAGGTGTGAATGCCTGTTATTCCATCCAGGTGTCTGTCTTGCTGATGGGTCGAACAGCCCAGTGTTCAGACACTGCCATTGAGGAGCTTATTGAATAAGTTACGGTCAAGAATAAAGCCCTGACTGTTTAGGATGGCAAATGAGTGAGCGTGCATGGAGCAAGATGACTCTGTCGGTTAGTGCCAGGGGCAGTATTCTCGAAACCTTGTTGTAATACAGCAAAACCCTACTGGGAATGCCACAGTAAAATCAAACAATATGACAAATTCTTCCCTTTCCTACTGTACGACAGGTTGCTGCCCTATCACCTTTGCAATAGTTTCAACTCTCATTCGTGTCTGTACCCTGCCATGGACATTCTGTTCTTTCCATCGTCGCCCACTACAACAACCCTTCCTTTCCCCAGAGTCCCAGCAGCCTGCACCACTACACAACGTTAAAATTACCTGTTTCCTCACGCTTACAGTTCCAGGGTCATTAATAGTCATAGAGTCTTACAGAGTGGAAAAAGGCCCTTCGGCCCAACTTGCCCACACCGGCCAAAGTGTCCCATCTACACTAGTCTCACCTGCCTACATTTGGCCCATATCCCTCTGAACCTGTCCTATCCATGTACCTGTCTAATTGTTTCTTAAACTTTGCGATAGTCCCCCCTCAACTACCTCTTCTGCAAGCTCATATCATACACCCAGCACCCTGATATAGCTATTATCCTCTAATCCAAGCAACATTTTGGTAAATCTCTTCTGCACCTCCAAAGCCACCACATTCTTTCTGTAATGGGGCAACTAGATCTGCATCTTAGCATTTAGTTTGCAGGTTGCATAATAACCTACTCATGTTGCTCTTAAATTCAGAACCACATGCAGCTGAATTAATTAATTGCAATTAGAAGTGTTTAGATGGAAAAACCAGGCAATGTGCAATAGTGGCTCACAATCATTCAATGCTTTTCCACTATCATGCAAAACTAGTTTATAATTCAATGATTTTAAATTAGACTCTGTGAACATAAATAGCTTTTTAGCATCTCCATTAGTTAATTTTGAGTCATAGACTCATTGTCATACGGTTTGGAAACAGGCCCTTCAGCCCAACTTGTCCATGCCGACCAATATACTCCATCTACACTAGTCCCACCTCCCTGCTTTTGGCCCATATCTCTCTAAAGCTACCCTATCCATGTATGTATCTAAATGTGGTGATCATCACAACCATTTCATAACAATATGTAAAGCATTTTCAGTCTCTCAATGTTAAGATATGTATCAGCTCTCATCTCCATAATGACTTGAAAATAACTGCTGTCCTATTAATCTCAGCAACTTCATCTGATCATAATATTGCACTTCCAGCATTTACTCAGGAATTGCTGACCTCTATTGTTTCAATAGCTTACGGATCATTTATTGTGAAACTTTTGCTGTAATCATTTGGATTGTCATGTTGTTCAAATGGAAAGGATAGTTCTTTAAAGTCCAGATCCACATCAGGAAGTGGTTTGGTGCATTAGATTTCAACTGGCAAACCCCACTGTTAAAATGGTGTTATTATTATTATTATTGAGTCAGTGAGATCAAAGGCCAAATCCTGTGCTATAGGAAACCACCAAGTTAATTGGAGCTTCCCAAGCAAGTAAAGAGGATATTAGAGTGAACAAGAAACGGTTGTTTCTGAAATATTTGAAAACAGCTGCAATCTGAGAGACAGCAGTGGCACATTAGACCCTCGTGAGCATCTTAAAACATGTTGTCTGTAAAGTTGCATGTATCAGTGACATTTCTGTTATTAGTTAAGTCAAGAGTGCTCAATTGTCTTATGTACCGACAATGGAATGATTGAATTCTTACCTGCTGCAGGCCCATAAATGCAACAACAAAATGATAAAATATAATAATTAAACACACAGTAAATGAATATGATGGCTCACCATAACAGTACAAAAATTGAAGTCAGGACAGGGTCCATAGACCATAGGTTAGTGCTGTGATAATGTTCCAACCAAGCCGTCAATGGTGGAAAAGGCGGAGGTTGATGGTTAACTTTAGTGGAGCGTCACAACGGCTGGGAAGGCGGATGAAGACTGCAGCAGAAAATGTTCCCTGGTCATCTTGGATTCCATGAAACTGGATTCTGACCCAGATCTGTCAAGGACCATGTAGTGGTTGTCTGTGCACTAGTCTCCTCACGTTAAACAAAGTGACGCACAGGCATCCTCCTCGAGAGGACAGTCATACTCGTTTTGCGTGACCGCCGATGAATGTTACTAAAACTGGAGGGAAACTTTTAGCCACAAATAAACTGCTGGAGGTAATCTGTGAGTCAGGCAGCATCTGTGGAGGCAAACAGATGGTTGACGTTTAGGGTTGCATCAGAGCTGAGAGTGGAGAGGGATGATGTTGTAAAGAGATGAGAGAGAATGGTGAGATAATGGCAAGTAGGTAAAAGGTGGTATGACGTTTAGAGTCAGGACTATTATTCTGAAGATGGGTCACGACCCGAAACGTCACCTATCCATGTTCTCCAAAGAAGTTGCCTGACCCATTGAGTTAATCCAGCACCTTGTTCTTTTGTGTAAACCAGCTTCTGCGGTTCCTTGTTTTTAAATCTGGTCCTAACAAAACTGGCTTTAGCTAGGACAACGGGAACACAACTCCAATTGGTTTTATTTCCTAAGGGTTAGGAAAAGAAGCTGTGTTTCCTGTCCACACTTGCATTTTCAACAGCAAATCAATGACTATTGACCAATGTTATGTGAGGACTGCATCTATCAATGCTGTTTCTGTAAGAAATGTTCTTTATCAAAACTCACTTTCCTCTCTACCAGATGATCAATAGCCATTTGTAAGACCATAAAACTACATTCAAATGAAGAATGAATTCCTTCAGAAACAGGAAAGACGGGAGGAGTATAAACTGTGAGCAGAACTAAATCAAAAAAATGTGTTCATTTTGTGGCAGCTTAATGGTATCAATTCAGATGTCTTTGTGGCCGATTAGTATTCATCCAATATTCTGGTAAATTACTGGGGACAGCATCTTATTCAATGGAGGCCCAGTAGACACAATTTTAAAGATTAATCACCCCAGAGGATATATTTTTCTAATTAATATCAGCTTAGAAATCGGTGTGTGTCTATATTTTAGCCCATATAGCAATGTAAGTCAATTTCAATTGTCTCAAAGTTTCAGGTTACAATAACACTAAAAGTTGACATCAGATCTAAACGACTGAAAATTGATTTAAAGTTTCAAACAAACACCCAGTAGTTCTATTTGTAATTGCTTAGAGACCAGAGTTGATTTGCTGCTCTCACAAATAGCCTGATTATTCTAAAATATATTAAAGTTTTTGTGAATACATAATTCCACATGTAACAAGAGTGTTCAATTATGTCTATCCAATGTACACCAATCTCTTAGTACTAATGCATAATTTTCTGGTGCTCAGAAATCGATAATAACAGAAAATGCTGGAAATACTGATCAGAAAGTATCACCTTGATTAATGACAAAATGTTTACTTGAGTATTTCCAACATTTTTCTTTTTGTTATATTTTCAATCTATTTTGGATATACTAATCAGATCTTGACTTAAATCCATCGTCATAGAGAGACAGTCATTGAATCATTGCTGCATGGAAACAGGCCCTTTGATGCACAATATAAATGCTGACCATTAAGTTTACTGAACTCATTTTCCAGCACTTGGTCTGTAACCTTCTGACAATTTAACTGCTGATCTAGATACTTCATAAATGCCTCCATTACCACCTCAGGAAGTGCAATCCAGAATCCAGTCACCATATTGGTGAAAATATTCTTCTTCAGGTCCCTCCTAAACCTCTCACATGATGCCTTAAACCTATCTTCTATGACTCTATAATCCAGAAAGATTTCTAACCATCTTTCATATGCACCTTGTAATTTTGTTCAATTAATCAGGTCCCTCCTCAGCCTCCTTTGCTCTGAGGTTATCATCTCTCTTCTCTTAATTGAAATGCTCCATCCCAGTCAACACCCTGGTGCATCTTCTATGTACCCTTTCCAATATAATCACATAGACTAAGTTGGACAATTCTGATCACAACAACACCTGTTGATTATGGCAAGGGTTGCATGCTGTAATGGGTTACAAAGCAACGATGGGCAGTTTCGCTGGCAATAACGCTTCCATTCCCGATGAGCTCACTACATTCTATGTACTCTTTGAACAGAAGCGTCACTTGCCCTAACAGCCCTGGGCGCACCTGTACCCAGTCACCATCACAGATGTCAGATTAGCCTTCCTGACATTGAATCCATGGAATGTAACAAGCCCAGTTGGAGTCCCTGACTATGCCTTCATAACTTCAGTGGACCAGCCGGCAAGAGTATTCACAGACATCGTTAAACTCACCCTATGCTAATTGTTGATTCCCACCAGCTTTAGGAAGACTATCATCCCAGTGCCAAAGAAAAATAACTTGGCAATCGCTTGGCCTAAGACGGCAAGAAACAGTGGAGATTTATGTGAACAGTTCAATCCATCATGTAAGCCATCCACCCCCCTTCACACCCCCATTCTCCAACAATTGACTCCATCTATACTTCACGGTGCATCGGAAAAGCAGCCAATATTATCATGGACCTTCAGACTTTGGTCATCCTTTCTTCTCCCTACTTTCAAGAACTGCTTCTTTTCCAGTGTTGTCAGACTCTGGAACGGACATTTCATCTACAAAGAATGTATTTCCAATCATAGACAAAATCTCATTACGGTCCTTTTTAAATCCCTATAGCTGTAACACTGTTTTCTGCACTGCCAGTTTTCCCTTTTGTACTACCTGGTGTGCTCACATCTGGTATGGTTGTACCCACGTATGGTTTCATCAGCCTGGATAGCACACAAAGCAATGTTTTTTACTCTATCTTGGTACATGACAATAATAAATCAATACCAATATTCTATGTCGCCTGCAATCAAGCCAAACTTGGATCAAATTTGCCAACTTACCCTAGCCTGTTACCAGGCTAACAAGATAGCAAGATATTTTCCGCCTCATATCTGGGGCATTCAAGCTTCATAAAACAATGATGTGAATGCAAAGTTTCCTCAGGATTCCCCTGCTTATTCACTGTAATTTATGTAGAAAATCTTAGAAATCCCAGAATAAAGCCATCAAAAGCACGTGCACCATCCCTCAATGGCTCTGGCACAGTGGTTATATTATGGAGGCACAGGAGAAACTCTCAATGATATTCGCCCTTTCAGCATTCAGTAACTGTGAAGGAGCCTGCACATGAATTTCCGTGTTTTCTCTCTTCGCAATTACACCAGATATTAAAAAAAGAGTAAAGTATGTTACTAAATAGTAAGAATCAAACATAAATGACACAGTTTAAGCACACATTTGTTTATAAATTCCACTAGAAATCCTCATATACTCATCCCTTTTTATTCATTATTGTCTATTCATAAAACCTCTTAGCTGGATGTTTTACAACTTTGCACGGTTTAAACGATAAAATGCCTGATTGTGTGAGTAGGGCCATCTGCAATGTTTATAAATGTACACATCTACCAAGTAAAAACTCAAGCTGTGTGATACTTATTTGACAAAAGCATCCCATAGAGTTATTGATTCTGCATCTGTGCTTTAGTTAGCAAGCTGTTTAATATCATATAATTTATTACAAGAGCAGCCAAGCTTTGTAATTGTTGCCACTTAGGTTCAACAATTTGTTTTGAAGAAATTGAGACTTACAATATGATATTTCCAAAATTTGGATCCTCTGCAATGAAAATTTTAGTCCATTGTCAAGAGATTAGTATTTTTGGGGGCCACTGGAGATAAAATATAATTCCCAACTATATTTCGAACACTGATGTATGCATCACTGATGTATGGCAAAACCAACACGTATCAATCTACCATAAAGGTATCAAATGGATGAAATAGAACCAATGTTTTATCATCCTTATTTTGCAAATCATGGGCCATAGCTATCTGAAGAACAAAGGGAAAACACTAGGAGCTGAACAGAACAAAATTGTTGCCAGCAACAATTTCAGACCATGAACAAATAAACCTACTGGGGTTTTTCCCATTACCAAAGTAAGAAGGCAATGAACTTGCAATTAAACCTATTTTTAGGTCAATTTGAAAATGATTAATGATATCCATATTTAGTGCTCTGCGGAGCCAGACAGCTGATGGAAATCAGAGACAATTGTGAATCCTCCTTAGATATGCTAACTGTGCTGCAAATGGGGGAACATAAATGTAACACCTTTAAAGAAGAAATGGAAGAAACTTGTTGATTTGACATTGACCAGAGACAGACACATTGAATTAATAATAGAAAATCAAATTAGTGATAATTAGAAATGTGGGGGATAATCAAGAAAAGTCAACATGGATTGGTTAATGGGAAGGTCATATTTAGAACATTTGAATAAATTCATTTTGAAACAGTGATCTGATCAATTAGGTAAATAAAGCACGATAATATGGAGTTTAAGAAGTCGTTTAAGAAGGTCACGCACATGAGACATTTCAGAATATGTCACATCTATATCATGAGATGTTGCCGCGAGTGGACAGAAATCTATTTTGTGGATCAAAGAAATGTTTGATTTGGTCGACCACAGAATTGCAAATAGGGTTCATTTTTGTTTCCTGAATATATAAATAATTCGCGAAGAAATGTGAAATTTGTCTTGGCAAAGAAGTAAATCATTTGTCAAATAGCACGGGGGGAAGGAAAATAGTGTGGAGAACACAGACAATATAGAACAACGAGGAGACAGCCAGCAGGTGCAAATTAATGTGTGAATTAATGCATTTTTAAGGAGGAACCAAACAAGGGATTGATGCTGACAGGTGCGGAGAAACAGAGTCTTCAAATTACAAGTGATGTGGCGAATGTCTTAAAAATGATAATTCTGGGAAACATAAATATAGCATTGGCCAATTTTCAGGTACACTTAAGCTTTCAGTGAAATACCATCATTTAAAAAGCGTTGAAGGCATAGACAACATCAACTCATGAGCAAGGTGCCAGAGATGAGAAACCGTCATAATGAGAGATCCAATATTATAGGACTAGTCCCATTGCAGCATAAAAGCAGACAGTAAAATCATATTTTTTTTCATTATGAAAGATTTTGAGAGCGATTGTTGAAAGATTTGACTGTCACTATATTCTGTTTGAGAAAATGGATGTGTGCATAATTATAGCATGCCTTGGAAAGAATGCAATATTGCATATTCAAGGGGAAAGGTGGATAAGAAAAGGGAATTACAGCCAGAGAGCTGTGCATGTGGGTTGTATTGCAATGAGTTGGACAAGTTGCCATGGGCTAAAAGGCTTTCTTGAATATTTGGTTTATACAATATATCCTGATATCAGCTTCCCTATATCTGGGCAAATTCATTTGCAGAAACAAATTGCCATGTGAGATTAAGTCATGTTCTTAATGAATTGTTCAGCATTAGCTATAAAATGTAGAGATTTGGATGTGTTTATGCATGATTTCAAAAGACTAACATATTGTTACAACAGGTAATTAGAACAGTTAAGAGAATGTATTTTGCAAGAGGAATCAAGTACAAAAATGAAAAATTCTGCTTCAGTTATTTTGGAAAATGGTGAGTCCACATCGGGAATATTGGTCGCCTTAATTATGGAAGGATGTAAGTAGTCTGAAACCAGTTCAGATAAGATATTCTAGACTGATACCTGGAAAGGGCAGTTGTTTTTTAAAGGGAGATCAGGCATAGCTTGTATCAACTGATCTTGTTAATTTTACAGGGTCAATTTTAAAAGGATTTTTCATCCTTTAGGAAAATTAGGAAGTAAGAGTCACAGTATTAAACATAGGGAACTGAGTCTAATCTTTTCTCTCAGAGGGTCTCCAGTCTTAGCAAATTCTTTCCTCATAGTCTTTGCATATTTCAAAGGCAAAGATAGATCCTTGACAAATATAAAGGGTCACTGTAGTAGGTAGGATTACATAATTGAAATAATAGTCCGATTATAACCATGAGTTTATTGACTTGTGGAGCAACTCCCAATTTATGAGATTATATATACACTAATGGTCCACCTTTGCCACTTAATTGCTTTTGCATTGGGCATTCTATCATATTGAATAATTCAATCAGTTAACCCATTCAATTATGGAGCAGTCTTTAAAAGGACTTTGTTATCAACTTTGTGAAATATAAAAGGAACAGCCTTTCCATTCAATGTGGTCTAAAAATACTGACGTATATCTGCTTATAAATTGATCATATGGTTCTTCTGAATAAAGCAGCAATGTAAAGTGAGGATAATTGAAGTGAGATTTGCAGAGTTTATGATTCTTTTCACCAGGTTGCTCCACATCATATTATTCTGAAAGGGTACACTCACAACTAGTGGTATTCAACAGTATGTATCTCACATCTGGACACAACATTCAGGGTGTTTACATAGAAACATAGAAACATAGAAAATAGGTGCAGGAGTAGGCCATTTGGCCCTTCGAGCCTGCACCACCATTCAATATGGCTGATCATCCAACTCAGTATCCTGTACCTGATTTCTCTCCATTTGATTTTTTTTTTAAACTCGGGAGAGCTCTTGGGTAAACTCGCATCTTGGGACAGGGCCTTTAGGGAAGACCTCTGCCAGCATACTCCAGGCCCTATTTTGCAAACCCAACTGAAGGTAGGTCCCCTCACAACCCTCATTTGACCTAATTCCCTCACCCAGCAATCACTTAGCTGGATCTCCCAAGCACGAGTCACCCAACGCTTCCTGTATGTAGGTTTACCTCTTCACTGCTACGAATTGCTGACAACTGGCTGCCCTCGGCTCAGTAGTCTGCCTATGAGGAAGGGAGGGAGGGGGAAAAACAATGAACCATGGGGGACCCGGTGTGGGGGGACCATGGTGGGGAGGGGAGGAGAACAAAGGGGTAGCTGGCGCGGGGGTACTTTGTAACTTTGTAAGTGCCCTTTATGGGTGACTATTTGCTTACCTTCGGTATGCAAGCAAAGAATTTTACTATGACTTGTCACATGTGATCGTAAAATATTCAATTCAATTCAATGCGTGAACCTCAGACCCAGATGATTTATTTTGTGTGCTCTGCACTTGTGCAGAATGCAAACTAAAAACCTTCCCTCTTTTGAGGACAATTCTTTGGTACTTGAACTTTAGGCATTGGGTGCTATTACATTGTCTCCTGATAAGTTTGCAACCAAAACAGTCATTGACATTCCATGTGGTGACCTTTTAACATGCATGAGCCATCAATGAGGAGATTTTTGTCATAAATGGACGTCAATTAATACACTGAAATAATGTCGTCATCATGCAAAGTTTGTCCACTTAAGTTATCACATCAACAGTATGATTTGCTTATGCCAATTTCAGTAAATACACTAATTTCATGTAATTTGCGAGCAATATGTGAAATATTCAACAGCTATTGAACATTTCTAATAATTATTATTACTATACAATAATATCACAGTGAAAATGTATCTTTATTGCAATAGCCTGCTGAAAATTAAGATTTAAATTAGGTACAATAGCATAAAAACACCTATTGGGTTAAAATGGTAATGAAAAGCTGGTGGGGAATTTGTGACACTGGGAAAGGAGTTCATTTCAACCTCACTAATGGCTTGAAACGTCAATAGCTCTGTAACTTCTCGTGTAAGGACTATGAGAGATTAAAGAAGTTTCACAAATGAAAAGTTTGTTAGTTTGAATTCTACCCACAGAATGAATCGTAAAGGATTATTTCTTTAAAGGATAAATATTTTCATTAATAAAGCTCTTGAACTTAATATTTTCATTCAAAACTCGTGAACTTAAACATTTTTTTTTTAAGAAAGATTTCTCACTTAATACTCAATACATTCTACGTCATACTTACGTGGTCTGAATTACTGGTGAAATGTACATTGTTTTTCAGTGTGATACTTTAACACCAAGTGGTACAGAAAGATAGTTATTTGTAACACTGGAAGAGTATCACACTGAAAAACAATGTAAATTTCACCAATGTGTATTTATGCTGTTATAATTAATTCAAAAATTAAAAAAAATCACAGAAGTATGTCTATCTTAATTTTCTGAAAACTACTGCTATAAAGATACACTTTGCAATGTGATGCTATTGTATTGTAATAATAATACTGAGGTTCTATTTTTACTGAAAGTAAGGTAAACAAACAAATCTTGAAGCAATTGAGCAATGTTTTTACTTCTAGCTGAAATAATAACCAGATCATGTTTTATAACATGATGTTTCACTATCACAAAACTTCCTCTTCTTACTGCAAGTACTTTCAACTCTCGGGAAGATTCCAGTCTTCCGTGCTGAGATTAAGCTGATCCAGTCTCATCTAAAATAATGCACCGAAGTAATCAAAGTCAACTGAGTTTAACAATGGGCTTTTTCCCCTAAACTGCATACCCATTAAACATACACAGTGAAGAATCCAGTAGACTTTGATTTCCTTTTGTGTGTGTGCAGCTTGGGAGGATTTGATCTTGTACAAAACTTTGGTTAAATAAAGGGAAATGTGGTTATAAACAGGGTATTTGAAAACCTTGATAGAACACTACAATGCTGAGAACTATATTCTGCACTCTGTATACCTTCCTCTGCTCTCTCTCCGTTGTGGTTGAGTTTGAAGTGACACAAAAAAACAGAGTAACTCAGCGGGACAGGCAGCATCTCTGGAGAGAAGGAATGGGTGACGTTTGGTGATCCTTCTTCAGACTAGTCAGGGGGGAGGGAAACGAGAAATATATATAATGACGTAGAGAGATAAAGAACAATGAATGAAAGATGTAAAAAAGTAATGATGATAAAGGAAACAGGCCATTTTTAGCTGTTTGAAGGGTGAAAACGAGAAGCTGGTGCGTCCTGGGTGGGGGAGAGATTAAGAGAGAGGGAATGCCAGGGCTACCTGAAATGAGAGAAATCAATATTCATACCACTGGGCAGTAAGCTACCCAAGTGAAATATGAGATGCTGTTCCTCCAATTTGTATGGTATATCTGATCTGTTTGGATAGCATGCTAAACAAAGGTTTTCCCGTACCTTGGTACATGTGACAATAATAAACCTAAACCATCTCATATTATTTTTCTCCACCGATGATCTTGCACTACTAAGATAGACACAAAAAGCTGGAGCACCTCAGCAGGTCAGACAGCATCCCTGGAGAAACGGAATAGATATGCTGTCTGACCCGCTGACCCAACAGAGCCAACCTAAACTATCACCAAACTACCACAAAACTATGATTGATCACTCTCTGGATTGTTACAATCAGAGTGATTTGCAGAGATCCAGATCCACATTGACTTGATATATCTGTCATAAAGAAAGCCATATATGGAAACAGCCCTACAATCGGCGAGGATGGAGATGGTTGGAGAATTCTTCCAACAATTAAGCCTGGTATTTACATTGCTATTAAATTGCTGAGATTGAACTTTTGACAGTCATTTATACATAACTATCCTCTGCTTTCTTCTGGAGAATTAATGCTGCTCTTTGGACAAAGTTACTCTAGTTACTCTTTCCTATAATCTTTACAAACTTTTTTTACCGAATAAATTGATTTTATTCAACGTGCTAAAGACTGTTCATTGTGAGCCTTAACTGCTACTCCTTGTTTAACGCAATCTTGTCAGTAAAGACTCTGCATGAAGAAAGTGATATTACAAGGCCAGCAATAATGCCAAATATGGGCTGCAATTCCCCTCTCCCAGGTCTGTCCATACAATCATAGAACCGTACAACACAGAAACGGGCCCTTATGGGTCACTAATCCATGCTGACTCTTCCCTAATCCCATTTGCCCACATTATACAAGTATCTCTCAGTGCCATTCACATCCAAATACCTGTCCAAATACATCTTAAACCTTGTAATTATATCAGCATCCACCTCTTCCTTCAAGAGTTTGGCCTGGTATTCACCATCCTGGGTGAAAATTCAATCCTTCAGATTCCCTTTACATTTCTCCTTTCCCTCTTTAAAACATTGACCGCTGGTTCTAGACTTCTCTGCCCTGGATTTAAAAAAAGTCTTACTATCTCTCATATTTATGTCCTCCATAATTTTATAAACTCCCTTATGGTCACCCCTCAGCTTCCTACATTCTTTGCAAATAAATCCAGATTGTCCAACCTTGTAACTACCCCCCTCTATTCTAGGCAGCATTCTGGTGAATCTCCAAATGCATTCTCTCTATTGTTTCCACATCCTTCCTGCAGTGTGACATCTAGATCTATACATCAGACCAATTATTACCGAGATGGTCCAACCAATTATTCGTACAACAAGAACATAGAACAGTACGGCACAGGGTCCACAATGTCTGTGCCGAACAAAACACCAAGTTAAAACCGCAATATGACGTCCCTATGTCCCAGTCTGAAGGCAAATAGCCCAAATGCCCTTTTCACTACTGTGTGTACCTGTATTGCCACTTTCAGGGAGCTATGAACTTGAACCCAAGGACTTTCTTTGCATCAATGCTTCCAAAGTCCCTGCAATTTACGCTCCCTGTCCAACTAGAATTTATCTGGTAAGGCATAAGACTAACATCTTATAGAATGGTTCCTTACATGCAACAGAGGAGACATCTTTACATCCTATAACATTTCCTCCAAGTCAGCAGCAAGAAAATATGGAGCAGTTTTCCCTTCTACCTGCTTGCTTCTCCTATCCTTTCATTGTATGCACCTTCTTGTTGATCTGCATACTATTTAGCTTTGGAATTTTACATACCAGTAATTGGTTGAGACGATTTGAAGGCTTTGAACATGTCTCAGTCTATCATGCCACTTAGTATTCCTTTAGATTTTACCACTATACAATTTGTTGGTTCTACTGTGTAACTAAGGTAAATAAATCATTCCTGGCTGTATCCTTTATTATACTATCTAATGGAACTCTTTGCAGTTCTCAATACAGACAAATTATCTCAGTACCTAATTTTAATTGAAAAATAATAACCATTTGACCAGAATACTTGGACTAATTGATCAAATGATTATTATGTCTAAATGATTATATAAGCCATTTGTAATTAGTGAACTATGAACAATATAGCTCTTTAAGATTGTTGCCATTTCGGTAATCAACATATATTATAATTGTAATATATTTAACTATTACTTACAACTGCCGTTAACAACTGCGGCAGGGACTTTATGGGAATCATTCAAAGTAATGGAATACTTAAATGCTCAAAATTTGAGACTTTTGCTACTTGCTCTCTCCTGAGATTACTTCAGAGATATAAATTATTCCATTGCTTTCAAATATCTTAAACATTCAGGGGATATTCATAAAACACATGGGAGAAACTTGGAGCCGATTGGCAAATGGAACATGACAACATTTTGTTTGTTCAATTAAAAGTTGAATGCAACATCTATTATTATATAAAACTCTGTGGCTGCCGCCTGCCGTCCGGCTGCCTTTCTGCCTTTTGATTCGTTCCATCGTGTGATGTCACAATGCCCAATACTCGCAGATGTCCAATCGGAATGCCCAATGCTCGCAGATGTCCAATCGGAATGGATCAATTTACATGTACGGCTGCCGGCTGCTTTTCTTCCTTTGATTCCTTGCCACGCCGAATCCAGACGCACAATCGCCGAGATCTTTTCCATTTCGGTAGAGATTTCACTTTTCTTTCTAAGTATCCACTCCTCATTACATTTCATCGTGTTTATGCACACTTTTTAAATCAAGTCCTTCTCCCCCCCGCCCCCCCAATATTTCTAAAATAAACTGCCTTCTCACCCATAAAAGCAGCCCTGATTTTTTCCATTTCGGTAGAGATTTCACTTTTCATTCCAAATATCCACTCCTCATTACATTTTGTCGTGTTTATGTGCACATTTTAAATCAAATCCTTCTCCCCCCCCCCCCCCCACCACACTCATTTCGTCGCCTCCTGCTGGCCAGCGACCATAACGACTGCTGGCGCCCGCATCTCGCCTCAAAGAAGCCATTTAAAAACAGCCGCACTGCTGATTCCTGAGCCGCTTGAGTTGGAGGACCACGTCTCCCGTGGGGGCTACGGGTAGGGAACAGCTGCGTTGGGGGAGCAGACCCAACGGGTCTGCACTTGGTCTAGTATTCTTTAAAATGCTTATATTAGGAATTATGTTGGTAATGCCATAGAATAACAACACAGTTTTAAGTCTTGTTGGTCCCAATAAAATGAGAATATTCTCCATCTGCAACATGTAAGAATCTCATTTGGATATGTCTGTAATCTAACTTGCAACTGGAACACATGTTTAGTTTAGTTTATTGTTACAAGTACTGAGGTACTGTGAAAAGCTATTATTGCATGCTAACCAGTCAGCAGAAAAACAATACATGATTACAATCAAGCCATTCACAGTGTACAGATATATGATAAAGTAAATAACATGAATAATGTTTAGTACAAGATAAAGCCAGTAAAGTCAGATCAACGATAGTCCGAGGGTCTCCAGCAAGGTAGATAGTAATTCAGGACTGCTCTCTAGTTGTTGGTAGGATGGTTCAGCTGCTTGAAAACTGCTAGGAAGAAACTGTCCCTGAACCTGGAGGTATGGGTTTTAACACTTCTAAACATTTTGCCCGATGGGAGAGGGGAGAAGAGGGAGTGGCCAGGGTGCAACTCTTCCCTGATTAAGCTGCCGGCCTAGCCGAGGCAGTGTGATGTGTAAATGGAGTCGATAAATTCACATGTAGGCTGGTATTAGTTTAAATCTAAAATATTCCAAAGTGTTCAATGGCTGAGTGTTTGCTGAAGGCAAGAATCTTCACTGGTGGTGTATGCTTAGAGAATCAGTCCTTAGATTTACTGTTACCCTCAGCAAGATAACAATGAATGGAAAATGAAAATGTCATAAAGAAAAGAATGAGCTAATCTTTCATAACTGGAGAAAATGGTTAGAAATGGCAATTGGAAAAAAATCAGCTTGCTCAAATTACACTCGAAAACACCCATACTACCATGATCAAATATGTATTTAAAGCATTTCAGCATTCATATGTGGAACACTGCTTTTATTAAATGTAATAAGCCTGTTCCAATTTACCAATAAAACAATTTGGTGTCCCACAAAAGAATAATGTACGTCATGTTTCAAACAACAGAATTGACTACTTTCCAAAAGAAACAATAAATGCAAACTGAGTTCCCATTCAGTAATCACCTGCAGAATCCTAATAATATGTATTGCATTAAAAAAAATGTCTGTCTTGGATTACTGCAGCACTTGTTGATTTGTCCCTAAACGGCTAAACATAGATGCATTATGTAGTTATGCTGGAGAGAAAACAATGTGACATCCTTGGCTAGGAATTGAAAGGCTTGTTGCACTGCCTGATGAAGGGTCTTGACCCGAAACGTCACCTATTCTTTTCTCCAGAGATGCTGCCTGACCCACTGAGTTACTCCAGCATTTTGTGTCTATCTTTGGCTTGTTGAATAGTTTGCTTGTGGCAGGCTGAAAACCATTTTGAAGATAGACACAAAATGATCGTGTCGACGCAACAGTTTGATTTTAAGCCGCGCCGGGTGATGAAAGGCCCCGCGAATGGGCTGATTCATCCCTTAGAAAGTGTCTGATACCCGCTTGAATCTTTCAAAAGCTACAATGTGATAAATAACACAAACAAATAAAACTGAAGCAAATAAAGGGAAACAGAAGAGCCAACTTTGGAGGGGGGAGAGAGAGAGAGAGATGGGAAAATAAAACGTGAGTGACCGTGAATGAAAGACTTACCTGCAAGCCTGCCAGGAAACCCGTTCGACCGGAGCCCTTAATGACCTGACCCGTATAAATCCGATACCCGTTTAAATCTTTCCCATACACCAATACACCCAATTAGTTCAAATGATAATTGTACCCACATCAGACAGCTTTAAATTCTCCGTGAATACCTTCAGTAATACTTGAAGGTTAAAACACAATTGGTGACACATCATGTTAATACGATGTCAATAGAGACATTTAACAAGCACTTAACAGTGACACCCCCAATGTCTCGAAATTCACAATCCAGATTACAAAACATGGGGGGGGGGGGGATTGTCCCCCACCTCTCAAAACATGGGAGGGATGTATCCTGCCCATCCCCCCCCCCCCCCCGCCCTGGGATTTCTGCCCATTCAAGCAGCGTCTCTGGAGATAACGTTTAGGTGACATTTCTCGTCTGAACCTTTCTTCGGACTGACAACAATTTTGTTAGAGTGCCTGAAAGTGGGACATTCGACAGGATGTAAAGTTGCATTACTGTCAGGCTCAACATAGAAACATGGAAAAATAGAAAATAAGTGCAGAGTGGGTCATTCACCCCTTCGAGCCAACAGCTCCATTCAATATGATCATGGCTGATCATCCAACATCAGTCACCCGTTCCTGCTTTCTCCCCATATCCCTTGATTCCGTTAGCCCTAAGAACTAAATCTAACTCTCTCTTGAAAACATCCAGTAAGTTGGCCTCCACTGCCTACTGCCTTTTTCTACATCTCAGTCCCAAATGGCCTACCCCTTATTCTTAAACTGTGACCACTGATTCTGGATTTGCCCAACATCGACAACATTTTTCTTGCATCTAGCCTGTTCAATCCATTAAGGATTTTATATGTTTCTATAAAATACCCTCTCATCCTTCTAAATTTCAGTGATCCCAGCCAATCCATTCTTTCTTCAGATTGTTTGCACAATCTACTAAAGGAGATGGTAATTCTGGGCCAGGAACTGAGCTTGGTGGGATGGGGAGGATTGTAGGAGGGAGAGGCCTTATGATGAGAGGTTGAGACCAATACCAGTAATCTGAGTGATTGACAAAGGGATCAGAGAGGGTTGAGGTTCAGAGTGCATATTGGCTGACAAGAATGAGGCAAAAGGAATGAGGAGATGCCTGTCATTTATGGGAAATCTATGCTCGAGGCAGGTGAGGGAAGGTGCCAGTGTCGGGAGTTGCCATTCAGTGGGGTTCGATTCAGGTTGTGAGATCGGTGGGATGTGAGGAGTGAATGTATGAGCTATGAAAGAAGAGGGGGAAGCAGGTGACAAGAAACCTGAGGAAAGGCTAAGAAGTACAATTATTTAAATAATTTCTGTATCAGTCTGAAGAGTCTTGACCGAAAACATCACATAAACGTTCTCCAGAGATGCTCCCTGACCTGCTGAGCTGCTCTACAACTTTGTGCACTGTTGTGCATTACCCAGCATCTGCAGTTCTTTGTCTCTAAAATTATATAAGAGGTATGATTCAAACACTGGGCAGAGACCTGCTCAAGCAAACCCCCCTTAATAATAACTGAAGCAGGACTGACAAGCGATGTGAAGGCCAGTTTCTGCAGGTCCTTGGTTCATGCCTTGGCAGTGAAAATCCTCAAAGCAGCAAAGACTTGAAAGGAAAGTGTTGATTTGTGTTTCTTGCAACGTTGCTAATTTTCTTTGATGTTATACCTTGTACTAAAATGAAATTAAATAGTGCATATAAATAAATAATATTTATTAGATATTTATTTAAGTATGTCTGCAAAAGCTGGAAAGACCAGTTGCATGAGCAATTATTTTCTATTTTGTTTTCTTCATTGTGGATACCTTAAAAACCAAACATGCTTTAAAGAAAATTATTTTGCTATTAACGTTTACCTATAAAACACAATGTTCTCATCAATTAAGGATAACTCACCATCCCTGCACTTCAATGTCTCTACATTTTGAAATGTAATCATCTGGCATAATATTGAAATAGTTAATGTCATGTGTTGATGTCAGAACCTTAAAGAATTGTAGCACATAGTCGTCTATTTTTGTTTGCACTTTCTTATTCATTTTTGTGCAGCCACACACTTAATAACGTCTGAAATGCATTTGCAGTAATTTGCTTTTATGTTACTTAATCTCTTTTCTCTGTTTCAGCTCCAGCTGAAATTGGAGAGCTGGGATCTTTACGACCACTAGCAGTGGCTATACCTTTTCATCCGAGAGGAGGATTGCCCATCGGGGCTGAAGAAATGTCAGTTTTTCTAAAGACTTGAGATGTCATAGGGTAAAATAGGAAGATGTGCCTTTAAATCTTCTACCTGTACAGGCCAACAAAGGAGCTATGGCCGCATTTAAAAAAATATATCACTGCCAAACTAATTTGTGTGTCACGTTTCCCTCCAACTCTTCCACATTGTTCCTTCCTTTCAGGAGAAAAATTGTTGAACTTTACCATGAAATAAGTCAAGGGAAAAATGAAGTACTAATTAAGAAAGATGGGGTTTATGCAAATCACTGTACGCCAAAGATATTCTAAT
The DNA here is from genome assembly GCF_010909765.2 of Amblyraja radiata. Taxonomy (NCBI): domain Eukaryota; kingdom Metazoa; phylum Chordata; class Chondrichthyes; order Rajiformes; family Rajidae; genus Amblyraja; species Amblyraja radiata. The sequence continues at coordinate 34,707,418 of NC_045960.1, read as the reverse complement.
GAATCTGCCCTGAGCGGATGTGTGCGCAGGAAGCTGACAGCTGGCTTCGAGGAAGGTCACACAAAATCAACAGCATGGAGCATAATCCTTCAGATTGGCAGCTCTGCCCCTCGGTCACTGTTTGATTATCTACCAAATTGCTGTATTTCACAGAGATAATGATTTTTTATGGTCACAGACTCCAAGACAACTGCCATATCCTCAGGGTCATCAAGCAAGGAGACAGCAACTTCTCTGCAAAAGGCATCCTTTCAGATTTTTTTTTTTCATCCCCTTCACTTCAGTCTATTGTGATATTTCATTTTAATTTATTATCGGCTTTTTTTCCTCTCTCTGGCGAAATGTGAATATTCTTCTCATATTTCTCTCCTACCCTGCCCCCTCACCCTCCAACCTCCACACTCCCCCTCGCCCTAACTCACTGCTGTCCCGGGCACATCTAGTCAATTACAAACCAGACCACAGTCATGAAAGAAACTAATATTTTTTTTCACCCCCCTGCTCCATAATAATGCTACATTCTTCTGATCTCTCTGATCATACTGCACAGGCACCAGGGGCAAACGAGATATAAGTTGCACCATTCCCCATGGGGTAGACTGTTTCGGAATAAATTTAACCCTTCCCACCTTTCGCTATAAGAAAAAAATATGACAACCTCATAAGGGTTATCAGGCTCAGCACTGAGTTGAGGCGGAGGGAGGGAGGGAGGGAGGGAGATAGGGAGGGAGGGAGGGAGAGAGGGAGGGAGGGAGGGAGGGAGGGAGGGAAGGAGGGAACAAAAAGGATCAATGGATTCACATCAGGTCATACATCAGCACCCCCTACTGGCTGGTCCTAGGTTAACAGAGACAAGTCCGCACAGATCTTCACTATCAATCTTTGTGCAATGCATCTGACAGAGGATAAAAGGAATGCATGAATAGAAATGGAATATTTACAATAAAACTCACCATTAAGAAAAAAATGTTCCTTCATTTAATTATCCTCCCTTATATTCTCCCTTTTTTTTTTAGTAAGTTATCTGTCGACTACATGAAGTGAATGCAAACCCCTACAAAGTGGCTGAATAAATGAGAAGGCAGCAGTGATGCAAAGTGGAAATTACTGCATGCATTTGAACAGCAACATTTGAAAGTAAAATATGAAATGCTGTAAGGCAGCAATGTGATCTTCTTGAGAGAAGGCATCGGTGTTTTAAACAGCAAGATATTGACTAGGCGACTGCAGTGAATCTTAATATACTCAAAGTACTTAAAGTACAAACTGCAAGATAACTATGAGCAGACACAGCTGCACTAGTGGAAGTGGACATCAACACTGGAGAAAATGCATGGCATGGTGACAAACCTATATGATACAATACCAATAGTGCTTGCAACTGTGGATCAGATTTCACAGGTTATGTGCTTCACAGACCAACTCCAGTGCAGCCTATTGACAATGCAAACTTTGCTTTGAATTTGTGTGCCTCTAGAGTCTTCATGGTATAAGGATGCATCATTATTTCCAGAAATAGTTTGTAAAAAAGATGGGTTTCTTTCAAGGGTATGGTCTGGTCCTTAACTGTGCATGAGGACAGTGGTAGGTGAGGAAGGGAGTGGGGTTGCGGAAAAGGGATAGTGGAGGAATGATTAACGATACGATACGGTAGACCTTTATTTATTCCAGGAGGGAAACTGGTTTTAAGGAGAGAAACGTGAAATATTCTAATGAACCATCAGCAGTCCCATGAAAACAAGATTATTTTTAATGAGCAAAAACAGCACCTGGTGAGAGGCATCACTTCCTGGCAAAGAGGCATACATTTTCTAAAGAAAAGTTGAATTGAGAGAATGATTGTAACCAGGGATACCTAGCATAAATGAGGAAATAGTAATGCAAAAATAGATAACTTCCCATTACATTTACAGTAGCAGACAAAATCCAAGTGGGTCTACTCTACCCAAATGACCAGATATAAACCAGCGTATAGAAACAAGGAACTGCAGATGCTTGTTTACAAAAAAAGACACAAAGTGCTGGAGTAACTCAGCATGTCAGCCAAAATCCCTAGAAAACATGAATAGATGACGTTTTGGGTCGGGACTTTTCTTCAGACTCGGAGAACATTGCAAAATGAAGATGGGCAGTCTGAAGAAGGATCCTGATTCAAAATATCACCTATCCATGTTCTCCAGGAATGATGCCTGACCCACTGAGTTACTCCAGCACTTTGTGTCTTTTTCTATTATAAACCAGCATATGTGCAAATGAATGCTAACAAAGGATACCTGGAAGATTGTAGAAACAAGGAACTGCAATTGCTGGTTTACATAAATTGACACAAAGTGCTGGATTAACTCGGTAAGTCAGTCACCTGAAGAAGGGTCCAGACCGAAAAGATCACCTGTCCATGTTTTTCAGAGATGCAGAGTTACTACAGCACTTTGTGTCCATACCTGGAAGACTGTTTCTCTTTCTACAGACACTGCCTGACTAGCTGTGTGCTTCCACCATTTTTGTTTTTTATTACATTTGTAATTGAAGGACTGCTCCAACACTAAAGACCCAACACTAAATTGTTGTTCCGTGAACATTGACTTGGATTCCTCTATCTTCTAAAAAATATTAGCTCTTTGCAAACAAAAGGCCCTTGTGGATCATCAATGGCTGCCTCGCCAACAGTCTGTTTGTCCTTTCCTTCTTTGTGTTTAAATAATATGTGTTAAATGTGTGTCTTTAGTGTTCTTTAGCTTGTTTTATGTGGGGGGGGGGTTGGGGGAAACTTTTTCTAATCTCTTACCTCGACGGAGATGTGATTTTTTACCGTATCGTATCTCCGTCCATACTGTGGCGTAACGTAGAGGAGTTGGCGGCCTTTGCTGGAGACCGACTTTTGAGAGCTCCACTGCGGGGAGCCTACAGGACTTTAACATTGCAGAGCCCACGATCATTTTGCCAGGGATCGACCTCGGAGCTCCAACCGTGGGTGCCTGCAGACTTAACATCACGGAGTCCATCATCTCTGGTCATAGACCGACATCAGGAACTCCAAGCCGTGGGAGTTTCGACTCCCCCGACGCGGGTGTTTCGATCGCCCCGACGCAGAAGCTTCGTCCGCCGGCTGTGGGAGCTTTGATTGCCCGATGGATGGTTCGACTGCCCCGACCGCGGGAGAAATAAAGAGGAAGAAGATTGGACTTTGTTACCTTCCATCACAGTGAGGAATGTGGGGAATCCGCTGTGGTGGATGTTTGTGTTAACTTTTATATAGTTGTGTGCCTTGTTCCTTTTTTTTCGTATGGCTGTATGGTAATTCACATATCACTGTACCTTAATTGGTACATGTGACAATAAAAAACCTTTGAAACCTTTGAACATTGAGCCATTTCCACCTCTATTTTGTCTATCAGCTTGGTTCATTGTTTAGTTTAGAGATACAACGTGGAAAACCTTCAGCCCACCGAGTCTGCATTGACCAGTGGTCACTCTGTACACTAGAACTATCCTACACACTATGGACTATTTACATTTTTATCGAAGCCAATTAACCAACAAACCTGTACATCTTTGGAGAGTGGCGCACCCAGAGAAAACCCGAGCGGGCAAAGGGAGAATGCCAAAATTTAGGTCAAGTTCATACCCATGTCTCTGGCGCTGTAGGACAGCAACCTTTGATGTCGTTCTCAACTCTGAATTAAAAGTTTTATTCATTTAAGTCCCAAAAGTGAGCCAGAGGGCATAATCCTGCCTCACATTTCAGTGTAATTTTGAAGAAATCCATTATTGTTGATGAAATGTTAAACTATAGCCTAGTCTAGCAGTTTAGATGAGCATAATAGATCCAAGAAGACCAGGTGTTTCCTAGGTGGCTTGTCTTTTGTTCCCCTCTCGACCAAATCAGACTATCAGTGTACTTATTCAATATGACAAAAAAAGTAATTGACCTAAGAGCTGCACAGGCACTTGTGTTTGTCAGCAACTCAAGATTGTCTGGTGTCCAAACATGTGCTGCTCTCAAAAGTGTCAGAGGTTATGGGGAGAAGGCAGGAGAATGGAATTAGGAGCGAGAGATAGATCAGCCATGATTGAAAAGAGGAGTAGATTTGATGGGCCGAATGACCTAATTCTACTCCTATCACTTATGATCTTATAAACATAGAAACATAGAAAATAGGTGCAGTAATAGGCCATTCGCCCCTTCGAGACAGCACCGCCATTCAATATGATCATGGGTGATCATTCAAAATGAGTACCCCGTTCCTGCTTTCTCCCAATATTCCTTGATTCCGTTAGCCCCAAAATTTAGCTCTCAACATCCAGTGAATTGGCCTCCACTGCCTTCTGTGGCAGAGAATTCCACAGATTCACAACTCTCTGGGTGAAATAGTTTTTCCTCATCTAATGATCTAAAAAACAAATTCAAGTTTATCATCACTATTTTAAACCTTGCCTCAGCATCCCTGCGGGCTGCCTTTGCTGATATATGTCATATATGCACTTTGCTGCTCACTGTTGTTTTATAGTCAGCCCCAGGGTTTCTCCCTTAACCCGATGGACTATATGGGTGTCTTTGGGCTAGGTGGTGGGGTCTGCTTTCTAATCAATACCTCGTGGTACTCAGACATGGTGTTCCTGGCAAGCTCATGCCCCCTGGACCTGGAATATCTGACTGTGAAGTGATGTCCTTACTACCTGCAGAGGAAATTCACAGCTATCCTGACAGCAGACTACATCCCTCCCCATGCGGATGTCAGGCTTGCTCTGAAGGAACTGTATTCCACTATCAATAGTCTTGAGACAAAACACCCCATTGCTCTAGTCATTGGAGACAGAGACTTCAATCAAGTCAACGTCAGAGATGTACTACCAAAGTACATTTGGTAGGATGTTTCCACTAGTGGGAGACTCCAGGATTAGATGTCTTAGCCTCAGAATTAAAGGGCATTCTTTTAGGAAGGATACGAGGAGAAATTTCTTCATTCCGAGGGTGGTGAATCTGTGGAATTTTTTGCCACAGAAGGCTGTGGAGGCCCAGTCAAGGCAATGATAGATAGATTCTTGATTAGTACGGGTGTCAGGGGTTATGGGGAGAAGGCGGGAGAACGAGGTTAGCAGGGAGAGATAAATCAGCCATGATTGAACGGCGGAGCAGATTTGATGGGCCTAATTCTCTTCCCATTCCTTATGACCTTATGACCAAAGTACTACCAGAATGACTTGTCCCACTAGGGGTCAGGACACCCTTGACCACTTCTTCGAATCCATAAAAAATGCCTACCACTCCATTTCTCAGCCACATTGCGAGACGTCTGATCGCCTAGCTGATCGGGTACGGAGAGTTGTTAAAATGCCGGTTGGTGGACACGGATGACATCCTACGCAACTGGTTTGAGTCAATGGACTGGTTCGTATTCAGGGATTCTGAAGCCAATCTGAATGATTACGCAACTGCTGTGACAGACTTCATCAGCAAGTGTGTAGAGAAGTGTGTGATGACAAAGACAATCCGAGTGTTCCCCAACCGGAAACCAAGGATGAACCATGAGGTACATTCACAGGTGAAGGACTGGTTTGCTTCAGACCAGTTTAATGATTATAAGTGGTGCAAGAAAGTTCGCTATGATCTTCACAAAGCCATCAAGGAGGCCAATAATCTGGTCCCTGTATAATCATTTAGACACCTGCAGACTGTGGCATGGTCCGAATATTATAACTGGCTGCAAAGCAAAGTCAGGCAACATCATTGGTGATAGAACGGACCTACCTGATGAATAATACTTTTGATGCACATTTTCAGCAGAAGGCCAACTTCAGTCCCAAGTGTGCCTCTTCTCAGGCTCACCGTTGCAGAAGTCAGATCAGTCTTCCTGGGGTTGAGCTGGAGAGCAACTGGCCCAGATGTGTAAGAAGGAACTGCAGATGCTGATTTAAAGCAATGATAGACAGAAAAAGATGGAGTAACTCAGCGGGACAGGCAGCATCTCCGGGCAGAAGGAATGGGTGATGTGGGGGATGGAGGTGTAGAGTGACTGAACGTCCATAGTAAAGATGAGGGAGTGGGGGCTCAGAAAGCGGAAGTCATTAAAGAGACTAAAGGCATGTGAGGTGTCTTGGACATAGGTCGGGAGAGATTGGACCAAGGGGATTGGATGGAGTCAAGGTACGTGAAAATCATTTCCGTGGGACAGGAGCAGGCAGAAACAATGGGTCTGCCAAGGCAGTTGTGTTTGTGGATTTTTGGGAGAAGGTGAAAAAAACGGGTTGTGCGGGGCTAGGAAATGATAAGTGATGGTCCAAGGATAACTACCATCATTTTCACGTAACTCGATCCATCCTTTCCCCCATGGTCCAATCTCTCCCGACCTATGTCCAAGATACCTCACATGCCCTTCATCTCTTTAATGACTTCCGCTTTCCGAGCCCCCACTCCCTCATCTTTTCTATGGACATTCAATCACTCTACACCTCCATCCCCCACCAGGAAGGTCTTTAAGCCTTCCATTTCTTCCTCGACCACAGAACCATCCAATTTCCCTCTTCTAACACTCTACTCCGCCTAGCGGAGCTGGTCCTCACCCTCAACAACTTCTCCTTTTACTCTTCCCACTTCCTCCGTCCAAGGCATAGCTATGGGCACCCACACGGGCCCCAGCTATGCCTGCCTCTTTGTAGGGTACGTTGAACAATCCCTGTTCCAGGCGTACACTGGCCCTATCCCCGAACTCCATCTCCATTACATTGATGACTGCATCGGTGCTACCTCCTGCACCCATGCAGAACTCATGGACTTCATCAACTTCACCATCAATTTTCATCCTGCACTCAAATTTACTTGAACCATCTTCGACACCTCCGTCCCCTTTTTGATCTCCCAGTTGCTGGACACTTTAATTCTCCTTCCCATTCCTACACAGACCTTTCTGTCTTCATCCTCCATTGTCAGTGCGAGGCTAAACGCAAATTGGAGGAACAGCATCTCATATTTCGCTTGGGCAGCTTACAGCCCAGCGTTATGAATATTGATTTCTCCCACTTCAGGTAGTTCCGGCATTCCCTCTCTCTCTATCCCTCCCCCACCCAAGTCACACTAGCTTCTCATTTTCACCCTACAAACAGCTTCCAATGCCCTGTTTCCTCTATCATCGTTACTTTTTTGCATATATTTTATTCATTGTTCTTTATCTCGCAACATCATCATCTATATCTCTCATTTCACTTATCCCTAAGTAGTCTGAAGAAGGGTCTCAACCGAAACATCACCCATTCCTTCTCTCCAGAGATGCTGCCTGTCCCGCTGAGTTACTACAGCTATTTGTGTCTATCTTTGGCCCAGATGGAGTCCTTGGCCGCGCTCTTAGGAACCGTGTGGACAAACTAGCGTGAGTGTTCACTTACATTTTTAACCTCTCCCTCGCCCATTCAGAGGTATCCACCTGTTTCAAGAAGAGCACTATCACCCCAGTGTCGATGATAAGCCAGATCTCGTGCCTTAACAACTACCGTCCAGTGGCCTTATCATCTACCATCATGAAGTGCTTTGAGGGGTTGGTTATGGAATGCATTAAATCCAATCTACCAAGCAACCTTGACCCTCTGCAGTTCGCCTACCACTAGAACAAGTCTACGGCTGATGGCATCTCTCCAGCCCTACATTCATCCCAGGAGCACCTGAATAAGAGAGTCACCCACGTCAGACTTCTATTCATAGACGACATTGACAGTGCCGAATTAGAGATAGTCGAATGCTTCAAGTTCCGAGGAGTAAATAACACAAACAACTTGTCCATGACAAGCCATATTGAAGCAATGTCCAAGAAAGCACACCGACACCTCTACTTCCTTAGACGTCTGAGAAAGTTCAGCATGTCCCCAACAACTCTCACCAACTTCTACAGATGCAGCATTTTATCGGGATGCAACACCAAATGGTTTGGGAACAGCTCCATCCAAGACTGCAAGAGATTGCTGAGAATTGTGGATGCAGCCCAGACCATCATGCAAACCAACCTCCCTTCCATTGACTCCATCTACACTTCACGCTGCCTCGGCAAGGTGACAGCATAATCAAGGAGGAGCCTCACCCCGGACACTCCCTCTTTTCTCCTCGGGCAAGAGGTATAGAAGTTTGAAAATGCATTTGTAGTTGTTGGTTTGGAAAGTCATGCAGATTCTTCTAGCTTCCTGGAAAGTCAATCCATTCCCACTCGCCAACCCTCATCACTGTACCCTCTACCCAACACCGACCAACCCACTGCATCATTATAGCATTTCAACCCTCCTGAGTAACCTGAAGAGTGCTAATTGTACTGTGGGTGCCCCTTAAGGGGGTACTTCCTGAGGTTAGAGCTGAGAGGAAAGTTACTACTTACATGGAAAATACACCACCAAATCCCAGCAGATCCTCAAATAAACTGATGTTACACAGCTTCTGGAACCCTATGCCATCCGATCCTGTTCAAACCAGAGGGAATTAATTTTTTAGAGCCTTTCGTAACAGCACAATGGAGGTTGCTGTCTCCATTTTTCAATCTAGAAAAAGAGAACAGATGTATTTTTGTGCCTTTAATTCTTACCCTCGTTCTATAGATGTTGCCACACGATGAGCATTTTCAGCATTATTTGTCTTCGTATTTGCTTACTCTTCCAATGGTACTCCGTAATTATGAGTAACTTGACAGTACTTCAAAGGTAATGCACTTGCTCCAGGGCCTGGGTCGTTCAGAAGATCTGGCAGGCTGCTACATAAACACTATTCCTTACTTTCCCTTTCTTGTTGAGTCGCTGCATGATGTATAGGAGAGCAGGGACGGGAGGGAATAGAGTTAAGGATTTAAATGCATGGAGTGGCTCCACTGAGAATATTTCCTCTGAGAAGCAGGTTTTCAATCTTACAACCACTGCAAAGCAAGAGGGAAACAGTTTTGAGTATTATATGTGTCCTATGCTAAAAATCTGTGCCATACATAAAGTCATTTTTTACAGCTGTGGCAAAATAAATCAAATTCTGCTCGTAATCTCAAACTGATTTTAAAGCAGGTTGTTTTCCAGCCCCAGGAAACAGGATACTCAGCATTTTAAAGTGATAATTTGTTTCTCACAAAACTGCATTAAATTCTTTGAACTATGATAGTCGATTGAAATCGTATTAAAATATTCCACTGTGTACTTGACAGCAAAATTACGGGTTTTATCGTATCTTCAAAGAAATTTGACAAAGAACGCTTTTTATAACATTCATCTTTTTTTTACTGTATTTCAAAATGTATGTTACAAGTTGACTGATAGTCTAGAAGAAGCAAAGATACTTCATTCTCAGATCGCATTCTGGGGCCCATTCTGGGGCCTGGAAAGCCAATACATGATTACAATCGAGCCATCCACAGTGTACAGATACATAATAAAGGGAATAACGTGAATAATGTTTAGTGCAAGATAAAATCCATGATAGTCCAATCTCTCACCTTCTCCATCATGGTCTGGTTTGGCTCAGCCACCAAGCACGACACCTGGAGGCTGCAGCGAATCGTCCAAATCAGCAGAGAAGATTATTGGCTGCAACCTTCCATCCATTGATGAACTGTACACTGCAAGGGCCAGGAAGCAAGCGGGCAATATCATCTCTGACCCCTCTCACCCTGGCCACAAACTCTTTGAATCACTTCCCTCTGGAAGGCGACTCTGGACTGTCAAAGCTGCCACAGCCAGACATAAAAACAGCTTTTATCCACGAGTAGTTGCTCTGTTCAACAGCCAAAAATCTGTAGCCTCCCTTTGATCTGGTATTTTGTTGGTTCGCATAGAAACATAGAAACATAGAAAATAGGTGCAGGAGGAGGCCATTCGGCCCTTCGAGCCAGCACCGCCATTCATTGTGATCATGGCTGATCATCCCCTATCAATAACCCGTGCCTGCCTTCTCCCCATATCCCTTGACTCCACTAGCCCCTAGAGCTCTATCTAACTCTCTCTTAAATCCATCCAGTGACTTGGCCTCCACTGCCCTCTGTGGCAGGGAATTCCATAAATTCACAATTCTCTGGGTGAAAAAGTTTTTTTCTCACTGAGGTCTTAAATGACCCCTTTATTCTAAGACTGTGGCCCCTGGTTCTGGACTCGCCCCACATTGGGAATTTTTTTCCTGCATCTAACTTGACCAGTCCTTTTATAATCTTATATGTTTCTATAAGATCCCCCTCATCCTTCTAAACTACAGTAAATACAAGCCTAGTCTTTTCAATCTTTCCTCATATGACGGTCCCGTCATCCCAGGGATCAATCTCGTGAACCTACGCTGCACTGCCTCAATCACAAGGATGTCCTTCCTCAAATTAGACCAAAACTGTACACAATACTCCTGATGTGGTCTCATCAGAGCCCTATACAACTGCAGAAGAACCTCTTTACTCCTATACTGAAATCCTCTTTTTCTGAAGGCCAACATTCCATTAGCTTTCTTCACTGCCTGCTGTACCTGTTAGCTAACTTTCAGTGACCTGTGTACAAGGACGCCCAGGTCTCGCTGCACCTCCCCCTTACCTAACCTAACTCCATTGAGATAATAATCTGCCCCCTTGTTTTTGCCGCCAAAGTGGATAACCTCACATTTATCTATATTATACTGCATCTGCCACGCATCTGCCCACTCACTCAACCTGTCCAGGTCACCCAGCAACCTCCTAACATCCTCTTCACAGTTCACACTGCCACCCAGCTTTGTGTCATCCGCAAAGTTGCTAGTGTTGCTCCTAATTCCCTCTTCCAAATCATTAATATATATGGTAAACAGTTTCGGCCTCAACACCGAGCCTTGCGGCACGCCATTCGCCACTGCCTGCCATTCTGAAAAGGACCCATTCACTCCTACTCTTTGCTTCCGGTCTGCCAACCAATTTTCTATCCATGTCAACACCCTACCTGCAATACCATGTGCTCTAATTTTAGTCACCAGTCTCCCGTGCAGGACCTTATCAAAGGCTTTCTGAAAGTCTAGATACATTACATCCACTGGCACCCCTTCATCCATTTTATTTGTCACATCCTCAAAAAATTCCAGAAGATTAGTCAAGCATGATTTCCCTTTCATAAATTTCATACATGCTAGATCAATGGTGTTTTATCATTAATGTTTTATTATTATTAATGTTTAGTGTTTTCTGAGTCATTTGTAACTGTCACTGTATGTCATGTTGTTACTTGTGGGCGGAGCACCAAGGCAAATTCCTTGTATGTGAATACTTGGCCAATAAACCTAATTACTTACATACTTACTTATTCACATTGCTTCCTCCCCCACCAACCTGAATATGCCTTCCTTCTAAAACTCCCTTAAATTCTAGCAGTTTGCTTGGGCCTTTGTTAACCATTTTACCAAATATCTATTTTCTTAACACTTCCTTCCTGAAAGAGCTTATTTACATTTAGTTCCACTGGCGACTTCACTGACTAGATGATGTGCCAATGATGAGAAGTTGAGGTATGGAGATGAGTGTTACAGATTCAAACGTTTATATAATGAAGGTAATTATCCAGTACACCAGTATGTTTATCCAGCATACTAGTATCTCTTTGTGATGTTTGTATTTGGTATGTTCAAAGCTCTGTCAATGGAGAAGCTTATTTTCCATGTTGCAACGGAGGGATTCTATGACTATGACTCTACCTGTATGTACACAACCCTTCTTATCTTGCACTCGATTGCAGATAATTCCACTCAGTGATAAGTGTTACTTTTGAGGCTATGTGGTGACTGATTCTGCAACTGTTGTTTCCCCTAGCATAACCTGCTGACAGATGGAAAAGAGATGATAAATATTAAAGTAATTTTTGACATTTAGATTAGCTGGTCTTGTGCAACCTTGTCCCTACAGGGTTTGAAGAAGGGGTTCGTCCCGAAACGTTGCCTATTTCCTTCGCTCCGTAGATGCTGCCGCACCGGCTGAGTTTCTCCAGCATTTTTGTCTACTTTACAGGGTTCATGGTCTTCAGCTTCCTGAGAAATTATCCGCTCCATCTTGAAATCATAGGTAATTTTATAACTTTGTGCTTACCACTCAGACCAGTTACGAACATCAATCAAAACATCTCAGATTAAAATGACACCTTTAATATAGTATGACATACCCCGTCATTTCATGGGAGCAATTTTAGGCATTGGGACAATCCAAAAGATACATTGGATGGTGGATTGTAGGGCACAGTTTAAAGGTGGTTCCAAGTCAGAGAGAAGAGCAAGAATAGGGAGATTGTCCCAGAGGCAAAGGTTAAAGCCATCTAAAGCTATGTCCATCCATGGCGGAAGTATGGAATAATTAAACTTTGGGAGGCAAAAAGGCTTAAAATTGGAGGGAAACATAGTCCACAGGGAGTTGTAAGACTGCTGTAAGAAGAAATAAAGAAAAGTGACATCTTGAAGTGGTTTGTTGGGAAAACATTGTGAATTCTGCTGTGGAGTGCACACTATTTTCCAACTGTTTAAAACAATGGCAAATTTCAGGCAATTAAAATTGCTTCACGCTGTGGAACGGCTAAATGCACATCCTTAGCAGGCAAGGAAGGATCTGCTGTGGGAGTGAAAATCAGAAAAATACCTTGTTTCAAAATCAGTAATTACATCTGTAAGTGCAAAATTATACATAGTTTTGTATGTGTAATAAATGATTCGAATGCCAATGGGAATCAACAGCATGGATTTTTTTGACATGTAAATCTAGCCTGCCAGCTCCCTTCAGGCAGGTTAAAATCCCAACATAAAAACAGGAGCATAATAAGTTGCATCATTGTAGCCATTTAACCTGCAAGCAGCAATTGTCATTGAAGATTATTTATATGAAATAATGAGTAAATCCAAATATTTGAATTTGTATCATTCAAATTGTTAATTACAAAAGGGTAAATCAGACCTTGATTACTTTGTATAAAATATTAAAAAATAAACTTTGGATGCTTCTTCATGTTTACAAATATATTTTTGTATTATTCGCGAGACTGCGTGAAGAACATATTGGAAACCTGACAAAGAGTGTCGGATCTGAATCATTAACTCTGTTTCTCTTTCCATAGGCATTACTAACCTGCTGGGTGTATCCACCAATTCTGTTTTTTTTTGGTGCAAATCTGGGTGAAAGCTGCCCTTGATTTTTTGACCATTTGGAAAACATTGCGGCAATTGATTGTCATGTACATTTCTGATGGTCTAAGTTTAGAATATTCTTCTCGTTCCTTTTCTCTCTACAAAAATACTGCTGATTATTGTAATATAAATGTTGTATATGTTCCTATGTGGGGTGTATGCAAGCACAAATAAGGCATTAGAGTGTACACACTCCTTTTTAATTGACAATTCATTTTACTAACTGAAAATATTGCACGAAAAGCTGTTTTTCTTTCCAAATTGTATCTGCACACTGTAAACGGCTCGATTGTAATCATGTATTGTCTTTCTGCTGACTGCTTAGCACACATCAAAAACTTTTCACTGTACCTCGGTACATGTGACAATAAATTAAACTCCATATACAAGCTGGGTTCCCAAGGTTCTGCACCAAGAGTGTTTTCTCATAAGATGTTTTCAAATAAGCTTATAATTTATTGTGAGATAAATTGTTGCAGCTGATAGCCTGGAAACTTAGTAGGAGTCTCATTTTTAAAGCAGTGATGTCTCCCTGGGGGTTTCATGTCTAATCTAGGCTGATGATTTGATATTGGGTGCATTGCTCAATCAGATAATAAGCCAAAGCCTTGGTTCTCCATCTCAATTGGATATAGAATGTTCTATATCTCCATGAGAATGCAGCTAAAATGTTCTCCAAACGTTTGGGGCAAAACGTATTCCACAATGAAGAGCACAAAACAAAACAGATCATTTAGTTTAGTTTAGTTGAGAGATACAATGCCAAAACTGGGTCTTCGGCCCACTGGGTCCACGCCAACCAGCGATCCCAACACACTAACACCATCCTACACACACTAGGGACAATTTACAATTTTACCAAGCCAATTAACCTACAAACCTGCATGTCTTTGGAGTCTGGGAGGAAATGGGAGCACCTGGAAAAAAACCCTCGCAGGTCATAGGGAGAACATGCAAACTCCATACAGACAGCACCCATAGTCAGGATCAAACTCACTCGCTAGCGCTGTAAGGCAGCATCTCTACTGCTGCACCATCATTCTGCCCAAACTAACTGGTCATTTAACACTGCAATTCGTGAGATCTTACTGAGCACAAGTAGCCTGATGTGTTATATTCAGGAGGGATAGAGAGAAAGGAAAAGGAGGTGGGGTAGCGTTGCTGATTAGAGAGGAGATTAACGCAATGGAAAGGAAGGACATTAGTTTGCAGGATGTGGAATTGGTATGGGTAGAGCTGCGAAACACTAAGGGGCAGAAAACGCTGGTGGGTGTTGTGTACAGGCCACCTAACAGTAGTAGTGAAGTTGGAGATGGTATCAAACAGGAAATTAGAAATGCGTGCGACAAAGGCAAAACCGTTATAATGGGTGACTTCAATCTACATATAGATTGGGTGAATCAAATTGGCAGGGGTGCTGAGGAAGAGGATTTTTTGGAATGTATGCGGGATAGTTATCTAAATCAACATGTAGAGGAACCAACGAGAGAGCAGGCTATTTTAGACTGGGTATTGAGTAATGAGGAAGGGTTAGTTAGCAGTCTTGTTGTACGTGCCCCCTTGGGCAAGAGTGACCATAATATGGTTGAGTTCTTCATTAGGATGGAGAGTGACATTGTTAATTCTTAGAAACAATGGTTCTGAACTTAAAGAAAGGTAACTTTGAGGGTATGAGACGTGAATTGGCCAAGATTGACTGGCAATTAATTCTAAAAGGGTTGACGGTGGATATGCAATGGAAGACATTTAAAGACTGCATGGATGAACTACAAAAATTGTTCATCCCAGTTTGGCAAAAGAATAAATCAGGGAAGGTAGTGCATCCGTGGATAACAAGGGAAATCAGGGATAGTATCAAAGCGAAGGATGATGCGTACAAATTAGCCAGAAAAAGCAGCATACCGGAGGACTGGGAGAAATTCAGAGACCAGCAGAGGAGGACAAAGGGCTTAATTAGGAAAGGAAAAATAGATTATGAAAGAAAACTGGCAGGGAACATAAAAACTGACTGCAAAAGTTTTTATAGATATGTGAAAAGAAAGAGATTAGTTAAAACAAATGTAGGTCCCTTGCAGTCAGAAACGGGTGAGTTGATCATGGGGAACAAGGATATGGCGGACCAATTGAATAACTACTTTGGTTCCGTCTTCACTAAGGAAGACATAAATAATCTGCCGGAAATAGCAGGGGACCGCGGGTCAAAGGAGTTGGAGGAATTGAGTGAAATCCAGGTTAGCCGGGAAGTGGTATTGGGTAAATTGAATGGATTAAAGGCCGATAAATCCCCAGGGCCAGATAGGCTGCATCCCAGAGTACTTAAGGAAGTAGCTCCAGAAATAGTGGATGCATTAGTAATAATCTTTCAAAACTCTTTAGATTCTGGAGTAGTTCCTGAGGATTGGCGGGTAGCAAACGTAACCCCACTTTTTAAGAAGGGAGGGAGAGAGAAAACGGGGAATTACAGACCAGTTAGTCTAACATCGGTAGTGGGGAAACTGCTAGAGTCAGTTATTAAAGATGGGATAGCAGCACATTTGGAAAGTGGTGAAATCATTGGACAAAGTCAGCATGGATTTACAAAAGGTAAATCATGTCTGACGAATCTTATAGAATTTTTCGAGGATGTAACTAGTAGCGTGGATAGGGGAGAACCAGTGGATGTGGTGTATCTGGACTTCCAGAAGGCTTTCGACAAGGTCCCACATAAGAGATTAGTTTACAAACTTAAAGCACACGGCATTGGGGGTTCAGTATTGATGTGGCTAGAGAACTGGCTGGCAAACAGGAAGCAAAGAGTAGGAGTAAACGGGTCCTTTTCACAATGGCAGGCAGTGACTAGTGGGGTACCGCAAGGCTCAGTGCTGGGACCCCAGCTATTTACAATATATATTAATGATCTGGATGAGGGAATTGAAGGCAATATCTCCAAGTTTGCGGATGACACTAAGCTGGGGGGCAGTGTTAGCTGTGAGGAGGATGCTAGGAGACTGCAAGGTGACTTGGATAGGCTGGGTGAGTGGGCAAATGTTTGGCAGATGCAGTATAATGTGGATAAATGTGAGGTTATCCATTTTGGTGGCAAAAACAGGAAAGCAGACTATTATTTAAATGGTGGCCGACTAGGAAAAGGGGAGATGCAGCGAGACCTGGGTGTCATGGTACACCAGTCATTGAAAGTGGGCATGCAGGTGCAGCAGGCAGTGAAGAAAGCGAATGGTATGTTAGCTTTCATAGCAAAAGGATTTGAGTATAGGAGCAGGGAGGTTCTACTGCAGTTGTACAGGGTCTTGGTGAGACCACACCTGGAGTATTGCGTACAGTTTTGGTCTCCAAATCTGAGGAAGGACATTATTGCCATAGAGGGAGTGCAGAGAAGGTTCACCAGACTGATTCCTGGGATGTCAGGACTGTCTTATGAAGAAAGACTGGATAGACTTGGTTTATACTCTCTAGAATTTAGGAGATTGAGAGGGGATCTTATAGAAACTTACAAAATTCTTAAGGGGTTGGACAGGCTAGATGCAGGAAGATTGCTCCCGATGTTGGGGAAGTCCAGGACAAGGGGTCACAGCTTAAGGATAAGGGGGAAATCCTTTAAAACCGAGATGAGAAGAACTTTTTTCACACAGAGAGTGGTGAATCTCTGGAACTCCCTGCCACAGAGGGTAGTCGAGGCCAGTTCATTGGCTATATTTAAGAGGGAGTTAGATGTGGCCCTTGTGGCTAAGGGGATCAGAGGGTATGGAGAGAAGGCAGGTACGGGATACTGAGTTGGATGATCAGCCATGATCATATTGAATGGCGGTGCAGGCTCGAAGGGCCGAATGGCCTACTCCTGCACCTAATTTCTATGTTTCTATGTTTCTATGTTATAACAGTGATCACACCTCAAAAGTCCTGCATTGATGGGGAAATAGTTTAGTCCTTTCTCTCATCATGGAAAGCCCTGTGAGAATATGTGTAATATTGTGAGATCGACTTCATTTAAATAAAATGAACCAATTTTTGAGATTTTACTGGTATTATTTCTCCATACTAAGATAAATTAAAAATAAAACCCAACCTTTTTGTCTTGGAAACAAGGAATTGCAGATGCAGGTTTACAAAAAAAGAGACAAAGTGCTCAGTGTGACAGGCAGCATCTCTGGAGAACAGGGAAAGGCGACCCATTGGGTCAGGACCCTTCTTTAAAATCTGAAGTCTGAGGCAGGGTCTTGACCCAAAGCATCAAGTATGAATTTGTGTTCTCAGAGTTGTTGTCTGACCTGCAAGATACTCCAGCACTTTGTGTCATCTTGTTTATTGGTAATCTTTGAAGGTTATAGGTCACGCTACTCAAGAGTCCGAAAAACTGATGAGCTATATGCCTAGTGTAAGCTCTGCTCCGTTCCTAACCTAACTTCATTTCATATTGAAGCATCACTGCACCCTTGCAGCAAAATGGCAACAGTAAGAACCTTGTTGGCTGAATGCCCTTCTTTTCTGCTACAATAAGTATATTAAACAATGAAGTACCCACCTACTTACCAGTTCAATCTATCACAGAATCATCGCTAAAACCCCACCATCAAAAACCTGGGGGCAATGACCACTAATCATCTAGATCAGGCACATGAACTCTATGTCACTTGGGAGCAATTTAAAGGCTGAGTATTCTGTTCTGGGTGGAACAAGCCAGGAGTAGCTTCATTATCACCAGGTTAAAAATCAATGCCAATCCTGTGCATTTGCCTTATCTACATAGAGTGCAGTGATTCAAGGAGGCACTTCAATATTACGCATTCTAGAAGTGGACAGTACATAGCAATCTTAGAAGTGATGCCTCCTCTCCAAGAAGGAAACATTAAACAAAGGCAGATTTCCTTTAGATCAGTCTGAAAAAAAACATTCATTTCTCTTAACCCGTGTTATCTCGGGTTGTCTGAGGATTTTAATGATGGCTTTTGTTCCTATTATACAATGTTATGATCTGCAATATCACCAATAATCATCAAAAGTTGAAATCCTCATAAAAGCACAGAATCGTTTCAGCACTGTGCTATCTGCCAAGATAACCATTTTACTCTCTCTCATAAATGTGAATACCTTTGATCATATTTTCTCGTTTAATGTATAGTACCAGTGTCTCACAAAATAAAATAAATAGTTGGGGAGTAAATGGAGAGGCTCGTACCTCTTCAAATGAAATCCTTTCAAATACAATTGCAGGTCGTAAAGGAACACCAGTCATTTCACAAAATGGATATTCATTGTACAAAATAACCTAAAATAAAATTATCAGATGAGAAAATACAAAAGGTCATTTTGAAGAGCTCAATAGCTTTTTCCAATATCTAAAAATCTAAATCACATTGAGTATTTTGTTGCTTTGCAACATCAACAGCGTTGATTTAAAGTCTTATGCTACTGCCAATGCACCTTCCCTGAAGCTAGCTTAACAATTAACTTACCCTTTTCTTCTCAACAGTCACAAACAAATCCTACTGCTATTTGGGGAATGGAATTTGGTGATAGTTTGATACATTGATAAATACTAACGGTCCATTCAACCATATCAATAAAATTATCGAGCTACACCACACAAACAATAAAAGTTAAAGACGATGAAACTGATTTTGTTTTTACAGTATATGATATTTTACACTATCAAATCTCCAGCCTGTTTTTCAACTCTTTCCATATTTCCTCCATATTTATTTGCACTGCAGTCAATGCAGCCAATATTATATTACTCTTATCTTTTCTTTTATTTAAACCAATACCATAAAAATTTGCTTAGTTTAGTTTAGAGATACAGCGCGGAAATAGACCCATCGGCCCACCGAGTTCTTGCCGACCAGCGATCCCAGCACATTAACACTATCCTACACATACTAGGGACAATTTACAATTAAACCAAGTATACAAACCCAAGCCAATTAACCTACAAACTTGTACGTCTTTGGAGTGTGGGAGGATCTCAGAGAAAACCCGTGCAGTCAAGAGGAGAAGGTGCAAATTCGTGCAGACAGCACCCGTAATTGGGATCAAACCCGCGTCTCTGGCGCTGCAAGCGCTGTAAGGCAGTCAAGTCAAGTCAAGTTTATTCGTCACATACACATACGAGATGTGCAGTGAAATGAAAAGTGGCAATGCTCGCGGACTTTGTGCAAAAAGACAAACAAACAAACAACCAAACAAACTACAAACAGAATCACATATTCTTTGACATATTAAATATTGTGGGCGGAAGGAAAAAGGTTCAGTAAAGTTAGTCCCTGGTGAGATAGGAGTTTACAGTCCGAATGGCCTCTGGGAAGAAACTCCTTCTCAACCTCTCCGTTCTCACAGCATGGCAACGGAGGCGTTTGCCTGACCGTAGCAGCTGGAACAGTCCGTTGCAGGGGTGGAAGGGGTCTCCCATGATTTTATTGGCTCTGGAGTTGCACCTCCTGATGTATAGTTCCTGCAGGGGGGCGAGTGAAGTTCCCATAGTGCGTTCGGCCGAACGCACTACTCTCTGCAGAGCCTTCTTGTCCTGGGCAGAGCAATTCCCAAACCAGATGGTAATATTTCCGGACAAGATGCTTTCCACAGCCACTGAGTAGAAGCACTGGAGGATCCTCGGAGACACTATGAATTTCCTCAATTGCCTGAGGTGGTAAAGGCGCTGCCTTGCCTTACTCACGAGTGCTGCGGCGTGTGATGTCCATGTCATATCCTCAGAGATGTGGACTCCCAGATATTTAAAACAGCTCACCCTATCCACAGTATCCCCATTTATCCTCAATGGTGTGGACGTCCTCGGATGATGTGCCCTCCTAAAGTCCACGATTAGCTCCTTAGTTTTTTTGATGTTCAAGAGGAGGCTGTTGTCCTGACACCAGAGTGCTAGATCAGCCACCTCCTCCCGGTAGGCCTTCTCATCGTTGTCTGAGAACAGGCCCACCACCACAGTGTCATCAGCAAACTTGATTATTGAGTTGTAGCTGAACCTAGCCACACAGTCATGTGTGTACAGGGAGTACAATAGGGGGCTGAGGACGCAACCCTGGGGTGATCCTGTGCTCAGGGTGAGGGACTTCGATGTATTCCCTCCCATCTTGACTACCTGGGGCCTGGCGGTGAGAAAGTCCAGTGCCCAGGCACACAGGGGGGTGTTGAGCCCTAATTCCAGTAACTTCTCGGCCAGTCTGGTGGGGACTATCGTGTTGAAGGCTGAACTGAAGTCTATGAACAGCATCTTCACGTAGCCCCCCTTCTGGCTGTCAAGATGAGAGAGAGCGGTGTGCAAAACCTGGGAGACCGCATCGTCCGTGGATCGGACGGTATGCGAACTGTAACTCTACCGCTGCGCCACTGTGCTGCCCTTGCATCTTTCGCAACTTTTGGTCCTTTGGAATCTAGCAATTTTTTTTGACACTGTGCAACAGAACCCTATAAACCTGCACGTCTTTGGAATGTGGGAGGAAACTGGAGCACTGGAGAAAACCCACGCAATCACAGGGAGAAAGTACAAACTCCGTACAGACAACACCCATAGTCAGGATTGAAACAGGGTCGCTGGTGCTGTAAGTCAGCAACTCTACCATTGCACCATTGTGACCTTTCCCATCATTCCCTTTATCATGCATCTGTATACTGTGGATGGTTCAATTGTAATCATGTATTGTCTTACCGATAACTAGTTAGCAGGCAACAAAAACTTTGTATCTTATTGACACAGTACCTCAGTACACCTGTCAATAAACTAAACTCAAACTCAAACTTTGTCGCCCAGCAGGAATAATAGGGTCGGGTGATGTTTGTGCTCACATAGCCAGAATGACATTGTACTTCCTGGAATTTAAATTGCCATTTTGGGAAGTGCTTTCAATGAATCTTTGCCAATCTATAGAGGTGCATTATGAAGATCATATACATGGCAGTAAAGGAACTGACGATTATTCACCCTGAAGGACAGTTATTTTTCTTGCGTATGGCATGCACAGCCTAAAGTTGTAGGACAACTTGTTGTATTTGATCCTAGTTGATTGTGCATGCTAGGTTGAATGCATTCGTCGAAACAGGGTGGACCACATGTAGGTTGCAATCTCCCATCCCGAAGGACACTTAATCAGGTAGACTGCATGGAACTACATGGTAGAAACAAGGAACTGTAGATGTTTTTTTATTAAAAAGGACACAAAGTGCTGGAGTAGCTCAACAGATCAGGCAGCATCTCTGGAGAAGATGGATTGGTGATATTTCACATCAGGACATTTCTGCAGTCCAAGAAGGCTTCCAGCAATAGGCACCCATCAGAGCAAGCCTTCTGTTATACTCTGATATGTGTTTTGTGGGTGAAGGGCAAGGCTTGGGCAGCTTAGTTTAGTTTAGAGATACAGCGTGGAAAAAGGCCACTTCGGCCCGCCGATTCCGCGACGACCAGCGATCCCCATACATTAACCCTATCCTACACAGACTAAGGACAATTTTTACATTTACCAAGCCAATTATCCTACATACATGCACATCTTTGGAGTGTGAGAGGAAACTGAAGATCTCGGAGAAAACGGGGAGAACGTACAAACTCCGTACAGACAAGCACCCGTAGTCGGGATCGAACCCGGGTGTCCGGCGCTGCAAGCGCTGTGAAGGGCCTATCCCTCTAACGTGGCTTTTCGGCGACTGTCTTCAACCTTCAAGCTCAAGGGCACTAGCCTGAAAAACCTCGAGCTGGATCGACCGTCAGCGATGAAACCGCGAGCCAGGTCGACCATCTACACACACACACTCACTCACACACACACACACACACACACACACAAACACATCGTAAAGTCGGGGGCCAGGGAAAGCGGGAGAGCGCTGTCTGAAATTCACACCCGCGATGAGCAGGAAGGTAAAAGACGGCTGGCACAGTTACGGTAAGAACTTTAGAGAGCGTGGAGGTGGGGGGGGGGGGGGCGGGAGAGAAGGGGAGAGAGGGAGGAGAAGGGGGAGAAGGGGGGAGAAGGGGGAGAAGGGGGGAGAAGGGGGGAGAAGGGGGAGAAGGGGGGAGAAGGGGGAAGGGGGGCGAAGGGGGAGAGAAGGGGGTGGAGAAGAATGGAGACTTTTAAGAAGTCGGACAACATTCAATAAGGTTAGCAGGCATTTAACATTACCGGTCGGATTACATACCTTTTTTTTTCTCAATGAGCTTTACCTTTGACTACCTTCGATTACCTTTGATTGCCTTCGATTACCTACGATAACAATACGACCTACTACGACCTACCTCGACTAAACCCACGAGTAACAAAATATCGATTTTTTTCTATGCAACCTTTTTTTACTCATTTTTCAGCATGATGAAAAATACGCCGCGACCTAGCTGAGGACTCGAGTACGTGGGGACTACTCTCGAGAATGAAGGAGAGTTACAAAGACCATGCTGCGAGTATGTCGAGGGCAAACTCTTCTAAAGTCGCGAATTAGGTTGCCACAGTGAGTGGGACAGGCCCTTAACGCAGCAATTTTATCACTGCGCCACAGTGCCGCCACCATGCCAGTTAACGAATAAAACAACACAAGAAGATTTGCATTTATATAACGTCTTTCATAACTCGAGGGAGACTCAAGCACTTTATTATCAGTAATATACCCTTGAGGTATAGTATATGTTTGCATGCAGGATATTGTAGTCACTTCCCACAGGATATTCCACCCCCCTAACTTTTTACAGGAACTATGCCAACCATTCATATCTGATGCAGTGAATGTCTGGTGAATGATTACCCCCTCCCCCCTAAATATTGAACACAAGTTTATAAGAAATAGAATCAGGATTAAACAATTTGGCCCTTCATTCCTACTCTATCATGTAATAAGATTATGGCTGACCTTGTATCCCGTAATATCAACATATTTATCAATCTCTGTCATGGATATTCTCAGTGACGGTTAATACAAGTAAACAAACGTACAATGCAAAACATTTTTACCCAATGCTTCTTTCACTTAAACAAAATTCTGCCATTTGATCTTTTTGCGTTGTACAAAATCATGAGAGGAATAGATCAGGTCGACGCACAGAGTCTCTTGCCCAGAGTAGGGGAATCAAAATCCAGAAGACATAGTGTTAAGTTGAGGGGGGAATGATTTAATATGAACCTGAGGGGTAACTTTTTCACACAAAAGGTGATGGGTGTATGGAACAAGTTGTCAGAGGAGGTAGCTGAGGTAGGTACTACTGCAATGTTTAAGAAACATCTAGACAAGTGCATGGATAGGACAGGTTTAGAGGGATATGGGCCAAATGCAGGCAAGCGGGACTAGTGTAGCTGGGACATGTTGGCCAGTGTGGGCAAGTTGGGCACAAGGGCCTGTTTCCGTGCTTTATGACTCTATGACTCTATAATGAAGCTGTTGGATCATGTTACATTACCGTGCCATATTGTACCTTTCCACCTCTGGAAATGCTTTATGATTATTAACAGTTGTATACATAGTTTTGATCATGTTTATAGTGCTTGACCCTTAATGGCATGAGGCTTGGTGAGTGACTTTAGACTTTTAGACTTTAGAGTTTAGAGATACAATGTGGTAACAGGCCCTTCAGCTCACCGAGTCCACACCGACCAGCGATCCCCCAGAACACTAGCACTATCCGACATACTAGGGACAATTTACAGAAGCCAATTAACCTACAAACCTGTACGTCTTTGGAGTGTGGGAGAAAACCGGAAAACCTGGCGAAAACCCGGGTGGTCGCAGGGAGGATGTACAAACTCCGTACAGACATTACACATAGAAACATAGAAACATAGAAAATAGGTGCAGGAGTAGGCCATTCGGCCTTTCGAGCCTGCACCGCCATTCAATATGATCATGGCTGATCATCCAACTCAGTATCCTGTACCTGCCTTCTCTCCATACCCCCTGATCCCTTTAGCCACAAGGGCCACATCTAACTCCCTCTTAAATATAGCCAATGAACTGGCCTCAACTACCTTCTGTGGCAGAGAATTCCAGAGATTCACCACTCTCTGTGTGAAAAAAGTTTTCCTCATCTCGGTCCTAAAAGATTTCCCCCTTATCCTTAAACTGTGACCCCTTGTTCTGGACTTCCCCAACATCGGGAACAATCTTCCTGCATCTAGCCTGTCCAACCCCTTAAGAATTTTGTAAGTTTCTATAAGATCCCCCCCTCAATCTTAACCATATAACCATATAACAATTACAGCACGGAAACAGGCCATCTCGGCCCTACAAGTCCGTGCCAAACAACTTTTTTCCCTTAGTCCCACCTGCCTGCACTCATACCATAACCCTCCATTCCCTTCTCATCCATATGCCTATCCAATTTAGAATCTTCTAAATTCTAGCGAGTACAAACCGAGTCTATCCAGTCCTGACATCCCAGGAATCAGTCTGGTGAACCTTCTCTGTACTCCCTCTATGGCAAGAATGTCTTTCCTCAGATTAGGAGACCAAAACTGTACGCAATACTCCAGGTGTGGTCTCACCAAGACCCTGTACAACTGCAGTAGAACCTCCCTGCTCCTATACTCAAATCCTTTTGCTATGAATGCTAACATACCATTCGCCTTCTTCACTGCCTGCTGCACCTGCATGCCTACTTTTAATGACTGGTGTACCATGACACCCAGGTCTCGTTGCATCTCCCCCTTTCCTAATCGGCCACCATTCAGATAATAATCTACTTTCCTGTTTTTGCCACCAAAGTGGATAACCTCACATTTATCCACATTATACTGCATCTGCCATGCATTTGCCCACTCACCCAGCCTATCCAAGTCACCTTGCAGCCTCCTAGCATCCTCCTCACAGCTAACACTGCCCCCCAGCTTCGTGTCATCCGCAAACTTGGAGATGTTGCATTCAATTCCCTCGTCCAAATCATTAATATATATCGTAAATAGCTGGGGTCCCAGCACTGAGCCTTGCGGTACCCCACTAGTCACTGCCTGCCATTGTGAAAAGGACCCGTTTACTCCTACTCTTTGCTTCCTGTCTGCCAGCCAGTTCTCTATCCACATCAATACTGAACCCCCAATACCGTGTGCTTTAAGTTTGTATACTAATCTCTTATGTGGGACCTTGTCGAAAGCCTTCTGAAAGTCCAGATATAACACATCCACTGGTTCTCCCTTATCCACTCTACTAGTTACATCCTCGAAAAATTCTATAAGATTCGTCAGACATGATTTACCCTTCATAAATCCATGCTGACTTTGTCCAATGATTTCACCACTTTCCAAATGTGCTGCTATCCCATCTTTAATAACTGATTCTAGCAGTTTCCCCACTACCGACATTAGACTAACAGGTCTGTAATTCCCCGTTTTCTCTCTCCCTCCCTTTTTAAAAAGTGGTGTTACATTAGCTACCCTCCAATCCTCAGGAATTACTCCAGAATCTAAAGAGTTTTGAAAAATTATCACTAATGCATCCACTATTTCTGGGGCTACTTCCTTAAGTACTCTGGGATGCAGCCTACCTGGCCCTGGGGATTTATCGGCCTTTAATCCATTCAATTTACCTAACACCACTTCCCGGCTAACCTGGATTTCACTCAGTTCCTCCATCTCATTTGACCCCCGGTCCCCTGCTATTTCCAGCAGATTATTTATGTCTTCCTTAGTGAAGACAGAACCAAAGTAGTTATTCAATTGGTCTGCCATGTCCTTGTTCCCCATGATCAATTCACCCGTTTCTGACTGCAAGGGACCTACATTTGTTTTAACTAATCTTTTTCTCTTCACATATCTATAAAAGATTTTGCAGTCAGTTTTTATGTTCCCTGCCAGTTTTCTTTCATAATCTATTTTCCCTTTCCTAATTAAGCCCTTTGTCCGCCTCTGCTGGTCTCTGAATTTCTCCCAGTCCTCTGGAAGGCTGCTTTTTGTGGCTAATTTGTACGCTTCATCTTTTGTTTTGATACTATCCCTGATTTCCCTTGTTATCCACGGATGCACTACCTTCCCTGATTTATTTTTTTGCCAAACTGGGATGAACAATTGTTGTAGTTCATCCATGCAGTCTTTAAATGCCTTCCATTGCATATCCACCGTCAACTCATTAAGAATCAATCGGCAGTCTATCTTGGCCAATTCAAGTCTCATACCCTCAAAGTTACCTTTCTTTAAGTTCAGGACCCTTGTTTCTGAATTAACGATGTCACTCTCCATCCTAATGAAGAACTCAACCATATTATGGTCACTCTTGCCCAAGGGGCCACGCACAACAAGACTGCTAACTAACCCTTCCTCATTACTCAATACCCAGTCTAGAATAGCCTGCTCTCTCGTTGGTTCCTCTACATGTTGGTTTAGAAAACTATCCCGCATACATTCCAAGAAATCCTCTTCCTCAGCACCCTTGCCAATTTGATTCACCCAATCTATATGTAGATTGAAGTCACCCATTATAACTGTTTTACCTTTGTTGCACGCATTTCTAATTTCCTGTTTGATGCCATCCCCAACTCCACTACTACTGTTAGGTGGCCTGTACACAACTCCCACTAGCGTTTTCTGCCCCTTAGTGTTTCACAGCTCTACCCATATCGATTCCACATCCTCAAAGCTAATGTCCTTCCTTTCTATTGCGTTAATCTGCTCTCTAACCAGCAACGCTACCCCACCTCCTTTCCCTTTCTGTCTATCCCTCCTGAATATTGAGGATATTGAGACTATATTGAATATAGTCAGGATCGAACCCAGTCTCTGGTGCTGGAAGGCAGTGGTGTAATAAGAAGCATGAACATCTATGGGAAGGAACCACAGATGCTGGTTTACACCGAAGATAGACACAAAATGCCGGAGTAACTCAGTGGGTCAGACAGCATCTCTGGAGAAAAGGAATAGGTGTAGCGGCGCCTCCTGGCGCATGCAGGTATCGAACCCGGCGTTCGGAAGCTGCGGTCACATGACTCGGGAGGGGCAGCCATTTTTCGCGCGGTTTCGCTTTCGCGCGGCAGTTGTTTTGCTGACCACCATTGTGATCAGACGTGTATGCATAGACCTGTTGACTAAGGAGCGAGTGTTTAATAAAGATCGTTCAGAAAGCTTAGTCGTCGTCTCTGCATCCGCTAAATTGGTGACCCCGACTTGTCTAGCCGTCGTTAGACAGGGATCATCTAGGAGGACTACGTCCCCGCAGAAATGGCCGGCACGAGGCTGGGCTCACCGGGTTTCAAGCTGCCCATGTTTTGGCCCAATCAACCGCAGACGTGGTTCGCCCATGTAGAGGCACAGTTTCACCTGCACACGATCATAGCGGATGACACGATGTATTTTCACGTGGTGGGAGCTTTACCACAGGACTGTTCCTCGAGGCTGCTGCTGTATATCAGAGACCCGCCGGCGATAGCCAAATACGAGGGTTTGAAGGCCCTACTGTTACATACCTTCGGCCTCAGCCGCAGAGACAGGGCGGCGAAGATCCTCCACATGGACGGAATCGGCGACCGGCGTCCGTCAACCATCATGGCAAAGATGTTGGCCCTGATGGACGGGCATCGCCTGTGTTTGTTATTTGAACAAGCGTTCCTCAAGCAGATGCCGGATGAGGTCCGCTTAAGGCTCGCCGGGGCTGACTTCAATGATCCCCAGCACCTCGCGGAGAGAGCCGACGAGTTATGGACCCACAGACGGTGAGACGTTTGCTCTTTTACCCGCTCCACTGCCACGGCTAGGGTGCAACCTAGAAGACATTGGGACAGTCAGGACTCGCCCAGCGCCGAAGAATCGTCGCCGTAGCCGGAGATGTACAGCCGAAGATGTACAGCCGACGCCGTTGGTGTTATTACCATCTCCATTATGGTGTGGAAGCCCGAAGATGTTGAAGCCCCTGCTTGTTTCATGGAAATGCCTTGGCCGATCGCCCATAAAGGTAAACGCGATCGGCCTGAACGAACGCCTCTACGTCCGTGATCGCCACTCTGGCCACCGTTTACCTGGTCGACTCCGGTGCCATAGCCAGCATTCTGCCACCGACCACCCAGGATACCTGTGTCGGTAAGGTAGGATCCGTTAATGGGAGCGACATTCGAACTTACGGTGCGCGGACCCTGGACTTAAATTTCGACTCCCACCCATATTGGTGGATGTTTACCATTGCTGACGTTGCCCAGCCGATATTGGGGGCCGATTTCTTGCGCGCATTCTCCCTGCTAGTCGATGTGCGGGGTGGGCGAATGGTCCCGTTGTCGGACCTGTGCCTGCCAAGCCGCGTAAACCGTTAACGTTCCCACAGCAACCCGACGAGGTCACTGAGAAGAAGCAACCTTTCGCAGCCCTTCTAGCCAAATTCCCAGGGTTGCTCACGCCCCGGTTCGACAGGGCTGCACCTCATCATAGCGCAGTCCACCACATTCCCACTGAGGGCCCACCAGTTCACACCTGCGCACGCCGCCTCCCGCCCGATAAACTGCGCATCGCACAACACGAGTTCCAGCTTATGGAAGACATGGGGATTGTCTGGTGGTCGGATAGCCCTTGGGCTTCCACGCTGCTTCTGGTGTCCAGGGGATGGAGACCTTGTGGTGATTGCAGGCGTTTAAACTCAGTCCCGAACATCCATGATTTCTCAGCTCATTTCAGATTCAGATTCAGATTCAGATTCAATTTTAATTGTCATTGTCAGTGTACAGTACAGAGACAACGAAATGCATTTGGAGGGCACTACCTTCTTTTCGAAGGTCGACTTGGTCCGAGTGTATAATCAGATCCCGGTCCACCCCGACCATGTACCTAAGACGGCCACCATCACCCCTTTTCGGCCTTTTCAAGTGGCTAAGAATGCCTTTTGGCCTGAGGAACGTCGCTCAAGCATTCCAAAGGTTAATGGATCAGGTCAGACGGGGTTTGCCGTTCATATTCATCTACCTCAAAGATATTCTGGTGGCCAGCAGCTCGCAGGTTGAACACGTCAGGCACCTCCTCCAGCTCTTCGAACGGCTGCGCAAGCACGGGTTGGTGATCAACCACGCGAAGTGCCAGTTCGGATTGCGCTCCATCTCCTTTTTAGGTAACAGGGTAACCAACCATGGCGCACAACCGTTGCCTGAGAAGGTCGACGCAATCCGTCGTTTCTCAAGGCCACTGTCCGTCAAGGGCCTGCAGGAATTCATCGGTATGGTTAATTTCTACCACCGATTCGTTCAATCAGTTGCCGCCACCATGCGGCCGTTGTTTCAATGTCTGGCAGGCAAGCCCAAGGACCTGGTCTGGTCCAAGGAGGCTGGTATAGCTTTCGAGGGGGCTAAGACCGCACTGGCCAACGCCACCATGCTAGTACACCAGAGGGCATCAGCCCCCACGGCTCTCACCGTGGACGCGTCGGACGTCACGGTGGGTGCTGTCCTCGAGCAGCGGGTAGGTAACCGCTGGCAGCCGCTGGCGTTTTTCAGCAGGCAGCTACGGGCCCGGAGATTAAGTACAGCGCTTTCGATCGGGAGCTCCTCGCGCTTTACCTAGCGATCAGACATTTCCGTTATTTCCTCGAGGGCCGCGCATTCACTGCATTCACAGACCCCAAGCCGCTCACGTTCGCACTGATCAAAGTAACCGACCCCTGGTCTGCCAGGCAACAGCGGCACCTCGCCTACATATCCGAATTCACGTCTGACATTCGGCATGTGGCGGGGAAGCTGATCATTGTGGCTGACGCGCTATCCCGTCCGGCGGTCCCTGAGGTATCCGTTTTAAACCTAGGTGTGGATTATGCGGAGCTGGCAGTGGCTCAAAGGGTTGATGCCGGCCTGAGGGATTACCGCAATGCTGAATCGGGACTAAAACTGACTGAAATACTTTGCGGCGCTGCAGGCATGCGGGTAATTTGTGATGTTTCAACGGGTAAAGCCCGCCCAATCGTCCCGATTGCCTTGAGGCGACGAATATTCGAAACCATCCACAGCCTAGCTCACCCGCCCATCCGCGCCACCTCTGCCCTGGTTGCTTCCAAGTTCGTCTGGCACGGGTTACGAAAGCAGGTCGCGGCATGGGCCCGCGCTTGTATCCCCTGACAGACTTCCAAGGTGCAGAGGCATGTGCGCCCGTCCGTGCAGGATTTCACTGTTCCTGACGGCAGGTTCCTGCACATCTATGTTGACCTAGTGGGTCCCTTACCGTGTTCGCGCGGAGCCACGCACTTACTCACTATTGTGGATAGGTTCAGCAGGTGGGCAGAGGCTATACCGTTATCCGATGCCTCCGCTGAGGCTTGTGCCCGCGCTATTGTCTCCAATTGGATCGCTCGTTTCGGGGTCACTTCAGATATTACTACCGATCGTGGGGCCCAGTTCACGTCCTCCCTGTGGTGTGGTATGGCACAGCTGTACGGCGCGAAGCTGCACCAGACCACCGCGTATCATCCGGAGTCGAACGGTTTAGTCGAGCAGTTTCACAGACACCTTAAGTCGGCTCTGAAGGCCCGGCTCACCGGCCCCGATTGGGTCGACCAGTTGACCTGGGTTCTCCTAGGCATCAGAACTACACCTAAGGAAGACCTCGACGCCTCCTCGGCCTAGCTGGTCTTTGGCTCGGTTTTGCGGTTACCTGGGGATTTTTTACTCGCCACCCACGATCAGGAGGTCCCGGTTTTGGCGGTGCTAGCTGACCTTTGTGAGCGGGACGCGCGTTGGTCCCGGTTCTCACCTCCTGCCATAGGTCGTCCGCGGTGCATGTGCCTACTATGTTATGGGATTGTGCTTATGTTTTCCTTCATAGGGACGCTCACCGCTCGCCGTTACAGCGGGTGTACGAAGGACCGTGCAAGGTGTTAGCGACTGGTACCTCGACGTTCACGTTGGACATGGGTGGCAGGGAGGAGTTTGTCTCCGTCAGCCGCCTTAAGCCAGCCTACGTGGATAGCCTGGTGGCTGTGGCCACTCCGCGGCGTAGAGGGTGCCCGCCGGCCGTTTTGCCGCCCTCTGCACCTGTTACCCCCGGTTTTGTTTCACCGGTCCCCTAAGTTACACCCGTCCCTCGTTCACGTTTGTCACGCCCCTCCGGTTCTGTTTTGCCGGCCCCGAATGTTATGCTCGCCCCACAACCTCGGAAGTTCTGGTCGAACTGTCCGGTTACCCATGCGTTTCCGTACCGCGAATTCTGGGGGGGGGGGATGTAGGCACACGCTGGCACATGCAGATATCGAACCTGGCGTTCAGAAGCCATGGTCACGTGACTCGGGAGGGGCTGCCGTTTTTCGCGTGGTTTCGCTTTCGCGCAGCAGTTGTTTTGCTGACCACCGTTGTGATCAGACGTGTATGCATAGACCTGTTGACTAAGGAGCGAGTGTTTAATAAAGGTCATTCAGAAAGCTTAGTCGTCGTCTCTGCATCCGCTAAATAGAAAACATTTCAGGTCGAGACCCTACAAAGGCTTGTTCACATGTGTTTCAAATTTACGAAGGTACATTAACAACTGTGCCGGTAAACATGCAAGCTTGGATAGGATTTTGTAGCTCCTTATTTAGCAATTTGGTGTCGTTGTCATTCAAGGCCAATATGGTTGGCACACATTACTTTGCTACTAATACTAATATCAAACTAAATAACACATGTGAAAATAATAAATACATTCAGAACAAATGCAACTTTTGAGAAGTTACCTGTTTCTCCAGAGTCAAAATTTTGCATCAATTTGGAAAATTGCTCAGCAACACAGAATTCATGGTTTGTAAACTGTTGCACTTTTGTTTAGAGAAGCATTTAAAGCATAGAAATGGTGCCAAGAAACTTAGATGTGTTTTCTCTAAAGTTTAGAGGAATGAGGAATGAAACATGTAAGATTCAAAAGGGACGTGACAGGCTGTTGAGAGATTGTGGGAGAATTTTGAATGATGGGACATAATTACAGCTTGAGGAGATGGTCATTAAAAACAGAGATGTGTAGGAATCCTTTCTCACAGAGGGTCATGAATTTCTGGAATTCCCTCCCCTGGAGGATTGTAGAGGCTCAATCGTTGGAGATTTTCGTTAGTTTAGTTTAGTTTCGAGATACAGTGCGGAAACAGGCCCTTCGGCCCACCGTGTCCGCGCCGACCAGCGATCCATGCATACTAACATTATCCTACACACCAGGGACAAATTACAACTTTACCAAGCCAATTAGTCTTACAACCTGTACTTCTTTAGAATGTGGGGAGAAACTGGAGCACCCGGAGAAAACCCACGCAGGTCACGGGGAGAATGTACAAACTCTGTACAGACAGCACCTGTAGCCAGGATCGAACCTGGGTCTCTGTCGCTGCAGGGCAGCAACTTTACTGCTGCGCAACTGTGTCACCCCAAAAATATTTATTTAAAAAGGAAGTAGATAAATTAAATTGTAGAGATAAAATAGATTGGAGAGAGTGTGCTCTGTGGAACTGGCACAAGAGAGGAGAGGAGACCTGGGACGTCATGAATATATTGAATGGAGGGCAGGTTTGTGGGGTCCATTCCTCATCCCATTTCTCGTGGTTCAAATACTTTTTAAATATAAATGGACAGTAACTGGACCATCTCTTTCTTAGTTTAGTGAGTTGCTATAGAAATGTAAGATTTAAGGTGTGGGAACAATGAATTCAAAGAGCTCTTGCTTGCTCACTACAAATCTCCTTGTACTCTGATTTTCAGGGAAAACAAGTTAATTTATGCTACACATTTGCAAAGTGTGTTTCTTTCATCCCTTCAAGGTTAATCTGTGATATCCGCCAGCAAAATCAATTGCCATTGCTATCGGCAGGCTACCAAACACCCAACATGTGTTGTGATTTATAACTATGCCACTAGAACCTATGCAGAGAATGATAACCAATGACAGATGAATAACACTCGCCTAAAATTTTACCTTTGATCAACTTAGCTAAATATTCCAGAGACTGGGTGCTATGGGTTCTACTCTGATCTGAATTTCAGTTCCTTTGAAATTAATTGGAGTGAGAATCAGAATCTGAGTAAAATTCACAGCCACTATTGGACTGCACATTCTGCTTTGGTGATCAGTGGTGAATTGCTGGTCAACTGATTCTTGACATAGATAATAATTAGCTGAATCTCGAGAAAGATCAATGTAAGGGAATTTTATTTGGTAATAAGATTGTGAGCTATATTGATTCTCTAATAATTCTAGTACCAATGCAGAACCATAATAAAATTACGCTGCAAATATGCGACGAGGGCTTAAAGTAATAATGCAAAATAACCAAAAAGATCAAGAGGTCCTATAATGTTCAAAGTCAGTATTAGAATATAATTAATATCCTAAGGAATAAAATACTTCCCACCTCCCAGTAAGATGGAATGAGCCGCAAAATTGCATCAACTGAAATATAGAACCTAAAAAATGTCATGTATATATTTGCAGACAAGTGAAATATTGTCCAGATTGACTTCTTTCTTTCTGCTAAGTAAGTCCCCCATAAAATTCCCTTAGAACTTACTTATTCTGGAAATCATAGCAAACCTTTTATTTCTTCCTCCCAGGAATTCACTTTGATCCATGGAATAGATGCAGAGTGAAAAACTCAACTAGTATATAATTGCTTTCTCTGCGACTGATAATACCGCATAGCAAATTTGGGGTTTGAATGGGAAAAAAAAAATCATCAGTTGGCCCCTGACAATTACATTCAAATATTCCTTTGAGGATACAGAAATCCTACCAGGCTTGGGGGCATGAGTGATGGCCAGAAGACAGTTAAATCCTGTCAGCGCTTTCACAGAGAAAACAGTGAGTAATCCTTGAGGGGGAAGACATGCACAATTTTGATGAGTATATCCTTAGGGTACGGCAAATATTTAAATATTTAACTAATAAGGAGAGACCTAATAACACAACTACAAAGTTGCATTTATGGTGTCCCCACCTACCATTCCCACCCCCCCCCCCCCCCCCCCCCCCCCCCAACGAACAATTCATATATTATTTTTTTCTTAGACAGAATTCATTGCCTGGAACTACTTCATCTAACTGGAAAGGTGAAGTAGTCAAGGTTGTAGAGATCCTATGATGCATTCCAAAGTCTCTCTGTGATTAGCAAATAAAGACACACATACAGTGGAGAGAGCTGAGCAGAACACCACAGCAGGAAGGAGAGGATCACGACAGTGTGTGTGTGCCTCCCTTCCTGCGATCCATTTAACCAGTGCCTTTTAGTGCCACGCAGCTAAGTGTGCCATTCCCACCACTGCCCAAGGCTGCTTGAACACTCCCAATGCAACCGCTTCCCGTGTTCTCTCAGCTTCCATTCAAAACAAAGTGTTTCCTGACTGGCTGGAGACTGGAGAGAGAAATTCAATAAAAGAAGCACAAGGATAGAACAGCATTCACAACAGTCCTTAGAGGTTTACATGAAAATAATTAATGTCATTATGCTGGTAACAGTGCAGAGTTTTACAAGGATGTTGCCAGGACTTATAAGTGTGAGGTGCTACATCTTGGCAGGACAAATCAAAATAGGACGTACATGGTAAATGGTAGCGAATTGAGGAATGCAGTTGAACAGCGGGATCTAGGAATAAATGTGCATAGTTCCCTGAAGGTGGAATCTCATGTAGATAGGGTGGTAAAGAAAGCTTTTGGTATGCTAACCTTTATAAATCAGAGCATTGAGTATAGAAGTTGGGATGTAATGTTAAAACTGTACAAGGCATTGGTGAGACCAATTCTGGAGTATCGTGTACAATTTTGGTCGCCCAATTATAGGAAGGATGTCAACAAAATAGGAAGAGTACAGAGGAGATTTACTAGAATGTTGCCTGGGTTTCAGCAACTAAGTTACAGAGAAAGGTTGAATAAGTTAGGTCTTTATTCTTTGGAGCGCAGAAGGTTAAGGGGGGACTTGATAGAGGTCTTTAAAATGATGAGAGAGGTAGAGTTGACGTGGATAAGCTTTTCCCATTGAGAGTAGGGAAGATTCAAACAAGAGGACATGACTTCAGAATTAAGGGACAGAAGTTTAGGGGTAACATGAGGGGGAACTTTTTTACTCAGAGAGTGGTAGCTGTGTGGAATGAGCTTCCAGTGGAAGTGGTGGAGGCAGGTTTGCTTTTATCATTTAAAAATAAATTGGATAGGTATATGGATGGGAAAGGAATGGAGGGTTATGGTCTGAGTGCAGGTAGATGGGACTAGGGGAAAATATGTGTTCGGCACGGACTTGTAGGGCCGAGATGGCCTGTTTCCGTGCTGTAATTGTTATATGGTTATATGGTTATATGACTCCAGAGTCTGAGCTATAGGGAGAGTTTAGGGAGAAGAGGACTTTATGCCTTGGAACCCAGAAAGCTAAGGGGTGATTTTTTAGAGGTTTATAAAATCTTAAGGGGAATAGATAAGGTGAATGCACTTTCTTTTACCCAGGGAAGGAGAATCAAGAATCAGAGGACGTAGCTTTAAGGTGAGATGGTCAAGATTTAATAGGAACCCAAGCAGCAACTTTTTCATTCAAAGGGTGATTGGTAAATCGTGCTGCTAGAGGAGGTAGATGAGACAGGTACAATAACAACTTTTAAAAGACACTTGAACAAGTACATGAATAGGAAATGGGGCTTAGATGGGGCATCTTGGTTGACATGGACAAGTTGGGCTGATGGGACTATGTTGTATCACTTTAACTCTGTTACTTTGACCCTAATTACATATTTTAACTTATACAAATAGATCTTGAATATTTCATAAATATGTATTTGGTTTTGGTGCTAATATTTATAGGGTAGTGAGGGCAAGACAATACTGAAGTAGAAGGAAACAAGCTGATGATTGTTGTAGGAAGAGCAATGAAATGAAGTGTAGCCTGTTGATGAAAGTGATGATAGATCAAGAAGAAGGATATGTCAGGCAGAGCAATCTCCAGTGAGCTATTCCTACAAGATCAGACAGCTAAGAGCACTGGAGGTGAATTAATTTGTTATTCTTCTTCTTCTTCTTCTTCAGCTTCTAGATCCTGCCCTTTCCTTGCACCCTTAGTTTAGTTTATTGTCACATGTACTGAGGTACAGTGAAAAGCCTTTGTTGCTTTTCACTTATCACAAAGCAACTTCTTCTTTCGTGTGGAGTGCACAGCCTAAAGTTGTTGGACAACTTGTTCTATTTGATCTTCCGTTTGTGCACGTCGAGTTGATTGCATTAGTCGAAACAGGGCGGACCACGTGAAGATTGCAATCTTCCACCCCACAAAGCAACTTATCACTTATCACTGCCACAGAGGTGATAAGAGCGGACGCTTCTTGATGACCAAGTTATTAATCATGCAGCAGGCGATTTAAAGAAAACTGAATAAATGTTCAGGCTTGTAATGCAGTTTTTTGAACAGCATTTCAATATACTGAATGATTATGTTTTCCATGCCACAAAGCTCACACAACAGCCTTTGCTGGGGTACAAACTGGGTACAAACTGGAGTTATATATGTGTAGGAAGGAACTGCAGATGCCGGCTTTAACCAAAGATAGACACAAAAAGCAGGAGTAACTTAGCAGGACAGGCAGCATCTCTGGAGTGAAGGAACATTCCTTTTCTCCAGAGATGCTGCCTGTCCCGCTGAGTTACTCCAGTTTTTTGTCATCTATCTGGAGTTATATATCATGTCTAGATGAAATCAACCTGGCCACATAACGACCAGTCTAGGTATCAAGATGGGAACCTAAGGATGTTATCTCCTATGTTGATATCCAATCACTGTCTCTCTTTATATTCCCATGAAGCCATTTTACAAGTAGATAGAACTGTCTTCATCCCAGGAGGGAAATTAATTTCCCAACAGTCATAAAAATCACAAAATATATGAAACATGAAAATAAAGTGATGAGTGGTAAGGCTTTGGGGATATGCAGCCGGTCGGAATGGTCGGAGCTCCAGCAGTTGATTCCTGGTGTAGTCAACAAAGAGACCTGCTCCTGATTGTTGCAGTGCAGAGACAGAAACATCTGAAAAAGTATCTCCCCAACGAGGAAAGAGATAAAACGTTTCCCCCACCACAACATGGTGTAATAAACTAAATAACTAACCAAAAAAACATCCTTATCACTATTAACACTTATCACTTTCATGAAAGTTAGATTTAGTTCTTAGGGCTAACGGAATCAAGGGGTATGGGGAAAAAGCAGGAACGGGGTACTGATTTTAGATGATCAGCCATGATCATATTGAATGGCGGTGCTGGCTCGAAGGGCCACATGGCCTACTCTAGCACCTATTTTTCTGTTTTCTATGTTTTCTATACTTAGTTTCATGTCATCAGTAAACTTAGAAATGGTGAGTTAGAAGAAGGTCTCGACCAGAAACATCACCGATCCCTGTTCTCCAGGGATGCTGCCTGATCTGCTGAGTTACTTCAGCACATTTTGTCCTTAGAAATGTTACAGTTGGTTGCATCAGTCAATCAATGGTATTGTTTGTGAATTATTTGCATTGTTTTATAATTGTTCGGTCTACTGGGATACAGTGAAACTCCTTGTTTACATGCTGTCCAGCCAAATCAAAGCATATGTGAGTAAATTGGGTGATGCAGAAAGAGAAAGAAAACAGACTACAAAATATTTTGTTACAGAGGAACTGTGGACTAAAAAAGTGCAAGGACTGCAACAAGGTGGATTGAGAGATCGGGAATACATGCTTAGTTTATGAGAGGCCTGTTCAATTGTTTGAATACAATGGGGGAAAACAGTTTTCGGATTTGGTGGTAGGAGCTTTCAGGCTTTTATATCTTCTTTCCGATGGAAGAGGGGAGAAGAGGAAAAGACCGACGTAAGAATGGTCCTTGATTATGTTGTTTGCTTTCTGACTGATGAAGGGCCCCAACCCGAAACATTATCCATCCTTTTTCTCCAGAGATGGTGCCTGGCCCGGTGATTTACTCCAGCACTTTATGCTTATCTTTGGTATAAACCAGTATCTGGACAGGTACGAGCGTCTGGAACGTTGTGTCCATGACGGAAACCTGGTTAAGGGAGGGGCAGGACTCAATGTTTCAGGGTACAGGAGCTTCAGGAGAGACAGGGGTGACGAGAACAGAGGAGGGGGGGTTGCATTGTTGGTTAAGGAGGATGTCACGGCTGTGTTCAGAGGTGACATTACGGACGGTTCATCTTGTGAGGCTATATGGGTGGAGCTGAGGAACAAGAAAGGGATGATCACCTTGTTGGGGGTGTACTACAGACCCCTGAATAGTCAACGTGAATTAGAAGAAAAAATGTGCCAGGAGATTGCAGACAGCTGCAGGTCAAATAAGATTGTTGTAGTAGGGGATTTTAACTTTCCCAATACAGACTAGGAAAATCATAGTGTGAAGGTTTAAATGAGGTGCAATTCCTCAAAAGTGTTCAGGAGAGTTTTATCAAGCAGTATGTGGAGGCCCCCACACATGAAAGGGCAACACTGGATCTATTATTGGGAAATTGGGAGGGGCAAGTTAATGAAGTGTTTGTGGAGGAGCCTTTTGGGACCAGTGACAACAGTTCGATTAGGTTTAAGATAGTTATGGATAGGGATGGAGAGGGTCCACATGTTAAAATGCTCAACTGGTGTAAGGCTAACTTTGAGGGTATGAGAGAAGGTCTCGCTCAAGTTGACTGGAGCAGTTTATTTGAGGAGAAAGGAACATCGGCCAAGTGGGATGTTTTTCAACGTGTGCTGATGAAAGCTCAGGATATGTACTGTATGTCCCCGTTAGAGTGAAGGGCAAAGCAGGCAAACATTAGGAAGCTTGGCTGATGACAGAAATTGAGGCGTTGGTCAAAAACAAGAAGGATGCATGGGACAGGTATAGGCAGCTGGGATCAAGTGCATCCTTGGAGGCGTTTCAGGAACTAAGGAGAAAACTGAAAAAGGAGATCAGAAGGGCAAAAATGGGCCAGGAGATAGACAATAGACAATAGGTGCAGGAGTAGGAGTAGGCCTTTAGGCCCTTCGAGCCAGCACCGCCATTCAATGTGGCTGATCATCCTCAATCATTACCCCCTTCTCCCCATATCCCCTGACTCTGCTATCTTTAAGAGCCCTATAGCTCTGGCGGGTAGCATTAAGGACAATCCCAAAAGATTATATAAATACATAAGGGGGATAAGGGTAACTAGAGAGAGAGTGGGACCTCTCAGGAATCAAAATGGTCACCTCTGTGTGGAGTCACAGGTGATGGGCAAGGTCCTCAATGAATATTTCTCCTCAGAAAGACAGTAGGACGGAGGAACTTGGGGCAGTCAATGGAAGTGTCTTGAGAGCAGTTAGTGTTACCATTGAATAAGTACTGTTGTGTATGAAGGCAGGCAAATCTCCAGGGCCAGATTAGGTATATCCGAGGACATTGCGGGAAACTTGAGAGGAAATTGCGGGAGCTCTGGTTGAAATTTACGAGTCATCCTTAAATACAGGAGAGGTGCCAGAAGACTGGAGGGTGGCAAATGTTGTGCCTCTTTTCAAGAAGGGCTGCAGGGCAAATGCTGGGAGCTATTGGCCGGTGAGCTTAACATCTGTGGTTGGAAAGTTACTGGAGAGTATTCTGAGGGATAGGTTATACAGGCATTTGGATGGGCAAGGGCTGATTAGGGATAGTCAGCATGGTTTTGTACGTGGGAGGTCGGGTCTCACAAATCTGATGATTTTTTTGAAGACGTGGCCAAAAAGGTCGATGAAGGCAGAGCTGTAGATGCTGTATACATGGATGTCAGTAAGGTTCTGCATGGTAGGCTGCTCTGGAAGGTTAGATCGCATGGGATTCAAGGAGAGATAACTGAATGGATAGCAAATTTGCTCCATGGAAGGAAGCAGAGGGTGATGGTGGAAGGTTGCTTCTCGAACTAGAGGCCTGTGACTAGTGGTGTGCCTCAGGGTGCGGTGCTGGGCCCATTACTGTTTGTCATTTATATCAATGATTTGGATGAGAACATACAGAGCAAGATTAGCAAGTTTGCTGATGATACAAAAGTGAGTGGTTTTGCAGATAGTGAAGATAGTTGTGAAAGATTGCAGCAGGATCTGGATCGATTGGCCAGGTGGCCTGAGGAATGGTTGATGGAATTTAATACAGAGAAGTGTGAGGTGTTTCATTTTGGGATGTCGAACAAGGGCAGGACCTACACAGTAAATGGTAGGCCTTTGGGTAGTATTGTAGGGCAGAGGGATCTAGGAGTACAGGTGCATGGTTCCTTGAAGGTCGAGTCGCAGGTAGATAAGGAGTTTGGCACTTTGGCCTTCATCAGTCAGAGTATTGAGTATAGAAGTTGGGAGGTCATGTTGCTGTTGTATAAGATGTTGATGAGACTGCATTTAGAACATTGTGTTCCGTTCTGGGCACCATGTTATAGGAAAGACATTGCCAAGCTTGAAAGAGTTCCGAAAAGATTTACGAGGATGTTGCCAGGATTAGAGGTTATGAGCTATAGGGAGAGGTTGAGTAGGCTGGGTCCCTATTCCATGAGGGGTGATCTTATAGAGGTGTACAAAATCATGATAGGATTAGCTCAGGTAGATGCACAGAGTCTCTTGCCCAGAGTAGGGGAATCGAGGACCAGAGGACATAGGTTCAAAGTGAAGGGGAAAAGATTTAATAAGAATCCGAGAGGTAACTCTTTCACACCAAGGGTGGTGGGTGTATGGAACAAGTTGCCAGAGGAGGTAGTTGAGTCTGGGATTATCCCATCATTTAAAAAACAGTTGACAGGTACATGGATAGGACAGGTTTGGAGAGATATGGACCAAGCACAGGCTAGTGGGATAGTGTGGCTGGGACATGTGGGCAAGTTGGGCAGAAGGGCCTGTTTACACACTGTATCACTCTATGACTCTATGCAGCTCCTTGCTTCTGCAAGGTTCCAGGGGTAATTGATTAGTCATGTCAGGAGGGATTGAGTAGACAGGGACCATACTGTCTAGATGTTAGAAGAAGAGACCTTAT
The DNA here is from genome assembly GCF_010909765.2 of Amblyraja radiata. Lineage (NCBI taxonomy): Eukaryota > Metazoa > Chordata > Chondrichthyes > Rajiformes > Rajidae > Amblyraja > Amblyraja radiata. Next base: position 34,666,458 of record NC_045960.1, on the reverse strand, counting down.
CAAAGCTTACAAAATTACAAAAGAACTGCCAGGATAGAGACTGGGAAGATTAGGCGCAGCAGGAGGGGGGTGGGGATGGGGTTGTGTGTAGGGTAGTAAGTTGACGGAGATGGGCCATTGATTGAGATTAGGGAGAAAGGGTAAGTTGCTCATCACTGGGATAAGCAGATGCAGCGTGATGAATGTTTAGAATTCTTCACCATGCAGATTCAATTATGTTCATTGTCCTGGATTTGATCCTGATTACGAGTGCTGTCTGTACGGAGTTCATACATTCTCCCCGTGACCTCATGGGCTATCCCTGGGCACTACCGGATTCCTACCACACTCCAAAGACGTATGGGTTTGTAGCTAAATTTACTTCGGTAAAATTGTAAATTGTCCCTTGTGTGTAGGATAGTGCTAGTGTATAGGGATCGCTGGTCGGCGTGGACCAAAGGGCCTCTTTCCATGCTGTTTCTCTGAACTAAACTAAAGTAAACTCTACACCACTCCACGATTCTTGGACTACACTGCCAACTTGATGGTCTCCATAGGTTTGATTTAACTACTAATATTCTAATTCATACTAATCCTTGTGTACTCATTACACCAGGCTCACTGATCTATATGGGACAAAGACCCAGCTAACCTCTTGCTATCTTTGGAGCATTATCCAGTCCTATGGTTCTCTGAGATGAATTTGCTTCTCAATACTTGGCCATCAATGGCTCTAACCTTCACATATAACCATATAACCATATAACAATTACAGCACGGAAACAGGCCATCTCGGCCCTACAAGTCCGTGCCGAACAACTTTTTTCCCTTAGTCCCACCTGCCTGCACTCATACCATAACCCTCCATTCCCTTCTCATCCATATGCCTATCCAATTTATTTTTAAATGATACCAACGAACCTGCCGCCACCACTTCCACTGGAAGCTCATTCCACACCGCTACCACTCTCTGAGTAAAGAAGTTCCCCCTCATGTTACCCCTAAACTTCTGTCCCTTAATTCTGAAGTCATGTCCTCTTGTTTGAATCTTCCCTATTCTCAAAGGGAAAAGCTTGATCACATCAACTCTGTCTATCCCTCTCATCATTTTAAAGACCTCTATCAAGTCCCCCCTTAACCTTCTGCGCTCCAGAGAATAAAGACCTAGCTTATTCAACCTATCTCTGTAACTTAGTTCAGGGCTTCAGATCAGGATTTTCTTTTCCAATTATCTCTTTTTCCCTCTTCTCTTCAAAAACGCCACCTCAATGAACACTTTTAGAAAATGACCTCTTCTAAATTTGCTTTATACAAGCTGGTGTCAGACCTCATTTGATAATGTTCTCACGATGAACTTTGAATGTGTATTTAGCTGCAGGTGTCATGGTTGTACATTGATGAACAGTACATTTTTACAATCCATTACAACTATTGTAAAATGATAATAAATATGAGACAACGGCATGCTCATACATAGTGCATTATTATTGTACCAATATATGACATTAAACTATTAATGTTTACAAATTCTATGTTAAATTACCAGCTGTTTTTAGCAAATACTGTTGATCAATATTGTGTACACCAATGATCAATGACAACATGATCATATTAAAATGAACTGATAATGAAAATTAATTATGAAAATTATTTGAATATCAGAAATAAATTAGAGTTGAAAATGCTTTGTGTTAGCATGCTTGAGCCAAAACAATCCCATACCATTTCAGATGCTGGTGGATTAATTGGGTATTTTCGGCTGCTTGCGTTTTCATCTTGCATCAGTGAATAAGATTTCTGCTGCCAATGAAGTCTCTTGTTTCCTCACCAGTCTGTACATTTGTACTGAAGACAGACACAAAATGCTGCAGTAACTCAGCAGGTCAGACGGCATTTCTTGAGAAAAGGAATAAGTGACATTCTGGGTCAAGACCCTTCTGTAGACTGAGAGGCAGGGGAGAGGGAAACTAGAGGTATGAAACGGTACATAACAAATCAGAGCTGACACCGATGGCCCAGGAAAGGTGGCGCCCACAATGGTTCATTGTTGGCTGTGGAAGAAGTGATACGAATCGCGAAACCAGTAGGACAACTAGTGTGACTTGGGTATTTGTATTGTTGTTTCCCCCATTATATCAAAGTTCTCTTTTGGTGGTTCCATGTCTTTATTGAGGGAAAGGTTATGAAGCATTCTGCAAACCACAACCTTACAGGACACTGAAGCCTGTTTATGAGTTGCAGTCATTGCCTAAGGACATAGTTCCTCATTCCCTGAGGTTCTCGATAATGTGGCACTTCAGTTCAGCTCTTAAGCATGAGTTTCAGTGTGGATTTTTGACCCATGTGCAGTAAATTGATCAGTTTTCGCTACAAGCATCCAGCCTCTCATTTGTTGAAAAAAAAAGCAGCATAAAAGCATAATTGCCCCATTATCAGAAAGTTAGATATGCAGCTATTATAACACTACTGGTGATCTCACATCAATTGTGTATTGCTGGAAAAGCTTTTGAGGACAGGAGAGGTCTCACAAAGAAGCTTACAAGGAAATTTGCTCAGTGCGGTCTGCGACTCAAGTCAATCCTGTCATCTGTGCCAACTCTGCATCCCTGTGGTATTTTTATCTGCGCAAGAAAAATGGCAGAGGAAATTATTGGAAGGAGAATTGTTCAGTGTTGCAAATACCTTGTATCTCCCTCTTCTTTGACAGTCCCTCAGAATGGAGATAACTTGCGTCTTCAATAAGGATGTTACTTTTTTTCAAGGAGGCTTTGAGAACTTTATTACGAGTGTTTTATCTGTCTTCCGGCTAATTTGAAGTTATGAAGAAGTCGAGTGTCAAGCACGTTGACAATTTGGCTTCCCTCTGGAAAGCTGACTGAGTGCAATCAGAGCCTAGACATTATGTCTCCGCGGCGCGTTCTCAGAGAGGCGCCAAGAACAAAGAGGGACACGTCAGGGAGGCGGCGCCGAGGCGGGGCACTGAGAACAATGAGGGACAAACATGACTCTAATGAATACTTATGTGACTTTGTCAACACCAGAACCATGACGACTCTTTTGTGTGTTTTGTCTACAGCAGGCGAAAACGAAGAATTTCACTCTATCTAGATACATGTGACAATAAATTATCATTGAATAGATGTTGAAAATATTTTGGTAGGAATGAACTGCAGATACTGGTTTACACCAAAGATAGACATAAAATGCTGGAGTAACTCAGCGGGACATGCAGCATCTCTGGAGAGAAGGAATGGGTGATATTTCAGGGGGAGACCTTTCCTCAGACTGAGAATATTTATCTATAATGAGTGTGCCATATCTTTGAATTGAACAACCCATGTTTACCAGTGGTGTAGGAGACAACTCTTAGAACTTTTATGGCCAAAAGAACCCTGCTTCTCATTTCTTCATTCATTCGTGAGATCCAGATTCTGCAGTCAATTCTTGCTGCCAGAGTTGCAGTCTGTCCAAAAACAAGAACAAATTGATAAGGGGTAAACCAACATTTTGTTTTGCAGGCACTTTTAATCTGGTTAGAGTCTAGGTGTAAATGGAAATGTGATAAATCCCAGTGAATTACATGTTAGAATTACAGATACATGGGAAATTGTAGAAGGGATGTTCAAAAGGGAATGTTAAACAATTGATCTTAATGCAAAATATAATTTAGTTCATTTGCATTATTGTTTTTGTGTAGAAACTTGCTTATGTTTAGCGGATATAAAGGATTAAAAAAATCTGGATATTTATAAACACTTTACCCAATTCAGTTATAAATTCATAACAAACTAGTAAGAATCAAAATAGACAATAGACAAAAGGTGCAGGAGTAGGCCATTCGGCCCTTCAAGCCAGCACCGCCATTCAATGCGATCATGGCTGATCATCCACAATCAGTACCCCATTCCTGCCTTCTCCTCTTATCCCCTGACTCTGCTATCTCATTGCTCCATCGTTCGTACATATGCCAATTAAATACAAAAAGACTTCACGTGCTGAAGTAACTAAGCAGGTCAGGCAACATTTCTGGAGAACATGGACAGATATCATTTCGTGTGGGGACCTTCTTCAGATTGGGTGGGGGGGTGTGTGGAAAACTGAAAGTGAGGTGGAGGCGGAACAAAGATTGGTGAGTGATAGGTGGATACAAGTGAGGGAATGATTTCTGCCTGAGTTATCAGACCCTATCCGTTAGACCATAGATCAGGAGATTATTGTGATTTGATTTTGAACATGAGTTTATACTTCTGCTGATGGCTTAGACCCAAAGATGTTGCTGCACTTCTGAAGGAATGAATAACATGGCAACATTCATCTCCACAAGAATTGACCACGAAGATTGTGGAAAAGTAAAAGTCAGGTCCAGTATTTCTCCAAGTTCTTCAGTTCATTGTTTGAGTCCCTGGCTCTCTGGTATCAAGGACACACAGTATCGCAGGGCATTATTCTGGATAAATATGGGCATCAGAATATAAAGGTAACAACCTGGGTATTACAGAGATAATCAGCTCTCGAATGACTACTAAATTATTAAATAGTCATTGCAAAAACATAGAATAAGTAAAAAAACTCACTTGCAGCTGGCTTCTTTGAACTTATCACAAACAAATATAATCATCACTGATGCTACTTGTTGGTTTTACAGCAAATTGATCTGTGGGTTCCGCAGCATATTGATCAAAATACGCCAAATCTAATAATCTCTTTATCCCTGCAGTCAAGACCATTCTGTCACTGAGAAATGGTAAAAGTTACCTGAGAAAACCTATTATCTGATAAGTAAGCAGGACCCATTGACCCAAACATTTTTGTCCTTGACAAATTATGTGTCAGTTTTTTTTTGCTTGCTGTCAGTGCTATCTCTCGTATCTCACATTTTTTTATGCCATCAACACACTGATGGATGATCAGCAGAACCTGTCACTTTCAACCCATCAATGCTGTAAAATGTTTTTCAAATCACATTTATAATTGACAACCTTTGAGCAAAGAGGCAGACAGAGTTCCCTAACACAAAGGTCTTGGCCTGAGGAGAAAAATTCCTTCTTCAGAAAAAAAAAAACCTGACACAAGGCAGGCTGCGTTGGTAACCGGGGGCATCAAAAATTCAAGCTTATTACTTGGCTGTCCAGCAGAGACTCAGATTGAATTTAAGGAGCATTATCCTTCCTATTTACAGTAAAACCAGCTTCAGATACTGTGAGACAAGATTGATCAGCTTACAACTTTCCAATGCAATAACGAGCTATAAAAAACGTTTCTTGTTTTGTCTCAAATAAAAGATATTACTCTCAGAAAATGCCTGCTAATTCTGCACAATAGTTTTCCAAATGAATATGAGGTTCAATACCATAGAATAAACACATATTTCAACCACTAACAAGCGACATTGAGGGCAGACAGGTCACAGAGTGTCTCCCAATGAGGATGGATGAGTAATAGTACAATTGATTAATGCACTAAATCCAGACAGACAACAAGCAAAATGATGGAGGAACTCAATGAATCAGGCAGCATCTGCGGAGGGAAATGGACAGATGATCTTTCTTCATACTGATGGAGTGGGGGGAGAAAGCTGGAAAGAAGAGGCAGGAAAGACACAAAATGCTGGAGTAACTCAGTGGGTCAAGGAGCATCCCTGGAGAACAAGGATAAGTGAAATGTGGAGTTTGGGCCCTTCTTCAGACTGGGGTGGAGGCAAAGCCTGACAAGTGATGGATGTATTAGATGAGGAGGGGTTTTTTTGGGATGGGGGGTTGTTATTGACAGATGATAGTGACAAAGGCTGGAGCTGAAATGAAGATTAAAGGATGGCAAATAAGGAAAGGAGGAGTGAAATGTGAAACCAGAGGGAGGTATATGGCTAAAATTGGCAGAAGGGAAGGGAAAGAGTGGGGAAAAAGGTGGGCAGGGATGAGAAAACCAAGGAGTTGCGAGGAGAGTGGCCTTTCACAAAGCGGAAAACGCATATTTTGCAAATCCTCCCAATCTACACATCCCATCCCTCCCCTGACACTTTGCCCTGCAACCACAAGAGATGTAACACCTGTTCCTTCACCTCCGCTCTCACTTCCATCCAGGGACCTCGGCAGCCCTTCAGAAATAGATCTATCAATCTGAGGCTAAATATGCTGAAATAATAAGATTCCATAGATACAAATTTCCCGGGTGAGGACATGTAAGTGAAAAAGGTGCTTCTGGAAGAGTAAAGTGGTTGCACATTCAACCAAGATAAATCATGACGTTCAGATATTAGTCTGGGGCCTTCCTGGAATATGTTGCAATTCTAACATGACATCCATGCCAAGGACACATGGGATAATATCATTCCCCTTGCGAGACATCTTTTAGAGAATAGGAAGGAAACTTTGACCATGGTTTCCTGGGAGAGAGATGTGGTGGTGGGGAACTGCAGAGGGGTTCCTGTTGTGTAGCACCACTGAGACAACATGATTTTAATATTGGAATAGAATCATAGTCATACTGTGTGGAAACAGGCCCTTCAGCTCAACTTGCCCACGCTGACCAACATGCCCCATCTACACTAGTCCCACCTCCCTGTGTTTGGCCCATATCCTTCTAATTCTACCCTATCCATGTACTTGTCTAAATATTTCTTAAACGTTGCAATATTACCTGCCTCAACCACCTCCTCCGGTAGCTTGTTCCGTACACTCACCACCACTTGTGTAAAAAAGTCACCCTTCAGGTTCCCAATTAATCTTTCCTGCCTCACCTTAAACCTGCGTCCTCTAGTTCTCAATTCCCCTACTCTGGGCAAAAGACTCCTGCGCGCCAAGGAACAAACTCATAACCTGCTCGTCCTTTCCCAATAGCTCAGTCCCTCGAGTCCTGGCAACGTCCTGGTAAATCTTCTCTGAACCCTCCCAAGCTTGACAACATCTTTCCTATAACATGATGACCAAAACTGAACAAATTACTCTAAATGTGGCCTCATCAACATCTTATATAACCTCCCAATTTCTATACTCAATATTCTGACTGATGATAGCCAAAGTGCCAAAATTCTTTTTTGCCACTTTCAAGGAACCAAGCACTTGCTTGGTTCCAAGATCAAACAGCAATGAACCCAGCACCGAACCCTGATGCACACCATTAGTTACAGGCCTCCAGTCCAAAAAACATCCTTCCACCATCATCCTCTGCTTCGTTCCATGAAGCCAATTTTCTATCCATTCAGATATCTCTCCTTGAATCCCATGTGATATGTCAGATCTAACTCATCTATTGCTGAGTCACTACAATATTTCCCTGAATTCTTGGGCCTTCCACCTCCTCTCTGCATGGACACCCTGACTCCCTAAGCAGATGTCCCCACATTTCTTGATGCATAACCCATCTCCTCCAACTTTCACCGAAACCCCTGAAAACCTCACCCTTGCCCACATGGATGACTATTCCAATGCCTCATCCCAACCAGTCTGTGACCTACATACAAACCACTGTCCGCAACAGAGCATCCCATTTCTGCTAAAAAATCAAGCCGCCAATGACACGAGGTAAAGTTCAAGCTCATTCCCTCCCACAACCGGGCTTCAGGCCAATCCCCAAGTTGAACGCCAGAAGAGAAGGGCCAAAGAGCACATTTCTGAATTGTGTGCAATGCATGGTTGATTGTGTAAAGATATTGGGCTTCTTTTGAATGAATGAATGAATGAATGAATCAATGAATGAATAAGTTTATTGGTCAACTATTCATATACAAGGAATTTGCCTTTGTGCTCCACTCGCAAGTAGCAACATGACATACAGTGACAATTAAGAATGACACATAAAACATTAAACATTAATAATAAAACCTTATTGTTTAAACATGTGAATGAAATAAAATACCAGAGGAAACTGAGGCTACAGATTTTGGTTATTGAGTAGAGCTACTACTTGTGGAAAAAAAGCTGTTTTTATGTTTGGCTGTGGCGGCTTTGACAGTCTGGAGTCGCCTTCCAGAGGGAAGTGCTTCAAAGAGTTTGTGGCCAGGGAGAGAGAGGTCAGAGATGATCTTACCTGCTCGCTTCCTGGCCCTTGCAGTGTACAGTTGATCAATGGGGAGAAGGTTGCTGCCAACAACCTTCTCAGCTGATTGGACGATTCGCTGCAGCCTCCGGATGTCGCGCTTGGTGGCTGAGCCAAACCAGACCATGATGGAGAAGGTGAGGACAGACTCTACAATGGCAGTATAGAATTGGACCATCATTGCCTGTGGCAGATTGTGCTTCCTCAGCTGCTGCAAGAAGTACATCCTCTGTTGTGCCTTTTTGACTGTGGAGTCAATGGTAGCCCCCCACTTAAGATCCTTGAAGATGATGGTTCCAAGGAACTTAAAAGACTCCACAGATGTGACTGTGGTGTAGTTGATGGTGAGTGGGATGAGGGGAGGGGGGTTCTCATAACGTCTACTATCAATTCCACTGTCTTAAGTGCATTGAGCACCAGGTTGTTATGAAGGCACCAGGACGCCAGCTGTTCCACTTCTTGTCTGTAAGCAGATTCCTCCCCATCCAGGGTCAGGCCAATCAGGGTGGTGTCGTCTACAAACTTGAGAAGCTTGCCAGAGGAGTCTGTGGAGGTGCAGTCGTTGGTGTAGAGAGTGTAAAGGAGAGGCGAGGGTATGCAGCCTTGTGGTGCTCCTATGTTGAGGGTCTGCAGGTCGGAGATGTGCTTTCCCAGCCTTACATGCTGCTTCCTGTCTGTCAGGAAGTTGATGATCCACTGACAGAAGGGTTCAGGCACAGTCAACTTGGAGAGTTTGGAGTGTAGTAGCTCAGGCACCATGGTGTTGAATGCAGAGCTAAAATCAACAAACAATATCCTTGCATCGGTGCCCTGGCGGTCCAGATGCTGGAGGATGAAATGCAGCGCTAGGTTGACTGCATCATCCACTGATCTATTGGCTCAGTATGCAAACTGCAGAAGGTCCATATTTTTCAGCTTGGCCAGCACAAGCCTTTCAAGTGTCTTCATGACTACAGAGGTCAGTGCGATAGGCCTGTAGTCGTTAAGACCAGTAATCCTTGTCTTTTTGGGTACAGGGACAATAGTGGAGACTTTGAAGCAGGCAGGGACAATACAGGTTTGCAGGGACTAGTTGAAAATGTCTATGTAGACCGGTGCCAGTTGTTCGGGACAGAGCTTGAGAGTAGAGGGGGAAACATTGTCCGGTCCTGGAGATTTCTGGCTTTTCTGCCTTCTGAATAGACTCTCCACCTCCTCAATTGCTATTGTTGGTGATGGAGAAGTGGCCAGACTGATGTTGGGCAGCAAGGAGGGGGCGTGTAGTGGACAAGGGCCCAGTCTTTTGCAGTCAGGCTGTAAGTGGGTGTTAAGTGATGATTGGAGAGGGGTGGGAAAGGGCCCAGTATTTGTAGATTGGAGTCAGGCTTTAAGTATGTGTGAAGTGGGGGTTGGAGAGGAATGGGTGGGGAAGGGTCTAGTCTTTGCAGACTGGAGTCAGGCTGTGAGCAGGTGTGAAGTGTTGGTTGGGGAGGGGGTACCAGGGTTAAGTTTCTGTTTATCAAACCTGCAGTAGAACTCGTTCAGGTAATTGGTCAGCTGACGATTGTCCAAGGAGCGGGGGGTTTTCCTCTTGTAGCTGGTGATTTCTTGCAACCCTTCCAAACTGAAGAAGAGTCATTAGCTGAGAACTTGCTTCTCAACTTCTCAGAGTACCTTTCCTTGGCAGCTCTGATTCCCCTTCTCAGCTTGTACTTTGCCTGCCTGTAGAGGTCTGCATCCCCGCTCCTGTAGGCCTTATCTTTAGACTGGCGGAGCTGTCTGAGTTCTGCTGTAAACCAGGGCTTGTCATTGTTGAACCAGATCTGGGTCCTAGTGGGAATGCAACTGCCCTCACAAAAGCTGCCATATAATGTCACAGTGTCGGTATACTCATTGAGGCTTGTGGTTGCTTCCCTGAACAGTAGTTCTGTGAACCTTGCTATTAAAATGACTGTTGTTCACTCATCACCGTTCCAGTGAATCTTAAACAAAAAGTGTTGGAGTAACTCAACAGGTCAGGCAGCATCTCTGGAGGACATGGATAGGCAACAATTCAGGATGGAACCTTTCTTCAGACTGTAGATTTTGTTTGTAAACCAACATCTGCAATTCCTTGTATCTCCAACAAGTTCACTTTCACTTGAAAGTTTTAAAATCTGCCAACAATTGGTTGAATATCGCCACAGAGCATCTATTAGCTTTAAAAGAATATGGAAATTAAAATCAAATTCACCTTTGGTCACAAGCACTATTTTTTGTGAGCATTAGCTTCTGCATGTTCTCAGCCCCACTCATGGAGGTTCATTGGCCTGCAGAGAAAGGGAATACACGTACATTAGGCGTTTGTATATTAGTTTCTCACTTCAGAAGCTCTGCCACTGGACAGCTATGACATGAGGGCCACAGAGGGAGATGAAAGTAGGAAGTTGAAGAAAGAGCCCTGGCATTGTTCAATGTGCTGATTGGCCTTCTTATGCATTGCAACCTCTATGCTTCCTGCTATAATTTGTGCTATTTTTATGCAGGCATTAACTTGTTTAAATGGGTTAACACCTGTATAAAAATAGTGCACAGTGGGATCTGTTACAAACACATTAAGCGCTTGTACATGAACTTCGTTGATCGGAAACTCTACCCTCTAATGACATAATGCCCTGCTGGACCATGGGGAAATCAATGCTTAATGACCCATTTAACTGTCAGCGGAATCAACTTTGGCAGCAGCTCTGTAAGGTAAATGAGGTAGCCTGGTGCCTCCTGAGACTTCCAGACCCACTTAAAGAAGTAGTTTATGCCTTCACCTTTGGTGACAGCACCACCAGAATATCAGCATTACCTCTAGGGCAGAGGCTACCATTCCTCCTGGGTGTGTGGGCTAAAATCAGCACGCTTCATACATTAAAGCTGGAAAGAGGAACGTATTTTTCAGTCGGCCATTAGGGAAACAAGGCGGTGCACTGTGATTTATAAACAACGGTGGCGCAGGAATCTTAACCGGTTAACAATAAATTGAAGTGGGCATTCTACTTAATTGCTGTGA